>NC_134361.1:107438074-107808268 GCF_048569485.1 Anomaloglossus baeobatrachus
GTGCTAGTGTAAAATGGCTATAGTTATATATTAGGTTGGAGTGTGCAACGCAGGCCGATGCGCTCTGCCGAGTATGTCTTGCGTGGCACATAGTGGGACTATAGCCAAGTCCAATAGCCACGATGAGGATGCCACTAGGTACATCTGATTGTGTGCTAGTATATATGGGCTTAGTTATAATTATTTGGAGTGTGCAACGCAGGCATGATGCGCTCTGCAAATGTCTTGGTCACTAGTGGGACTATAGCAAAGTCCAATAGCCACGTATAGGATGCCACTAGGTACAACTGAGTGCTGTGTGTGCTAGTATAATGGCTTAGTTATACTTAGTTGGAGTGTGCAACGCAGGCAGATGCAGCTCTGCAAATGTCTTGCGCACTAGTGGGACTATAGCAAAGTCCAATAGCCCACGTATAGTGATGCACACTAGGTACACTGAAGTGTTTGCTAGTAGTAATGGCTTAGTTACTAATTAGTTGGAGTGTGCAACGCAGGCAGATGCGCTCTGCAAATGTCTTGGCACTAGTGGGACTATAGCAAAGTCCAATAGCCACGTATAGGATGCCACTAGGTACACTGAGTGTTTGCTAGTATAATGGCCTTAGTTATAATTAGTTGGAGTGTGCAACGCAGGCAGATGCGCTCTGCAAATGTCTTGGCACTAGTGGGACTATAGCAAAGTCCAATAGCCACGTATAGGATGCCACTAGGTACACTAAGTGTTTGCTAGTATAATGGCTTAGTTATAATTAGTTGGAGTGTGCAACGCAGGCAGATGCGCTCTGCAAATGTCTTGGCACTAGTGGGACTATAGCAAAGTCCAATAGCCACGTATAGGATGACCACTAGGTACACTAAGTGTTTGCTAGTATAATGGCTTAGTTATAATTAGTTGGAGTGTGCAAACGCAGGCAGATGCGCTCTGCAAATGTCTTGGCACTAGTGGGACTATAGCAAAGTCCAATAGCCACGTATAGGATGCCACTAGGTACACTAAGTGTTTGCTAGTATAATGGCTTAGTTATAATTAGTTGGAGTGTGCAACGCAGGCAGATGCGCTCTGCAAATGTCTTGGCACTAGTGGGACTATAGCAAAGTCCAATAGCCACGTATAGGATGCCACTAGGTACACTAGAGTGTGTGCTAGTATAATGGTCTTAGTTATAATTAGTTGGAGTGTGCAACGCAGGCAGATGCGCTCTGCAAATGTCTTGGCACTAGTGGGACTATAGCAAAGTCCAATAGCCACGTATAGGATGCCACTAGGTACACTAAGTGTTTGCTAGTATAATGGCCTTAGTTATAATTAGTTGGAGTGTGCAAACGCAGGCAGATGCGCTCTGCAAATGTCTTGGCACTAGTGGGACTATAGCAAAGTCCAATAGCCACGTATAGGATGCCACTAGGTACACTGAGTGTGTGCTAGTATAATGGCTTAGTTATAATTAGTTGGAGTGTGCAACGCAGGCAGATGCGCTCTGCAAATGTCTTGGCACTAGTGGGACTATAGCAAAGTCCAATAGCCACGTATAGGATGCCACTAGGTACACTGAGTGTGTGCTAGTATAATGGCTTAGTTATAATTAGTTGGAGTGTGCAACGCAGGCAGATGCGCTCTGCAAATGTCTTGGCACTAGTGGACTATAGCCAAAGTCCAATAGCCACGTATAGGATGCCACTAGGTACACTAAGTGTTTGCTAGTATAATGGCTTAGTTATAATTAGTTGGAGTGTTGCAACGCAGGCAGATGCGCTCTGCAAATGTCTTGGCACTAGTGGGACTATAGCAAAGTCCAATAGCCACGTATAGGATTGCCACTAGGTACACTAAGTGTTTGCTAGTATAATGCTTAGTTATAATTAGTTGGAGTGTGCAACGCAGGCAGATGCGCTCTGCAAAATGTCTTGGCACTAGTGGGACTATAGCAAAGTCCAATAGCCACGTATAAGGATGCCACTAGGGTACACTGAGTGTGTGCTAGTATAATGGCTTAGTTATAATTAGTTGGAGTGTGCAACGCAGGCAGATGCGCTCTGCAAATGTCTTGGCACTAGTGGGACTATATGCAAAGTCCAATAGCCACGTATAGGATGCCACTAGGTACACTAAGTGTTTGCTAGTATAATGGCTTAGTTATAATTAGTTGGAGTGTGCAAGCGCAGGCAGATGCGCTCTGCAAATGTCTTGGCACTAGTGGGACTATAGCAAAGTCCAATAGCCACGTATAGGATGCCACTAGGTACACTAAGTGTTTGCTAGTATAATGGCTTAGTTATAATTAGTTGGAGTGTGCAACGCAGGCAGATGCGCTCTGCAAATGTCTTGGCACTAGTGGGACTATAGCAAAGTCCAATAGCCACGTATAGGATGCCACTAGGTACACTGAGTGTGTGCTAGTATAATGGCTTAGTTATAATTAGTTGGAGTGTGCAACGCAGGCAGATGCGCTTCCTGCAAATGTCTTGGCACTAGTGGGACTATAGCAAAGTCCAATAGCCACGTATAGGATGCCACTAGGTACACTGAGTGTGTGCTAGTATAGATGGCTTAGTTTATAATTAGTTGGAGTGTGCAAACGCAGGCAGATGCGCTCTGCAAATGTCTTGGCACTAGTGGGACTATAGCAAAGTCCAATAGCCACGTATAGGATGCCACTAGGTACACTGAAGTGTGTGCTAGTATAATGGCTTAGTTATAATTAGTTGGAGTGTGCAACGCAGGCAGATGCGCTCTGCAAATGTCTTGGCACTAGTGGGACTATAGCAAAAGTCCAATAGCCACGTATAGGATGCCACTAGGTACACTGAAGTGTTTGCTAGTATAATGGCTTAGTTATAATTAGTTGGAGTGTGCAACGCAGGCAGATGCGCTCTGCAAATGTCTTGGCACTAGTGGGGACTATAGCAAAGTCCAATAGCCACGTATAGGATGCCACTAGGTACACTGAGTGTTTGCTAGTATAATGGCTTAGTTATAATTAGTTGGAGTGTGCAACGCAGGCAGATGCGCTCTGCAAATGTCTTGGCACTAGTGGGACTATAGCAAAGTCCAATAGCCACGTAATAGGATGCCACTAGGTACACTGAGTGTTTGCTAGTATAAATGGCTTAGTTATAATTAGTTGGAGTGTGCAACGCAGGCAGATGCGCTCTGCAAATGTCTTGGCACTAGTGGGACTATAGCAAAGTCCAATAGCCACGTATAGGATGCCACTAGGTACACTAAGTGTTTGCTAGTATAATGGCTTAGTTATAATTAGTTGGAGTGTGCAACGCAGGCAGATGCGCTCTGCAAATGTCTTGGCACTAGTGGGACTATAGCAAAGTCCAATAGCCACGTATAGGATGCCACTAGGTACACTGAGTGTGTGCTAGTATAATGGCTTAGTTATAATTAGTTGGAGTGTGCAACGCAGGCAGATGCGCTCTGCAAATGTCTTGGCACTAGTGGGACTATAGCAAAGTCCAATAGCCACGTATAGGATGCCACTAGGTACACTAAGTGTTTGCTAGTATAATGGCTTAGTTATAATTAGTTGGAGTGTGCAACGCAGGCAGATGCGCTCTGCAAATGTCTTGGCACTAGTGGGACTATAGCAAAGTCCAATAGCCACGTATAGGATGCCACTAGGTACACTAAGTGTTTGCTAGTATAATGGCTTAGTTATAATTAGTTGGAGTGTGCAACGCAGGCAGATGCGCTCTGCAAATGTCTTGGCACTAGTGGGACTATAGCAAAGTCCAATAGCCACGTATAGGATGCCACTAGGTACACTGAGTGTGTGCTAGTATAATGGCTTAGTTATAATTAGTTGGAGTGTGCAACGCAGGCAGATGCGCTCTGCAAATGTCTTGGCACTAGTGGGACTATAGCAAAGTCCAATAGCCACGTATAGGATGCCACTAGGTACACTAAGTGTTTGCTAGTATAATGGCTTAGTTATAATTAGTTGGAGTGTGCAACGCAGGCAGATGCGCTCTGCAAATGTCTTGGCACTAGTGGGACTATAGCAAAGTCCAATAGCCACGTATAGGATGCCACTAGGTACACTGAGTGTGTGCTAGTATAATGGCTTAGTTATAATTAGTTGGAGTGTGCAACGCAGGCAGATGCGCTCTGCAAATGTCTTGGCACTAGTGGGACTAATGCAAAGTCCAATAGCCACGTATAGGATGCCACTAGGTACACTAAGTGTTTGCTAGTATAATGGCTTAGTTATAATTAGTTGGAGTGTGCAACGCAGGCAGATGCGCTCTGCAAATGTCTTGGCACTAGTGGGACTATAGCAAAGTCCAATAGCCACGTATAGGATGCCACTAGGTACACTAAGTGTTTGCTAGTATAATGGCTTAGTTATAATTAGTTGGAGTGTGCAACGCAGGCAGATGCGCTCTGCAAATGTCTTGGCACTAGTGGGACTATAGCAAAGTCCAATAGCCACGTATAGGATGCCACTAGGTACACTGAGTGTGTGCTAGTATAATGGCTTAGTTATAATTAGTTGGAGTGTGCAACGCAGGCAGATGCGCTCTGCAAATGTCTTGGCACTAGTGGGACTATAGCAAAGTCCAATAGCCACGTATAGGATGCCACTAGGTACACTGAGTGTGTGCTAGTATAATGGCTTAGTTATTATTAGTTGGAGTGTGCAACGCAGGCAGATGCGCTCTGCAAATGTCTTGGCACTAGTGGGACTATAGCAAAGTCCAATAGCCACGTATAGGATGCCACTAGGTACACTAAGTGTTTGCTAGTATAATGGCTTAGTTATAATTAGTTGGAGTGTGCAACGCAGGCAGATGCGCTCTGCAAATGTCTTGGCACTAGTGGGACTATAGCAAAGTCCAATAGCCACGTATAGGATGCCACTAGGTACACTGAGTGTGTGCTAGTATAATGGCTTAGTTATAATTAGTTGGAGTGTGCAACGCAGGCAGATGCGCTCTGCAAATGTCTTGGCACTAGTGGGACTATAGCAAAGTCCAATAGCCACGTATAGGATGCCACTAGGTACACTGAGTGTTTGCTAGTATAATGGCTTAGTTATAATTAGTTGGAGTGTGCAACGCAGGCAGATGCGCTCTGCAAATGTCTTGGCACTAGTGGGACTATAGCAAAGTCCAATAGCCACGTATAGGATGCCACTAGGTACACTGAGTGTGTGCTAGTATAATGGCTTAGTTATAATTAGTTGGAGTGTGCAACGCAGGCAGATGCGCTCTGCAAATGTCTTGGCACTAGTGGGACTATAGCAAAGTCCAATAGCCACGTATAGGATGCCACTAGGTACACTGAGTGTGTGCTAGTATAATGGCTTAGTTATAATTAGTTGGAGTGTGCAACGCAGGCAGATGCGCTCTGCAAATGTCTTGGCACTAGTGGGACTATAGCAAAGTCCAATAGCCACGTATAGGATGCCACTAGGTACACTAAGTGTTTGCTAGTATAATGGCTTAGTTATAATTAGTTGGAGTGTGCAACGCAGGCAGATGCGCTCTGCAAATGTCTTGGCACTAGTGGGACTATAGCAAAGTCCAATAGCCACGTATAGGATGCCACTAGGTACACTGAGTGTGTGCTAGTATAATGGCTTAGTTATAATTAGTTGGCGTGTGCAACGCAGGCAGATGCGCTCTGCAAATGTCTTGGCACTAGTGGGACTATAGCAAAGTCCAATAGCCACGTATAGGATGCCACTAGGTACACTAAGTGTTTGCTAGTATAATGGCTTAGTTATAATTAGTTGGAGTGTGCAACGCAGGCAGATGCGCTCTGCAAATGTCTTGGCACTAGTGGGACTATAGCAAAGTCCAATAGCCACGTATAGGATGCCACTAGGTACACTGAGTGTGTGCTAGTATAATGGCTTAGTTATAATTAGTTGGAGTGTGCAACGCAGGCAGATGCGCTCTGCAAATGTCTTGGCACTAGTGGGACTATAGCAAAGTCCAATAGCCACGTATAGGATGCCACTAGGTACACTAAGTGTTTGCTAGTATAATGGCTTAGTTATAATTAGTTGGAGTGTGCAACGCAGGCAGATGCGCTCTGCAAATGTCTTGGCACTAGTGGGACTATAGCAAAGTCCAATAGCCACGTATAGGATGCCACTAGGTACACTGAGTGTGTGCTAGTATAATGGCTTAGTTATAATTAGTTGGAGTGTGCAACGCAGGCAGATGCGCTCTGCAAATGTCTTGGCACTAGTGGGACTATAGCAAAGTCCAATAGCCACGTATAGGATGCCACTAGGTACACTAAGTGTTTGCTAGTATAATGGCTTAGTTATAATTAGTTGGAGTGTGCAACGCAGGCAGATGCGCTCTGCAAATGTCTTGGCACTAGTGGGACTATAGCAAAGTCCAATAGCCACGTATAGGATGCCACTAGGTACACTGAGTGTGTGCTAGTATAATGGCTTAGTTATAATTAGTTGGAGTGTGCAACGCAGGCAGATGCGCTCTGCAAATGTCTTGGCACTAGTGGGACTATAGCAAAGTCCAATAGCCACGTATAGGATGCCACTAGGTACACTAAGTGTTTGCTAGTATAATGGCTTAGTTATAATTAGTTGGAGTGTGCAACGCAGGCAGATGCGCTCTGCAAATGTCTTGGCACTAGTGGGACTATAGCAAAGTCCAATAGCCACGTATAGGATGCCACTAGGTACACTGAGTGTGTGCTAATATAATGGCTTAGTTATAATTAGTTGGAGTGTGCAACGCAGGCAGATGCGCTCTGCAAATGTCTTGGCACTAGTGGGACTATAGCAAAGTCCAATAGCCACGTATAGGATGCCACTAGGTACACTGAGTGTTTGCTAGTATAATGGCTTAGTTATAATTAGTTGGAGTGTGCAACGCAGGCAGATGCGCTCTGCAAATGTCTTGGCACTAGTGGGACTATAGCAAAGTCCAATAGCCACGTATAGGATGCCACTAGGTACACTGAGTGTGTGCTAATATAATGGCTTAGTTATAATTAGTTGGAGTGTGCAACGCAGGCAGATGCGCTCTGCAAATGTCTTGGCACTAGTGGGACTATAGCAAAGTCCAATAGCCACGTATAGGATGCCACTAGGTACACTGAGTGTGTGCTAGTATAATGGCTTAGTTATAATTAGTTGGAGTGTGCAACGCAGGCAGATGCGCTCTGCAAATGTCTTGGCACTAGTGGGACTATAGCAAAGTCCAATAGCCACGTATAGGATGCCACTAGGTACACTGAGTGTGTGCTAGTATAATGGCTTAGTTATAATTAGTTGGAGTGTGCAACGCAGGCAGATGCGCTCTGCAAATGTCTTGGCACTAGTGGGACTATAGCAAAGTCCAATAGCCACGTATAGGATGCCACTAGGTACACTAAGTGTTTGCTAGTATAATGGCTTAGTTATAATTAGTTGGAGTGTGCAACGCAGGCAGATGCGCTCTGCAAATGTCTTGGCACTAGTGGGACTATAGCAAAGTCCAATAGCCACGTATAGGATGCCACTAGGTACACTAAGTGTTTGCTAGTATAATGGCTTAGTTATAATTAGTTGGAGTGTGCAACGCAGGCAGATGCGCTCTGCAAATGTCTTGGCACTAGTGGGACTATAGCAAAGTCCAATAGCCACGTATAGGATGCCACTAGGTACACTGAGTGTGTGCTAGTATAATGGCTTAGTTATAATTAGTTGGAGTGTGCAACGCAGGCAGATGCGCTCTGCAAATGTCTTGGCACTAGTGGGACTATAGCAAAGTCCAATAGCCACGTATAGGATGCCACTAGGTACACTAAGTGTTTGCTAGTATAATGGCTTAGTTATAATTAGTTTGAGTGTGCAACGCAGGCAGATGCGCTCTGCAAATGTCTTGGCACTAGTGGGACTATAGCAAAGTCCAATAGCCACGTATAGGATGCCACTAGGTACACTGAGTGTGTGCTAGTATAATGGCTTAGTTATAATTAGTTGGAGTGTGCAACGCAGGCAGATGCGCTCTGCAAATGTCTTGGCACTAGTGGGACTATAGCAAAGTCCAATAGCCACGTATAGGATGCCACTAGGTACACTAAGTGTTTGCTAGTATAATGGCTTAGTTATAATTAGTTGGAGTGTGCAACGCAGGCAGATGCGCTCTGCAAATGTCTTGGCACTAGTGGGACTATAGCAAAGTCCAATAGCCACGTATAGGATGCCACTAGGTACACTGAGTGTGTGCTAGTATAATGGCTTAGTTATAATTAGTTGGAGTGTGCAACGCAGGCAGATGCGCTCTGCAAATGTCTTGGCACTAGTGGGACTATAGCAAAGTCCAATAGCCACGTATAGGATGCCACTAGGTACACTGAGTGTGTGCTAGTATAATGGCTTAGTTATAATTAGTTGGAGTGTGCAACGCAGGCAGATGCGCTCTGCAAATGTCTTGGCACTAGTGGGACTATAGCAAAGTCCAATAGCCACGTATAGGATGCCACTAGGTACACTAAGTGTTTGCTAGTATAATGGCTTAGTTATAATTAGTTGGAGTGTGCAACGCAGGCAGATGCGCTCTGCAAATGTCTTGGCACTAGTGGGACTATAGCAAAGTCCAATAGCCACGTATAGGATGCCACTAGGTACACTGAGTGTGTGCTAGTATAATGGCTTAGTTATAATTAGTTGGAGTGTGCAACGCAGGCAGATGCGCTCTGCAAATGTCTTGGCACTAGTGGGACTAATGCAAAGTCCAATAGCCACGTATAGGATGCCACTAGGTACACTAAGTGTTTGCTAGTATAATGGCTTAGTTATAATTAGTTGGAGTGTGCAACGCAGGCAGATGCGCTCTGCAAATGTCTTGGCACTAGTGGGACTATAGCAAAGTCCAATAGCCACGTATAGGATGCCACTAGGTACACTAAGTGTTTGCTAGTATAATGGCTTAGTTATAATTAGTTGGAGTGTGCAACGCAGGCAGATGCGCTCTGCAAATGTCTTGGCACTAGTGGGACTATAGCAAAGTCCAATAGCCACGTATAGGATGCCACTAGGTACACTGAGTGTGTGCTAGTATAATGGCTTAGTTATAATTAGTTGGAGTGTGCAACGCAGGCAGATGCGCTCTGCAAATGTCTTGGCACTAGTGGGACTATAGCAAAGTCCAATAGCCACGTATAGGATGCCACTAGGTACACTGAGTGTGTGCTAGTATAATGGCTTAGTTATAATTAGTTGGAGTGTGCAACGCAGGCAGATGCGCTCTGCAAATGTCTTGGCACTAGTGGGACTATAGCAAAGTCCAATAGCCACGTATAGGATGCCACTAGGTACACTAAGTGTTTGCTAGTATAATGGCTTAGTTATAATTAGTTGGAGTGTGCAACGCAGGCAGATGCGCTCTGCAAATGTCTTGGCACTAGTGGGACTATAGCAAAGTCCAATAGCCACGTATAGGATGCCACTAGGTACACTGAGTGTGTGCTAGTATAATGGCTTAGTTATAATTAGTTGGAGTGTGCAACGCAGGCAGATGCGCTCTGCCAATGTCTTGGCACTAGTGGGACTATAGCAAAGTCCAATAGCCACGTATAGGATGCCACTAGGTACACTGAGTGTTTGCTAGTATAATGGCTTAGTTATAATTAGTTGGAGTGTGCAACGCAGGCAGATGCGCTCTGCAAATGTCTTGGCACTAGTGGGACTATAGCAAAGTCCAATAGCCACGTATAGGATGCCACTAGGTACACTGAGTGTGTGCTAGTATAATGGCTTAGTTATAATTAGTTGGAGTGTGCAACGCAGGCAGATGCGCTCTGCAAATGTCTTGGCACTAGTGGGACTATAGCAAAGTCCAATAGCCACGTATAGGATGCCACTAGGTACACTAAGTGTTTGCTAGTATAATGGCTTAGTTATAATTAGTTGGAGTGTGCAACGCAGGCAGATGCGCTCTGCAAATGTCTTGGCACTAGTGGGACTATAGCAAAGTCCAATAGCCACGTATAGGATGCCACTAGGTACACTGAGTGTGTGCTAATATAATGGCTTAGTTATAATTAGTTGGAGTGTGCAACGCAGGCAGATGCGCTCTGCAAATGTCTTGGCACTAGTGGGACTATAGCAAAGTCCAATAGCCACGTATAGGATGCCACTAGGTACACTGAGTGTTTGCTAGTATAATGGCTTAGTTATAATTAGTTGGAGTGTGCAACGCAGGCAGATGCGCTCTGCAAATGTCTTGGCACTAGTGGGACTATAGCAAAGTCCAATAGCCACGTATAGGATGCCACTAGGTACACTGAGTGTGTGCTAATATAATGGCTTAGTTATAATTAGTTGGAGTGTGCAACGCAGGCAGATGCGCTCTGCAAATGTCTTGGCACTAGTGGGACTATAGCAAAGTCCAATAGCCACGTATAGGATGCCACTAGGTACACTGAGTGTTTGCTAGTATAATGGCTTAGTTATAATTAGTTGGAGTGTGCAACGCAGGCAGATGCGCTCTGCAAATGTCTTGGCACTAGTGGGACTATAGCAAAGTCCAATAGCCACGTATAGGATGCCACTAGGTACACTGAGTGTTTGCTAGTATAATGGCTTAGTTATAATTAGTTGGAGTGTGCAACGCAGGCAGATGCGCTCTGCAAATGTCTTGGCACTAGTGGGACTATAGCAAAGTCCAATAGCCACGTATAGGATGCCACTAGGTACACTGAGTGTTTGCTAGTATAATGGCTTAGTTATAATTAGTTGGAGTGTGCAACGCAGGCAGATGCGCTCTGCAAATGTCTTGGCACTAGTGGGACTATAGCAAAGTCCAATAGCCACGTATAGGATGCCACTAGGTACACTGAGTGTTTGCTAGTATAATGGCTTAGTTATAATTAGTTGTAGTGTGCAATGCAGGCAGACGTGCTCTGCAAATGTCTTTGCACTAGTGGGACTATAGCAAAGTCCAATAGCCACAGATAGGATGCCACTAGGTACACTGAGTGTTTGCTAGTATAATGGCTTAGTTATGAGTTGGAGTGTGCAGAGGACAAGAGGGTACAGTGGCAGGATTGTGGTGCTCTGGGTAGAGGAATGGAAGCCTGCCTTTCTATTCCCTCCTAATGGTGAAATGCAGGGAGGAAATCCCTGACCTTGGCTGCACAGACGCTGGCGCTGTTTTCAGGACCTGTCACCTTAACTCTGACCCTGCCGGTTTGAGCCCTTAAAAGGACTGCTATAAAGTGCTCTCCCTATGCTGTCTAACGCTGTGTATGCAGCGCATACAGCTGTATCAGCGATAGGACTCAAGACGGAGCTGCGACAGTGATGTCTGACACCAAAGACGCAGAAGGCAGATAATGGCGTCCGTGAAGAAAATGTCCGGTTTTATAATGCAGGGACATGTGACATGCAGATCCTATCACACATGCCGTTGCTTCTCTGGCTCAAAGTCCACTTAGCTGTGTGTGTGTCTGTGATTGGCTGACATGCTGGCCCGCCCCACAAGACGCGCGCGCTTAGGGAAGGAAGACAAGAAAAAAAAAAAAAAAAATGGCGATCGCCATTATAGAAACAGCAGTGATCTGAAGGCGCTGTTCACGCACACTATACACTGAAATGTGATAATAGTTTGATTCACAGAGTGACTTACACTATTACAGCAGAAACCAAGCTATGATTTAGCTGTTTTTTGGCTGCTAGAACCGTTCTCGAACGTTTCTAGAACTATCGAGCTTTTGCAAAAAGCTCGAGTTCTAGTTCGATCTAGAACATGCCCCAAAATCACTCGAGCCTAGAACTGGAGAACCACGAACCACGAACCGCGCTCAACTCTACTGCCCAGTAGCCACATCAAGGTATACCTCGTATACTGGGTACCTACTCTATAGTGAAGCCTCTCTCTGGGTTTAAAAACCTCCTGTGTATGGGCAAGTAGGAACCTGCTATAGAGGATAAATCACCTGTGGCTAGTGGGGGAGGGGTGCACGGTCAGAAAGCATATGGCTGAAAGAAGTCATAGTCACACCACATGAGGATGGAAAGAAACAAAAATGAATTACTTAGGGTCCTAACCAGTGAGTTACTGGACTTAACTACAATATATACACCTATACGAGCTTCAGTGTATGGCTGTCACTAGCAGTAAAATTTGTGTTAGTATGGTGTTTTTGCTCACAATCAATATGGTAGTACTATTCAATCACATCTGTTTATGTATGATTAGCGGGAGAAAAAGGGAGTGTGAAACCACAAAATAGATAGAGAACAATTTTAGTGAAAAATTACAAAATTGTATTTATTGGTAAAATACATGTGTAATAAAATCAACACAAAAGTTGTTGACCAAAGATACAAAAAATGGAGATGACCAAGTACAGTGATTGAATGATTATAACATCGTTACACATACAATTGAAAATACTAAATACAGAGTAGACAAATCATGCAAAAATAATCCATATTAGACCAAAGGGTGCTTTACACGCTGCGACATCGCTAGCAATTGCTAGCGATGTCAAGTGCGATAGCACCCGCCCTTGTCGTAGGTGCGACATTTGGTGATCGCTGCCGTAGCGAACATTATCGCTACGGCAGCGTCACACGCACATACCTTGACAGCGACGTCGCTGTGACCGCCGAACAATCCCTCCTTCAAGGGGGAAGTGCGTTCGGCGTCATAGCGACGTCACTGCGGCGTCACTATGCGGCCTGCCAATAGAAGCAGAGGGGCGGAGATGAGCGGGACGAAACATCCCACCCACCTCCTTCCTTCCGCATTGCCGGTGGACGCAGGTAAGAAGATGTTCGTTGCTTCCGCGGTGTCACACATAGCGATGTGTGATGCCGCAGGAACGACAAACAACATCGTACCGGTGGCAGCAGCGATATTAAGGAAATGAACGACGTGTCAACGATCACCGTTTTGGAACGATTTTGCGATCGTTGATCGTCGCTCATTAGTGTTACATGCTGCGATGTCGCTACCGGCACCTGATGAGCGTCACTAATGACGTAGCCCCGACGATATATCGGTAGCGATATGGCAACGTGTACCCTCAAGGGATTAGTGAATGCCTGTGAATATGCTATCTGATCACTGGTCAAGATAATGTAATAATAAATGCACAAAACCCCAAGGTATAGAAGAGGAATGCATTAAAGGGTCATAATCTTATTAAATTGTAAGCAATCATTTATATATATATAACCAAAAATGCAATGCAAAAGAACATCATGACCTCTGATGAAGCTAAACACACTTTTTATTCTTAACACGCGAAACGTACGTTAGGTCCTTTCTTTGGTCTGTCCTATGACCTGTCGGTGTTACCACTAATAGACCTTTGTGAGTATGCCTTATGGGATTGTCTAATGTTCTGATTCCTGGTCAGCTCATTCCACCTTTTGTGCACCGTGCATTTTGTTCTTTTGCATTACATTTTTGTTTGTTTTTTTATATATATATATATATATATATATATATATATATATATATATATATATATAAATGATTGCTTACAATTTATTAAGATTATGCCCCTTTAATGCATTTTTCTTCTATACCTTGGGGTTTTGTGCATTTATTATTGAATTATCTTGACCGGTGATCAAATGGCATATTTGCAGGCATTCACTAATATTAGACCCTTGGTCTAATTTGGATTATTTTTGCATGATTTGTCTACTCTGCATTTAGTATTTTCAATTGTATGTGTAACAATGTTATAATCATTCAATCATTCATCATTTTTTGTATCTTTGGATCAACAATTTTTGTGTTGATTTTATCGCACATGTATTTTACCAAAAAAAAAAATTTTTTGTAATTTTTCACTAAAATTGTTCTCTATCTATTTTGTGGTTTCACACTCCTTTTTCTCCCACTAATCAATGTTATTTGGAGTTTTTACCACTTCATATGTTCAAGTGTATATTCTTTGATTACATGGCTTTGACATATTAGTCATGTATGTGCGGAATTTTGTTGTACATCTGTATAAGTAAAAAACAAAACAAAAAAAAACAAAAAACTGAGCTGTGACAAATGTTCAATAAACATGCAACATTACAAGCATGTGAATTGCAGCCTCAAGACTAGAGAAAAACCAAGGAGAAAATTGTAGAAAAAATACCCTGACTATAAATAAATAAATTGCAAGTGCTTAATAAACAGGGTACTTAGTATATACATTTTTGCAAAAAGGTAAGAAGCTGTGTCACCTCGTCACGGTGTACCCATCTGAGACAGTCCCTAACCTACTAAAGTTAAAAACATATTCTGTACCTGACTAGTGTCATGTCAAAACTTCAATATGGATGCTAAAGTGGTTAGCTGGGTCCCAGATTAAATACACAGCAAAAAGTGAGAAGCAGGTAATTGTTCAGCCTCAGTATCAGGAGGGCTGCACCCCCAACTTGCATTAAAGCAAGACAACGGACAAAAAAAAAAAAACTGAGCTGTGACAAATGTTCAATAAACATGCAACATTACAAGCATGTGAATTGCAGCCTCAAGACTAGAAAAAAAACAAGGAGAAAATTGTAGAAAAAATACCCTGACTATAAATAAATAAATTGCAAGTGCTTAATAAACAGGGTACTTAGTATATACATTTTTGCAAAAAGGTAAGAAGCTGTCTCACCTCGTCACGGTGTACCCATCTGAGACAGTCCCTAACCTACTAAAGTTAAAAACATATTCTGTACCTGACTAGTGTCATGTCAAAACTTCAATATGGATGGTAAAGTGGTTAGCTGGGTCCCAGATTAAATACACAGCAAAAAGTGAGAAGCAGGTAATTGTTCAGCCTCAGTATCAGGAGGGCTGCACCCCCAACTTGCATTAAAGCAAGACAACGGACAGTCTTGAGGCTGCAATTCACATGCTTGTAATGTTGCATGTTTATTGAACATTTGTCACAGCTCAGTTTTTTGGGGTTTTTTTGTCCGTTGTCTTGCTTTAATGCAAGTTGGGGGTGCAGCCCTCCTGATACTGAGGCTGAACAATTACCTGCTTCTCACTTTTTGCTGTGTATTTAATCTGGGACCCAGCTAACCACTTTACCATCCATATTGAAGTTTTGACATGACACTAGTCAGGTACAGAATATGTTTTTAACTTTAGTAGGTTAGGGACTGTCTCAGATGGGTACACCGTGACGAGGTGAGACAGCTTCTTACCTTTTTGCAAAAATGTATATACTAAGTACCCTGTTTATTAAGCACTTGCAATTTATTTATTTATAGTCAGGGTATTTTTTCTACAATTTTCTCCTTGGTTTTTTTCTAGTCTTGAGGCTGCAATTCACATGCTTGTAATGTTGCATGTTTATTGAACATTTGTCACAGCTCAGTTTTTTGGGGGTTTTTTTGTCCGTTGTCTTGCTTTAATGCAAGTTGGGGGTGCAGCCCTCCTGATACTGAGGCTGAACAATTACCTGCTTCTCACTTTTTGCTGTGTATTTAATCTGGGACCCAGCTAACCACTTTACCATCCATATTGAAGTTTTGACATGACACTAGTCAGGTACAGAATATGTTTTTAACTTTAGTAGGTTAGGGACTGTCTCAGATGGGAACACCGTGACGAGGTGAGACAGCTTCTTACCTTTTTGCAAAAATGTATATACTAAGTACCCTGTTTATTAAGCACTTGCAATTTATTTATTTATAGTCAGGGTATTTTTTCTACATCTGTATAAGTAGTAGTATCTGGTTATTGTCTAGTAGTATTTGCCTCTTGCATGAGGTATTATTAGAATACTGACCATCATATAGTACAGTGTGTTTACCTACTGGATGGTGATAATATGCAAACAATAAGTGGTGGCCATATAGTGCCCTGAAATAGTATTCATACCCTGTGAACGTTTCCACATTTTGTGACGGTACACCCACAAATTGAAATGTATTTTATTGGGTTTTATGTAATATTCCAACAAGTAAGTAGCAAGTATTTTGGAAGTGTAAAAAAAATGATACGTTGTTTTCTAAATATTTTAAAATATAAATCTGAAAATTGTGACATGCATTTATCTTTAGCTGGCTAAATCAATAGTTTGTAGGACCAATTCTTGCTGCAATTTCTGCTGCAGGTCTTTTGGGGGATGTCTCTATCAGCTTTGCACATCTAGAAGCTGAAATGTTTGCCCATTCTTCTTTGCAAAATAGCTCTAGGTTATTGAGATTGGATGGAGACTTCTGTGAGCAGCAATTTTAGAGATTTGCTGCAATTTTGCAATAGAATTTAGGTCTGGACTTTATCTGCGCCATTCACACACACATAAATATGCTTTGATCTAAACCATTCCATTGTAGCTCTGGCAGTATGTTTAGGGTCCTCCTGCTGGAAGGTGAACCTATGCCCCTGTCTTAAGTCTTTTGTTGCCTTTAACAGGTTTTCCTCCAGGATTGTCCTGCATTTAGCTCCATCCATCTTCCCATCAACTTTTCCCAGCTTCCCTGCCCCTGCTGAAAATAAGCATCCCCACAGCATGAGGCTACCACCAAGTTTGAGTAGGGGATGCTGTTTTTAGGGTGATGTGCAGCGTTCATTTCACCTACACCTCGCACTTGGCGTTTTGCCCATAAAGTTCTGCTTTTGTCTCATCTAAACAGATCATCTTCTTCCACATGTAATGTAAGGGACACAGCTAGGATGTGGAAGAAGGTTCTCTGGTCAGCTGAAGCCAAAGTAGAAATTTTGGGACTAAATAAAAAACACTATGTTAGGTGGAAATCTAACACTGCACATCACCCTGAAAACACCATCCCCACTGTCAAACATGGTGATGGCAGCATCATGATGTGCAGAGGATTTTCTTCAGCAGGAACAGGGAAGCTACTCAGAGTTAATGGGAAGATGGATAGAGCTAAATACTGGGAAATCTTGGCGCTAAACCTGTTAGAGGATGCAAAAGACTTGATACTGGTGTGTAGGTTTACCTTCCAACAGGACAACAACCCTAAACATCCTGCTGGAGCTAAAATGGATGGTTTACATCAAAGCATATTCAAATGTAGTGAAGGTGGTCATAGAAATTAGAAAGTATTGACTCAGGGGGGCTGAATAAAAATGTACATCACAATTTTTAGATTTACATTTTTAAAGTATTGAGAAAACCATGAATCATTTCCTCTACGTTTCACAAATACTTGCTACATTGTGTTATTATATCAATTAAAATACCAATAAAATACATTTAAGTTTGTGGGTGTAATGTGAAAAATACGGAAAGGTTCAGAGGGTATGAATACTTTTTCAAGGCATTGTATATGATCATGGTGTGGTGGCATTATTTTAGCTTTGTATAGTGGCATTATTGGTAATATTGGTATTGGCATAGTGATTTTCTAAATAACAGTATGGAGGTAACATTTGAAATATCCTATTTGTATTATTGAGAAGTATTATTTAGAAATGATCTTATTGCCGTATTTAGTAAGAAATTTATATTTTTTTATCTGTGTTTTTTACATAGGTCTTTAAAGGGTATACCAATGCTTTTTGGACTCATGCATCTGAGTTACATGATGCAGGCGCAGCAACGGTGTTAATTTTTCCTTGGGACCCATAGAGCTGTATTTATGACACTGATCTCAGAGTTGTTCTCTGCAGGCAGGACAGTAACTCCCTCCAGCCAGTGATGATGAATCATAATTTACTGCATATCATAGTTACTGTCTGACTCAGAGCCATACACAGTACACATGATGTGCAGTGTATAATCATACATCACATTCAATAAGGTAGGCTAGGATAAGAATCTGCTCTTGCTGAATTGTAACATAAAACGACAATTAGTCATGTGTTTGGCGATTGGCGACTATTTAACCCCTTTACAATGGCCGTACAGATTAAAACAGTGGTAGAAGAGAGTACTTCTTCCATTTTGCTGTTTTAAAACGGCGGTCAAAAAAAAAGTAAATAGCGTCTGCCAGCGTTGAAAAATCTCCGGGATTTCAGGGGTAGCTGAGACCCTGGAGATTACGATTCCGGCTGTTTTTTCTGGTCCCCGGTCACATGATCACCGGTACACACCGTGTAACCGAGATGACGTGACAGTAAATAGCGGTGACGGTAAAAAATGATTTTTTTTCCCACCTGGCATGATCAAACAGGTCAGATGGGAAATAGATCTCCTCCCCCAGTCCCCTCCGGTCCTTCAGTGTTGCCAAAGTACCCCCCGACCTCCAACCCCCTCTCGATAACACAAGATGGCAGCGCTTATGACCAGGGCTCCTGCTGCATTTATCCTCCTTTTCGGATTTCTGTTGCATGTGCCTTGACAGATACAACAGAAAAGTTCACCCCAGGTCCAGCTAGGTCACCCCTTATAACACCCCCAGTGTTCCCCGGTGTCCCCCGTACCTTATGAAGCTCGAATCCCCCTTGATCTCTCCTACTCCTTCTGAAAAGACGCTAGTGTATCGCCCCATGGGGCATCAGGGGTTACTCGTCACCGGGTCAGTGGTTTTGTGGGATTCTGCTGTGACTGGCATGACGCGGCTAGGTGGCCCCATCGGCTACAAGTAAATGACAAACAAAAAAGTGCAAGGTGTAGAGGGGGATGGAAGGAAGGTGAAGGGTCCCTGGGAAGCATGTCACCAGTTGCAGTGGTGACTGGGGTCTCGGCCTCCTCCACCGCAGACTCTTCCTGTGACTTTTCCTCTTCCAGGGGCGGTGTTGGATGGGAATGCGGGATGCTTTGCAGCGATACCTGTGGTGTGTGGCCAGGGATTAGCCGCCGCTGCGAGATGTTGCTCTCTTCTGGGGCTGATGTTAACGCAGCTCAGATAGTTCAGCTCTCCGCAGGTGGAGCGAGCCCCAGGAAGGATGAGGACAATGGGGACAGCTGATGGCGCTAAAGCGAGGGGCGGCGGTGCTGGCAATGACAAGGATGACACCAAGGGCTGCGGTTCAAAGTTCTGTTTATTCACAGTTCTTAAGGTGCCCCAGAGGTGCCGCTCTCCGCCAACATGGATGGACTCCAGCCTGTCTCGGGTGAATCACTGGTGTCTGTGGAAATGTGTGAGACCTTCCGCCTTGCACTGACAGACGGTTCCCCGTAGCCTGAAGCAATTTGGGGACTCCGCTATCGGTGTTAAGTGTCCCGTCCCGTATGCAGGTGACGCGGGTCCTCGCCATGGGGTCCGACCGTAGCCCTGACCCCAGATCCTATATGTCACTGGGCTCCAGGAAAGTGGGTAGTGGATGATGGGACATGAAATCCCCATCTCCTGCAGATTTGTTGGAGTCCGTGAAGGTGTCCCCAACCGAGGGTCCTGCACCCCGACGTGCGCTGGCACTATGGGAATGGTTAGGCTCGACCTCAGCTACCATCATCTCTTGTCCCAACATCTCCACTGGCTGCTTCTGTCTCTCGCCCTCTTTTAGTCTTATTCCTGCAGACTCAGTGCGGTGTTGTGGCCCCTGGCCCTATCTCCACCTGTCTCCCATCCCAGGGACAGTCTTTTAAACGCTGCTCCCTCAAGGCTGTCTGCTCTTTTCTCTGTCCTGGGCTGTACTCTGACTAAATGTGAAACTGTTTGTCTTTCTACTCACTGAGATCAGCCCCCACCTCAGGAGTGACTCAGCAGTGCTGAGGATTACCTGTCGCTATGGTGCCCACCTGCAGTCTAGCTTCCTGTGTGTGGTGACTCATGCTAGATGTTTGTGTAAAGTGGCAGAAACTAGTGATTAACCTCTTCTCACCTGGGACAGAATTACAATTTAAAACAGATGCAATACTCTGTGGCGACTGAAGCCTCAGGGGCACCACACTGGCCACATGCACAGAGCAGCTGTCACCCTGCTTCCTGAGTTCAGTAACGCTGAGCTCACTGCTGCTCATACTGCCAAGTGGTGGACCCGGGGAGAGTGGGTGCACACATATTCCTCACGTGGAGGGTCTGCAATTCCAAAAAAGGGGTCTACGTTCCCTCAGCATGCCCTCCATATTGTGGAATAAGGTTACTGCAGGTCACTCTGCTCTCGGCTGGACCGGGGCAGTGTGAATGCAGTATTCTCAGCTCCCCACATGGAGTTCCTCACATGGAGTTCCTGCACTTCCAGAAAATAGGGGATACATTCACTGAGCATGCCTTCATATTCTGAAAGGTCCAGAGTCGTCGTGGGACCTCCAAAATGGCTTACGGGGGAACGGATTTTATTTTCTTTTCAATAAATTGGTGAAAGAGGGAATGTGTTGGGGAGCGTTTTTCAAATAATTTTTTTTGTCATCTATTTTTTTTATTACTGACAGTTAGTGACATCACTAACAGCTGGGCTTGATGCCAGGTGACATTAAAGCTGGTATCAAGCCCATTACCCCATTTGCTACCGCAAAGGGATGAGCTGGAGTGAAGCACCAGGACTGGCACATCTAATGGATGCGCCACATATGGGGAAGCTGCGGCCTGCTATTTTTAGGCTGGGAAGGGCCAAATAACCATGGCTCTTCCCACCCTGATAATACCAGACCCCAGCTGTTCGCTTCACCATGGCTGGTAATCCAATTTAGGTGGGACCCCATGATTTGGGATTTTTTTAATTATTTATAAATAATTAAAAAAAACAGCCATTTTGGATCATCAGCTAAGGTGAAGCTGTGAGCTTTGGTCTGCAAGCTGCAGTCATCTGCTTTACCCTAGCTGGCTACCAAAAAAGGGGCCCCACGTAGTTTTTTTACTATTTATTTATTTTTTGGCTAAATACAAGGCTATGCACCCTTTAGTGCCACAGGAAAGTCACTATATGGTGCCAGCTTAGAATATGCAGAGGGGTGGGACATTATATATGTGTCTGACATCTATCCATCCCTCCTAGCTTTTTAGGCTATGTGACCACTATCAAGGTTTCTCACCAGAAATCAGTATGATGCTTTGAATGTCATAAAACTCACTTTATTAATACATCTTTTAAAAAACAGAACAAGTGACAATATTTTGGCTTGGCAAGAAATAGGGCAGGGGAAATTACAAAATGTGTCCCCCCTACACAGGGGAGGGAGGTGAGTATGAGTACACCAAGCTCATCTGAGAATTAGTTATACTATAAGTTAACAGGATATGCAACCTAGTCCAACTCTAAATAAATATCAGCAATTTTTACAGATTCAGGCTATAGTACAAATAAGTGATATTTATTTGTCCACTCGAAATGAGCATCCTGGTCGCGGGAGATTTACCCAGAGTCTGGAATAACAAAGTTTCAATAAACAATAGATATTTACTCCACCGTAACCCCAGGGCTTTATACGGGTGGGCAATTGCACCAGCCCTCTCTGTTATCAGCCTCTGATCAAAAAAGGCAGGCAAGGAAAATAACACCTTTCTTTATAATGATACTTTATAATCTATGCACTGATGGACAAGGGTATATCTGTCTGCCTATATCCAGGAGCATTATGATTTTTGGACAATATCTCCCAGCTAGAGCTGGAGTTTTTTCAAAGCCTCCTTGGAGTTTTTGATCTCTCTGACATGTTCTCCCACCCGAGTCCTGAGTTCCCGGGTGGTCATGCCAATATAATATAACTCACATGGGCAGGAGGCCTGGTAAACCACGGCTTTTGAGGTGCAACCTAAATACAATCTGATGTCATATTCCTTGTCGCTTTTAGTGCCCCTGAACATTTTGGCTTTGCGCATATTCGTGCAAGCCTTACAAAGGCCACACGGGAAGAAGCCAGTAATACCTGTTTTATTTTGACTGTTTTTGCCAGACCCATAATGGCTATGGACCAAATGGTCCTTGACATTCCTAGCCCTTCTTGCTGTTATAAGTGGGTATGGTGACAAATTCTTACACAGGATCGGGTCAGTCTTCAGGATGTCCCAATGTCTCCTGAGGATCCCGCCTATATCCTTCCACCAGTTATTGTATGTCGTGATCAATCTTACCCCACCGTCCTTACAAGGACTAGGTTGTAGATAGTTGGGATAAAGCAGAGAATTTCTAGTATGAGATTTTGCTCAATCTATGCCATGCCACGCTTGATCATTCTTCAGCTATATCCTCGATGTAAAAATCTATCTGTTAAGTCCTCAGCCTGTTTTGAAAAGGCTGCCTCAGAGGAAATGACTGAAATGACTGAATTAGTTAGTAACTTAAGGAAAGATCTCTCCCCTGACATAGTGGATACATTTTTCAAAGAGATAGTAAAAGATACACAAAAATGGGAAAAAGAGATTAGTGCCACCAAATTGAAAAAATATCAACGTGATGTCTCCGATTATGCCAGTAAAAAGATATGTATATGGCAGTTCAAAACAGGGCCACTAAAAAGAGGCAGACCAAAAACGGGATCAATTTCATCGGTGACCACGGCAAGTGAGGTGGACTTATCAGAGGATGAACTACCATCAGGTAGTACCATAAACACAAGGTCGGGAGGCATTAAAAAAGCAAGCACTTTTCCACAAGCGGTGAAGGAGAGAACCAATCAATTTAAGGTAACAAATTTATCCAATCATGTTTTATCTGAGGTCCAGACCCGGCTGCTTGGTAGGGGCTTGTCTTTCGCCCCTACCATGCAGCTGGACACCTTTACCGCTATTAAAGATGTGCACTTATTTGCCCGTAAGTTACTTTTTGAACATATTTTTGCACAACCCATTACAGGGGGGCCCACCGAAGAGGAAAGGGAGGAGGAGGCATTAGAGGCATTGGAGGCCCTGGCTGAGGAATCCATGGGAACCAGTATAAGTAAGTTTCCTGTCCACCTTTATTCAAAATCTAAGAAGTTTCCATCTCTCAACATATGCCCAGCATTAGATATCTTTGTGAGGATGGTTACTAAAGACATTGAAGAGTTAAATCAAAAACCCAAATGGACTTCCAACTTGAGTACGGATAAACGCGGAGCTCTGGAGGAGATGAAAAAGTGGACGGATGTCCAGTTTAAGCCAGCTGACAAGGGTGGCAACCTTGTCATCTGGCCTAATACGTTATATGAACGGGAAGCCAATAGGCAGCTGGGTGATCAAACTTGTTAAAGGAGGTTATATGTTGATCCAACTCAAACATTTCAAAAGGAATTGGTGGCAATCCTGGATGATGCTCATCAAAGGTGTATTATCCCAAAAAAACTTTTTGATTGTCTTTTGACTAAGCACCCCAGGATGCCTGCCTTGTATTTGATCCCCAAGCTGCACAAGAATTATTCCAATCCTCCTGGACGCCCCATAGTGTCCGATATTGATGGGCTATGCGAGGGGGTCTGCCAGATGTTAGACTTCTATTTGAAGCCTCTGGCGGCCTCCCTCCCATCATACATAAAGGACACTATGGAGGCCCTCAGGAGATTGGATAACATTACCTTAGACCCAGGGACCATCATGGTGACTATGGACGTTGAGAGTCTATATACGTCCATTGGTCACCATGATGGTCTCAGGGCAGCGACCTTTTTCCTTACATCTAGTAATCTCAACAGGGCTCTGGTGGAGCTGTTGCTTATTTTGTTGGAATATGCCCTGACACATAATGTGTTTACTTTTGGGGGGTCTGTCTACATTCAGAGGCGGGGCACAGCCATGGGCGCGGCTTGTGACCCGGCCTATGCAAATTTGTTTCTAAGGGCATGGGAGAGACAGATCTTCCTCACAGAACCAGACGTCGATATCAGTAAAGTCCACAATTGGATGAGATATATTGATGACGTCTGGTTTCTGTGGGAGGGGTCTTCCATGGACCTGGGAAAATTTGTAGACAGACTCAATCAAAATTCAATCAATGTCTTCTTAACACATAAAAGTGGCCGGGAGATGGACTTTCTAGACATTAAAATCATTGTAACAAATAATGGTACCCTGGACACAGAAGTATACAGAAAGCCTACGGCCACTAATGCATTCCTTCATGCCATGTCTTCCCATACCCCCGCTACTATTAGGAGCATTCCTATAGCTCAGTTCCTTAGGGCCAGGTGGATCTGTTCCTCCGAGGCAGCCAAACAGGCTGAGGACTTAACAGATAGATTTTTACATCGGGGATATAGCCAAAGAATGATCAAGCGTGGCATAGATCGAGCAAAATCTCATACTAGAAATTCTCTGCTTTATCCCAACTATCTACAACCTAGTCCTTGTAAGGACGGGGGGGTAAGATTGATCACGACATACAATAACCGGTGGAAGGATTCTCAGGAGACATTGGGACATCCTGAAGACTGACCCGATCCTGTGTAAGAATTTGTCACCATACCCACTTATAACAGCAAGAAGGGCTAGGAATATCAAGGACCATTTGGTCCATAGCCATTATGGGTCTGGCAAAAACAGTCAAAATAAAACAGGTATTACTGGCTTCTTCCCGTGTGGCCTTTGAAAGGCTTGCGCGAATATGCGCAAAGCCAAAACGTTCAGGGGCACTAAAAACGACAAGGAATATGACATCAGATTGTATTTAAGTTGCACCTCAAAAGCTGTGGTTTACCAGGCCTCCTGCCCATGTGAGTTATATTACATTGGCATGACCAGCCGGGAACTCAGGACTCGGGTGGGAGAACATGTCAGAGACATCAAAAACTCCAAGGAGGCTTTGAATAATGAAAAATTAAAAACAATACCACGCCATTTTAAGGATTTCCACAACTCTGACTCTAGACATCTCAGAGTTAAAGCAATCGATCAGATTAACGAGGATATGCGTGGTGGGGACGTAGGTAGAACCCTGGCCCAACTTGAGAGTCGGTGGATATACCGGCTGGGCACAGTATCCCTAGACGGCTTAAATGAGTCATTTGGCTTTAGTGTCTTTCTTTGAAATATGAAATCTTTCTATCAGAGATGTTTTTTATTGTCTTTTATACGGTTTTTTAATGTTGACAAACAGGTTGAATACAGGGTTAAATTGAAGTTCTGTTTGGGTGTACTAACATTTCTTCTCCTTTCTTTTTGAGCTCTTTCAGAGTATATATATTTGACTTATACTATCTTTATGGAGAAGAATGGGTGCTGAAAATGACGAAACATTACCACTAAAAGATAAAATGGATATGCATCATGGAAATATACAACGCAATAAGAACTAAGGAACCATGGAACATGCCTATTGAGAAACCCATATGAAGATCTCCATCTTGAAATATCTTGGCTCGATGCAATTAGCACAAAGTATATTTTTAGCATTTCTTGGATTTTATTGCTAACTTCGGGTCATGGAACGTAGGGTATATACTGTACATACTATTCATGATCAATGTAATTGCACCCATGTTGTGGGCTGACACAAATATTGAGAATCATGTATCTTTGGCATTATTTGTATCTTTATGCCGGTTTTGATTATGGATTATATTGTGTATGTATATCGCTTAGGATCAACTTATAACTGCGTATGTATATATATGGCCATTTGAGATATACTCCTATAGCAGTAAATACTGGTGATATGATGGATGAAACCCTATGGGTATATTTCCTTTTGTAGTAAGCTCTATGAAAAAAAGAAAAAAAGTAAAAAAGAGAGTAATCATAATGAGCTCCCTATGGAGGATTAAATACACACAGCCACCTACGGGCCCTATAGGACATGGTTGCTAACTACTTATTATTTATCTTAAATTAACTACAGGATTGATTAAAAACAAACTCCCGTTAACAGTTTACCATAGTAAGCCGTAGTGTCAAGGTTGGGCGGTGGATGAGCGATGCCTTGATACGGCCGAAGCGTCGGGGTGTTGCGCATGCGCGGCGGCTGTGGCATCGCGTTGCTATGGCCGCCGCGGTGGGAGGCTCACTGACGTGGCCGGAACAGGCATCACATCATTTTGACACATCTTCCCGTCATGGCGGCGTCCGCGCCAGTGAAAAGCATGTGTTTGAATAGCGGCAAAACTGAGCAACACCTGGAAGTAGTTAGGTATTACAGCGTTGTATATATAGATCTCACAGCCCCACAGTAAGTACACCTGCCTCCCGAAGAAGCAGCATGTGAAACGCGTCGAGGCGTGGTGGCTGCGGGCATATCACGCCATCATCTGTCAGGTCTGTAATCATTCCTTATATCAGCATATAAGTATGTAAATGTTATCTAATGGTCAATGGGCCTGTCTCCCTATATAATTATGGAGCTAACAGTGGGGTAATGACTCTCACTCGGTATAACGATGTAAAACTCCAGCTCTAGCTGGGAGATATTGTCCAAAAATGATAATGCTCCTGGAGCATAGGCAGACAGATATACCCTTGTCCATCAGTGCACAGATTATAAAGTATCATTATAAAGACAAGTGTTATTTTCCTTGCCTGCCTTTTTTGATCAGAGGCTGATAACAGAGAGGGCTGGTGCAATTGCCCACCCGTATGAAGCCCTGGGGTTACGGTGGAGTAAATATCTATTGTTTATTGAAATTTTGTTATTCCAGACTCTGGGTAAATTTCCCGCGACCAGGATGCTCATTTCGGGTGGACAAATAAATATCACTTATTTTTAGTGTAGCCTGAATCTGTAAAAATTGCTGATATTTATTTAGAGTTGGACTAGGTTGCATATCCTGTTAACTTATAGTATAAATAATTCTCAGATGAGCTTGGTGTACCCGTACCCACCTCTCCCCCCTGTGTAGGGGGGACGCATTTTGTAATTTCCACTGCCGTATTTCTGGCCAAACCAAAATATTGTCACTTGTTCTGTTTTTTAAAAGATGTATTAATAAAGTGAGTTTTATGACATTCAAAGCATCATACTGATTTCTGGTGAGATTACTAGTGGTATCTATATGTAGGATGTTGTCTACAAAATAGAGATATGTGGATATTGTGGATTGCACTATCAAGGTTTCCAGCTTTTTGGACACAGAGTGTTTTCGCTGCGTCCATAGTGCTGCATTGTGCCATATAAGCGCATTGTAAGGATTTTTAGAAATCTCCTGCCCACTGTGCTTTCTTTCTCCGCAGCTCTTGCAGTTAAAAAAACTTACCGTGTGTGGGAAGCTGAGACCCAGGCAATATATGTTTAATATGGACTGGCAATAGGTGTGGGTGGGGCCGGGTTCACAAACGAAAGACTACCAACCAATTAAGAAATAACGTCTGGAACACCAAGAGAGGACACACATTAGCTAGGGACCCCAATGTAAGAGAATACCGTGACGAGGTGTTGGGGCTCTGTTGTATTGATCAATTCAATAGCTAAATTTCTCTTTATTCTTACATTCATGGCAATTATGCAGATTCCATTGTCACATTTTGTCTTGCTAAATTCTACTAAAAAGGGGGCTGAAAGCCCGTACTTACGAAGCGCTCACTGATATCCTAATCAGGCACGAATACTAATATTCTTTATAGCAAGATACTATTTATTTTAATAGCACATAAATATATATATAGTCAATGGTACATAGGCATAAGAACTATAGTCATAGAAACTTATACAATAACAGAAATATGCATCAACATTACCGTTATGTTGTAGCAATCCTTTCACATCGGAGGGAACTCGAGTTAATGATAAGGAATCAACATGGCATCTTGGCATGGCATCACAGGAATAGTGCGTACGTACACTTCAATGTCCTGGAAGGTATTTCCCTAACATTAAGCGAGTTCGGTGTATATTTTATAGGAAAATATTGTAGGTTGTGTCTAAATGGTCACCAGCATATGACAGCTGAGTCATGTTCATGTAACTTGACCACAAAATGTTGTAGGTAACGGCAGCTTCCTGCACATTTCCAGCACATCCTGTCAGTTGACAACTGGCTGACCACAGTTTGACCAGTGTTAGTGAAATATTGCAATGAGCCGTAAATTTCATCCTTAAAACTGTCTTTAAGCTAACCACAAGTTTCCTGTAAGTGGAACTGTAAATGTTACTTCCTTTATCTTCAACTGCTTCAAGACATGTATTCCCTGGTCATCATTTTGGCCCTCCAAAGGACATCTTCTTTGATACTGAATTATTGATGGATCAAATAATATCTGGGATCACTCCTATCTTATGATTATGATCTGATTCCTATCTAATCACACATTCTTTCAGTCATATCACATTGGTATCACAATCGGTCCTTGATCCCAGGGATTATTTTCCATCATCAGTATTCCACTAGAAGAAGATCACTCGGAATACACCATACCATGACCAAGAAATATCGCTTTTAATAGGACACTAACATTGACTTTGCCACAGATTTTGATTTCTTGGTTTGTTTGGATAAACGTTGAATCACAAATATAATCACTTTCACTACTATGTATATTAAAACTAAAAGCAATATTATCTGAAAAACTCCCTGCAAAAGCCCCATTACCCATCCTCCTAACCCCTTAAACCAATTTGCAGGGTTTAGGAAGGAAAAGGTATTCGCCCACCAACTATCTTTATTTACATCATTATCTTTTTGATATTTATCTCTTAATTTTTGTATGTCATTTAACTTTGCTCGTAATTGTAGCTGTCCTTTAGGATCTATGTAATGGCAACATGCGGGGCCTATTATCTGACACATACCCCCTTGGGCTGCTGTTAGGTAATCAAGTACCAAAGTATGCTGGTTAGTAACTATAATCAACTGCTGCTGTACAGCTACAGAGGTGTTTACTATATCCAAAACTGCAAAAATTTGATCATCCAGATAATCAGTAGACTCTACTAATTTATCCCACATTTGCATTACCATTGGATATAGGAAAAAAGTACTGAAAATCTTATTCGCTGTTCCCATTTGTACCACATGGGGTCGCCCTGATTCCCTTGGTTTATTATCTGCAGCTCTCTTGAATATCATGTGTTTTGGCAAAACCTGAGCATCTAATTGATCATAAGGTACTATAAAGGTAGCTGGGGTCAAACGAGCTAAAGTACAGCTTCCCTTGACTCCTACTGGGAGCCATTTATAGGCATTATACCCACATACCCAATACATTCCTCTAGGTAAATCCCATAAAGCCGAATGTTGCAAAACTAAACGATGAACCAAATCAACGAGAATACTAACATTTGATAACAAACACCACCCGGGTTGTTGTCCAATTGGGCTACAGTATCCTACATCAGGGTTATTACAGGTCGGATCATTTGCTCGATATTCAGAGTAATCATTACACATTAAATTTCCCGATATGTTACTACACGTTTCACTAGTCCCATTTATGAACATATTGGCATAAGGCCATAGCATATCATGAATTGTTCTTTCCACTAAGCTGGGTTTAAAAGCATCTAATGTATCTACAGTTGTCCCAAAACTTATTTTTATATTCTCCATAGGGATGAATCCCAGGTTAGTCAGTCCAGTCTTATTTCTTGGTACCCAAATTCCTCCCTTAAAAGCCAGATATTGTAAATTGGTGATTGTTCCACTCAAATTGCCTTGCCACCATGGAAGATTGATCCATCCCACTACGGGAATGGGTACTGTAGTATTCCATAGTCGAACATTCCGAGTGTCTTTATCAGCAAGTTGATCAGAACAACTTTTCCACTTTAGGATTTCCTCCATCGATACCGGGATAGCCAGATAAGGGATACTGGTGGCTGTAACCGGAGAATGTGTACAGATCCAGCAATCTGTGTGTTGACTACTGTTCAGCGCATCCGTTAAAATGTGATGGTGCATCAGAAATTTATTCGCCACAGGTTTCTCCTGATGTAGACTTGTCCATCCAACGACCAAAGAGGCAAACATCAAACACAGGAATTTCTCCATCTCCTCACTATCGAGCTCTTCCCAGTAACCGATACTATGGATTCCGCTTATTTACAACACCATCTGCAAATAAAGATACACTATTATTCTCGTAAATAACATTTTTCTTGTGGAACATATTCCCACTTCTCCACTCCTGGTCTCATTATCAGGAGAGTACGATCTTTTCCGACCGCTATTACCTCTGCCTCTGAGGGCGGTCCTTGGAGGTTTTGAATCCATATTTTTGCTCCTACATTTGTAATATTAGAGGATCCAAAACCTTTAGTACCCCGTATTGTTAATTCTGCTGGGGCAGTTCCTTCTCTTATCTCAGACAAGTTTATTGGAATTATCAACATCTGAGCCACCTTCTGGTGTTTCACCAAGATCAAAGGTTCATTTCCCAAATTTAACATCAGTACCTTGATTTCTCCCTGATAATCTGCATCTATTACCCCTCCCACCACTATGGCTCCTTTTAACGCTAAACTAGAACGAGTGGCTATCTGACCATAATGATCCTTTGGTATCTGGCAACCCAATCCTGTTGAAATTGGTTTTACCTTACCTGGGGGTACCACGACAGTTTCCAATGTACTGAGGTCTAAACCTGCTGAATAAGGTGTCGCTCTTCCTGGTGTGCCCAAACAGCTGTACCTTGCCTTGTCAACTGTTGGACTGACTTGTCTGATGGTTGCTGCTTTATCTGCTTCTGAATTAAACAAACGTTCAAGTGAGTTAGTAGGGACATGAGCATCGACATGAAATACAGTGGTCTTGGTAGATTGAATAATCCCTTCAATGTCTTGCCACACTTCCCTGACCATCTCAAACACATTTTGCTGTTCCTCTCCCCATTGGAACTCATATTTTTTCCTCGTTACGTTGTACAAATGAGCCAACATTTGTCCCAAATGAGGGATATGTTGTCTCCAAAAATCAAGCAATCCAATATAAGACTGAGTCTCCTGTTTGAATTTAGGGACCGGAAAATTAATAATTTTCTGTCTGGCATTGGGCAAGATCTCTCTGTGCCCCTTGTTCCACTGAATCCCTAGAAATGTTACCACCTGAGACGGTCCTTGAACCTTGGCATCACTGATTTCCCATCCTTTACTTCTCATATGAGCAATCAGTTTTGTCAATTGATCTTTCACACTTTGCTCATCTTGTCCTTGTATCATTATATCATTGATATAATGTGAAATCTGCATTTCCTTATGACAAGACATAACCCCAAAGGAGAATTTTCCTTCGGTTCGATTAAGAGTCATCCATTTTAGGATATCAATTCCCAAAATATATTCTGGTATAGGTACTACCAGCACCGTATACTCCTTGATAGGTAAATTACCTATCTTCAAAGCTACCTGTGTCTGAACCCCGGTGATCACTTGACCACCTAGTCCAGCAATTTTTACTCTAGGTCCTTTTATTTTTTCTGGGTTTCCATGAATTAAAGTAGCCTCCGCCCCCGTGTCAATCAAAGCTGGGACTCTTTGAACATTTCCCCCTTTCCAATGTATGCTAAGATTGACGTAGGGACGTTCGTCCCTTTTTATCAATAGGGGGGCTTGGCTGGCTACCTATAGTAAATCACTTCCTTCTGAACTTTCATTTACACAGACTTCAGTCTGTGTATTAGCCCTTCCTTCCGTGACCTTTGTGGCCACGGCTGCAGCCAGTTCTTCCCATGGATAAACTGACTGAAAATCTTCCCAAGACACTTTCTTTGGGGTTTTTTCCCCTTTTCCCTCTAATTTCTTTACCTTGGGGGTTTTTGAACCCCCTTCCATCTTTGCAGATAGAACTTTCTGTTTGTACAACTTCCATAATTCTCCTGTCTCCTTTCCATCAATCCTTTCCTTATTGATCCCGGCTTTAAGCAAAGCCTGGAACATGTCTTTGCGAGACACCCGTGGGGCCTCCCCTACTGATTTCTCTTTACAATCATGATTGATTGGCTTACTGTTACCAACATGGCCTCCAGGGGACGATTTATCCCACTGTCCCATATCCTGTAACTCCCTCATCCTCCCTAGAACTACACCGATTGATTCTCCAGTCAGCGCTACAGTTAACCTTAAAATAACTGATTTGTATGCTGGAGGAGCATGTTTAACCAGCCTATTACTTATGCTGGCTGTCAATGGGTACTGGAGATAATCATCATCCAGTCCCAAAAGAGGAAGAGCATTCCTCATTGCTTCTTCCTTCAGCCGTTCCATACCATCTTTTAAGGTATACCAAGGTTTATCATTAATAGGAAAGTCTGCTTCTGATGGATATTTGTCCAGAAAAGCATGGGCTAAGATCATAATTAAGTTTTGAGTACCATGCTCATAATGATCAACAAAATAATTTTTTATTGATCTCTGAATTTCTGGGTCACGAGACATGGTGACAAATTTTGCCACGTCTCCGGCGTCAAAGTGCACTCCACCTCCTCCGAGATCATGCACCCTGACCAACCAGGGAATTTCTCCTTCTCCTGGTTTTTGTCTAAACTGTGATAAAATGCTATCAACTTCTCCTTGAGAGTAATCTTCAATGGTTACTCGATTTTTTACATGAGGAATCGTTCTCTCATTTATGATGGCATTACCATCTTCGTCATATTGCAGATTCCCCTGACCATCCCGGACATGTTCCCGGATGATCTCATTTTCTGTCCTCTCTAGGCGCCTCCTTACTGGGTTAGCCTGAATATTCCCTTTATGGTAATCCTCCTCATCAGATGATGAAGATGAATCCCACACATCCCCATCCCAAGTATCGGGATCCCAGTTTATAGAAGCTGAGACGATACTTTTATGTACTTTGGTTTTATTTACCTTTCCTCTTCTTTTCTTGTACTTATTTTGAGCAATTTTTATGGCAGCTTTTTCTGCCACATTCTGATAATGTTCCAATTTATCCTTCAACAGTCTGGTATTACATTCCATAACTGTTTTCAGGCAACCTAATTCTATCATCTTTTGTTCCATCTGGGAACTTTTCTTCTGCATCTTTAGATTACGCTCATGCATTACACTATATGCACTTGCCAAAATCCAGATGTGCCGTGCTAAAGACACTACATCACCTGTTTTCACAGGGACACTACCGAATACATTCACAACATCAGTAGCTTCACTACCCTTAAGCTTATCGTGCCATTGTTTGCGTCGTGCTAAAGACACTACATCACCTGTTTTCACAGGGACACTACCGAATACATTCACAACATCAGTAGCTTCACTACCCATAAGCTTGTCCTGCCATTGTTCTGCCAATCCACAAGACACTACATCACCTGCTTTCACAGGGGCACCACTGAGTACATTCACAACATCAGTAGCTTCACTACTCTTAAGCTTGTCCTGCCATTGTTCTACCAATCCACAAGACACTACATCACCTGTTTTCACAGGGGCACCACTGAGTACATTCACAACATCAGTAGCTTCACAACCCTTGAGCTTATTCTGCCATTGTTCTGCCAATCCACAATTGACCAATTCATGTGCTATAAGATTGTAGGGAGCCTCAATCCAGCTCGGGATCTCCACAACAACCTCCTTAACATTATCCTTACGTTTTCTGAACATTTTGACACTATGCAAAAAGATTGAAAAAATATCTGGAAATTTGCCAAATATATGTTTTTAATTTCTAAATTACAAAAATTCGTTAATTACCTCTAATAGAAGTAATCCTGCCGACTACGCCAATTTATGTCTTGCTAAATTCTACTAAAAAGGGGGCTGAAAGCCCGTACTTACGAAGCGCTCACTGATATCCTAATCAGGCACGAATACTAATATTCTTTATAGCAAGATACTATTTATTTTAATAGCACATAAATATATATATAGTCAATGGTACATAGGCATAAGAACTATAGTCATAGAAACTTATACAATAACAGAAATATGCATCAACATTACCGTTATGTTGTAGCAATCCTTTCACATCGGAGGGAACTCGAGTTAATGATAAGGAATCAACATGGCATCTTGGCATGGCATCACAGGAATAGTGCGTACGTACACTTCAATGTCCTGGAAGGTATTTCCCTAACATTAAGCGAGTTCGGTGTATATTTTATAGGAAAATATTGTAGGTTGTGTCTAAATGGTCACCAGCATATGACAGCTGAGTCATGTTCATGTAACTTGACCACAAAATGTTGTAGGTAACGGCAGCTTCCTGCACATTTCCAGCACATCCTGTCAGTTGACAACTGGCTGACCACAGTTTGACCAGTGTTAGTGAAATATTGCAATGAGCCGTAAATTTCATCCTTAAAACTGTCTTTAAGCTAACCACAAGTTTCCTGTAAGTGGAACTGTAAATGTTACTTCCTTTATCTTCAACTGCTTCAAGACATGTATTCCCTGGTCATCATTTTGGCCCTCCAAAGGACATCTTCTTTGATACTGAATTATTGATGGATCAAATAATATCTGGGATCACTCCTATCTTATGATTATGATCTGATTCCTATCTAATCACACATTCTTTCAGTCATATCACATTGGTATCACACATTTTCATTCTCACATATAGCTATTGTATTTTTCATGCCAGTATTCATACAGCAGTTTCTGCTTTACATTTTTCCCCCTTGCACTGTCACTGGTGTGCAGCCCTTCTCTCTATAAATTTCTGTGAAGCCCCCGGGGGTTCAAATTTCTCACCAAACATCTAGATAAATTCCTTGAAGGGTCTCGTTTCAAAAATGGTGTCACTTGTGGGGGGTTTCTGCTGTTTAGTACCTTAGGGGCCCTGCAAATACAACATGGTACCTGAAATCTATATCCAAATCCAAATTTTCTTTCCAACATTCATATATTGCTCCTTCTGTTCTGGGCCCTCCCATTTGTCCAGAGGTTTCTGTTACCTGTGGGGTATCAGCGCTCTCAGAAGAAACTGGGTAACAAATTTTGGGGTCCATTTTGCTGTGCTATCTTTTTTAAAAGTTAATAAATTTGGGCTAGAGTAAAATTTTTAGGCAAAATGTTAATTTTTATTTTTTTTACATTCCATATCGCTTTAGTTCCTGTGAAGCACCAAAAGGTTTAATAAACTTCTTGAATGTAGTTTTGTGTAGTTTGAGGGGTGTAGTTTTTTAGAATGTCACTATTGGCTATTTTCTGTTACCCAGGCCTCTCAAAGTCACTTCAAATATGATGTAATCCTTAAAAAAATGATTTTGTAAATTTTGTTGGAGAAAATGGGAAATTGCTGATGAATTTTGAACTCTTCTAACTTCCTAATCCCTAAAAATATTGTTTCAAAAATTGCGCTGATGTAAAGTAAATATGTTGGAAATGTAATTTATCAACTATTTTGTGTGACATAACTCTCTGGTTTAAAGGCATAAAAATTAAAAGTTTGAAAATTGCGAAATCTTCATCAAATTTCCGATTTTTTCACAAATAAAAGCAAAAAATATCGTCCTAAATTTATAGCTATCCTGAAGTCCAATATGTCATGAAAAAATAATCTCAGAATCACTGGCATCCAGAGTTATAACTAGGGCTGAGAGGACTCGGACTGTAAAAGTCCGGATCCGGGCAGTTTCAAAGATGCCTGGGTGCTGAACATTGGTCCAGGATTCCGGGTGTACGATCCAGATTCGGCACTGGGGAAAATAGAGGAAAAATAAAGAAAACAAGAATTAAGCAAGCATTTCACACTTACGGAGACTCGGTGTCATGGCGGCAAACTGCTTCCGAGTTGCGCATTCACTTCCTGTACTGTGCAATAGGCTCGTCGCATACACACAGCTTTCTGTGCTTTCCCCACCCACCAGCAGACCTATCATCTGTGATTGGTTGCAGTCAGACGCGCCCCCAGCCTGTGACAGTGTCTGCCTGCAGTCATTGCTCATCGCGGCTCAGTCATTGTCTCCACTCATAGGCAGCGGTTATGTTATATGGCCGCTTGTTGTGAGATGTAGCAGAGCTGGAAGCGGTGTGGGATCTCGTTGTGGATTATGCCAGACCTGGAGGGGTGTTTGGGGTTAATAAATTGGTGAAAGAGGGTGTGTTTTTGTGTTTGATTCCAAGTAAAGGATTTTTTTTCTGTTTGTACTTATTTACTTTCATTTACAGGTTTGTGATGCAGGTGTCCCTGTGCCATCATTAACCTAGGGTTTAGTTGAAGCTGTGCACTGTTATTAACCCCTGTTACTACCCTGATTGTCACCGCACCAGGACAATGAGAAGAGCCGGTAAAGCACCGGGATTGTCACATCTAATGGATGCGGCAATACCGGGCAGCTGCGGGCTGAGAATACCAGCCCCCAGCTGGCTTTATCTTGGCTGGGTATCAAAATTGAGGGGAATCGCACGTTGTTGTTGTTTTTTTTAATTATTTATTTAAAAAAAAAAAAAAGCTGCATGCGGTTTCTCTTAGGCTGGAGTCTCACTTGCGAGGGACTCGTGCGTGTCTTGGGTCGTATCACCTGGCTGGCACAGCCGCACAGTCTTCTGACAGGAGCGGGTCGGCCGCATGTGTTTCTATGTACCTGCTTGCTCATGTTCGTAGAGTGGGTGGACGTGCTGGGTGATGTCATGCCAGACTCGCATGAATCTGGCATCACATCACCTGGCACAGCCGCACACTCTTCTGACAGGAGCGGGTCGACTGCATGTGTTTCTATGTACCTGCACACTCATGTTCGGAGAGCGGCAAGCCATGCCGGGTGATGTCATGCCATCTGGCATCGCATCAGCCGGCACAGCCGCACACTCTTCTGACAGGAGGTCAGCCATTGTGTTTCTTTGGAGCCACATGCTCATTTTCGGAGAGCAGCAGGCAGTGCCAGGTGATGTCATACCAGACTCGCATGAGTCTTGCAACGCATCACCCGGCATAGCCGCACACTCTTCTGACAAAAGCGGGTCAGCCAAGCCACATGTGTCTCTATGTACCTGCACGCTCATGTTCGGAGAGCGGCAGGTTATGCCGAGTGATGTCATGCCAGACTCTCACATGTGACTCTGGGCTTATTTTGATACACAGCACAGATCAAGCCTGACAGCTGGGGGCTACAGCCGTGGGCTTTATCTGTGCTGGTACCAGAATACGGGGACCCTTCACTGATTGTTTTATTTATTCATTTATTTTTATACCACCATCCTGACCCGCAGACACTTGCAGTGCTTTTCCAGCCCACTGGCCGTCCTGGCGCCTATGATTGGTTGCAAAACAAGAATGCCGAGGAGACACCATCACATGTTTCTCAACGCTGGCAAGAAACTAGCCAGGTCTTTCACCGGGAAGGAACAACCACGGGGAGGGCAGTCTCCAGTCAAGGAAACCGCCTATACCAAAACATGATATCCATCCACAGACAGCTGTTTCGGGGTATTCGCCCCTCATCAGTGTGGAGTAGGAAACTGGATAGTGGGAGCAATGCCTGGTAGAAGACTTCATAGATAATGATGGTTGACCTCGGGGAGATCAACATCTAACACCGCGGAGACACCATCACGTGTTTCTCAACGCAGTGATACTAGAACAAGGCCCCCTGGGAAAATATGCAAAACAAGAATGTCGCGGAGACACCATCACATGTTTCTCAACACTGGCAAGAAACTAGCCAGGCCTTTCACTGGGAAGGAACAACCATGGGAAGGGCAGTCTCCAGTCAAGGAAACCGCCTATACCAACACATGGTATCCATCCACAGACAGCTGTTTTGGGGTATTTGCCCCTCATCAGTGTGGAGTAGGAAACTGGCTAGTGGGATAATAAGTGCATATAATCATGGTTACTGTCTGTGAACATAAAAGGCAGGGGCGATGGCAATGTAAAATGGCATATGATGAAACACCTGCAATCAGGTACAATTATTTAAAAGAAAACAATAAGTAATGCACTCCACCTCCATGGAGTGTATACACGCTCACCACGCAAGACTCCATTGCTGAAAAAAATCATGTTCAAGGGATTTTAAAGATTGCTCAAAATTGAACTTGTTGGATGCCATAATACACACTATGTTTGGAGGCCAAAAGGCACCTAATATCACCCTCAAAGCACCCTACCAACAGTGAAGCTTGAAGGTGGGAACATCATGATGTGGTTTTTCAGTATATGACACTGGAAAACTTCATATACTTGAAGGAAGGATGAATGGACAAATGTACCAAGATACTCAATAAAAATCTGCTGCCATCTACCAAGATGATGAAGATGAAACGAGGGTGGACATTTCAGCCAGACAATGATCCCAAGCACACAGACAAGGAAACTCTCAATTGGTTTCAGAGAAAGAAAATAAAGCTGCTAGAATGGCTGAGCAAATCACCAACCAACCAATCCAATAGAAAATGTATGGAAGAAACTAAAGCTCAGAAATCAGAAGGAGCCCATGAGACCTTCAGGATTTGAGGAGTGTTTGAGTGGAAATGTACGTGGATGCTAGAGCGCAGAGAAGGTAGACACAGTGTTAACTTCAACCAACAATTATTTAGTCAATTAAAAGCAACATTTACAGTACATAGGGCACAATGTAAAAAAGGAAAGACAATAGTGGAAATACAGTAAACTATTTTACAAAATGAATACAGCAATTCTGACTAATCAGGCTATTAAAGTTATTTCAATTATGAACTTTTGTCCTATCGCGGCAGAGAAATACTATTATACAGTCATGACCAAAAGTGTTAGCATCCTTGTAATTGTTACAGAAAAGGAAGTATTTCTCCCAGAAAATTATTGCAATTACATATGTACACATGTTTATTTCCTTTGTGTGTATTAGAAAAAAAAAACTGAGGAAAAAAGGCAAATTGAACATAATTTTACACAATACCTCAAAGCCCCATGACCTGGGATGCAAACCCAGCTTTCCGACAATGGTAACTATATTGTGACACAAAATCCTTAGTTAATCATCAGATTTCATGATGCCTTGCACACAGTCAAATAGATGGGGCGGTGATAGCGGTTGGATGGAGCACTGGGGCAAGTAAATTAATTTAATCAAGGATAAAAAACAAACCTTTTTATTGTTCCTCTAGCTGACCACAACGCGTTTTGATAGTTTAAGCTATAATATTAGTGATTATGAAATCAGATATTTTTAATACAAAATTAAACTCATTGTTTATTTAGTTTTTATTTAATTCTATGTTTACTAAAACACTGGGTGCTGCCATCTTGGATTTGCTGTGTGTAACAACAGTTACTCAACGGATTTATGGCAGCGCCCTGGGTATTGGATCTCATAGTTGCGATCCGACCCCCATACTTAACACGGAGAGCTCCCTGCTGTGATCGGGACACACCCCCTGAGCTGTCCAGATCACAGCAGAGGGAGGAGTTTGGCACCATATTTGTGGAGCTCACAGCATAGGCTGTGTGCTGCACTTTCCCCCTATCACCCGGGATGTGTGAGTACCAGGCTGGGCTGCCGCTACCCTTCTCACCCCGCTCTCGCCGCCGCTGTCAACCTCCCCCCGGCTCTCCCCTCAGCCGATGCTACTCTCCCCGCCGCTCACGCCACTGCTGCCACTCCCCCCTCTGCCAATAGCCTTCCCCCACAGCCACCACCGCTGTCGTTCCCCCGATCCTCTGTGCTCACCTTTGGCCTTTGCTCCTCAGCTCAGCAGAGCACAGTATACTGAGGAGTGTGTGGCAGAGCATTGTGGGTGTGCGTGTGTGCGGCAGAGCATTGCGGGTGTGCATGCGGCAGAGCATTGCATGCGTGCGTGCATGCGGCAGAGCGTTGTGGGCGTGCATGCGACAAAGCATTGCAGGCAGGCGTGCATGCTGCAGAGCATTGTAGGCGTGCATGCATGCAGCAGAGCTCTGCGGGTGTGCGTGTGGTAGAGCATTGTGGGCGTGCGTGTAGCAGAGCATCACGGGAAAGCATGCGGCAGATCATTGTGTGCGTGCGGCAGAGCATTGCGGGCGGACGGCAGAGCATTGCGGGTGGGCGTGTATTCAGTAGAGCATTGCGGGAGGGCGTGCATGCGGCAGAGCATTGCAGGTATACGTGCGGCAGAGCATTCGGGCGGACGTGCGGCAGAGAATTGCGGGCAGGCGTACATGCAGCAGAGCATTGCAGCAGGGCGTGCTGCAGAGCATTGCAAGCGGATGTGATTGTGGCAGAGCATTGCTGGCATGTGGGGTGCAGAGCGCTATGTGGGGAGCACTATTCAGCTATCCTTGGTGACACTTTAGACATTAGGAACACTTTGCGGTCACCATCAAAATGAATCTGCACTGTGATCATAAACTTCATTCTCTCTTATCCTTTTGGAAACACCCAGAACAGGAAGGGGAGGTGTGACATCACACACAGGAGAGCAGATTATGCCCAGTTTTACTGGAGTTGTAATGTCAGCTAGTTCTACAGTAGGATTTCAGCAGTTGCTCCCCCTAGTGTTTAAGAGTGGAAAATATCAAACTTTTATTTATTTTTTTTTATATCTTGCTCAATTAAAAACAAGTAATAATATATAAACAAAACATTAAAACATTAATACTTTATATTTTTTCAGTTATTGACATTTTTTTTACGACACCTTCCCTTTAAATGACCGATAATCGATTTCTATTTAGCTGGTCACCTGTAGATTACCGGCCATAGGTCGTCCATTCTAAATGCCCCCTTATTAAGATTATATACTATTTCTCACCATACAAAGGTTTCAGGATTGCATTTCTTGCAGCGCATGTCAATTCATAAACTGAATGGTCTGAATATCTCCATTTCCACACTGTCATTAGGAACTCTAAAAGCTTCTATATCTAACAGGTCATCCACGCTAATGTAGTGTTTATCTGTGGTTTATTCTCAAATTTTTTTCATTTTCAGTTATTAGAGGATGGTTGCAGCATAAACAAGATAAATTGCATCTTTGTGCGAATGGCTGCGGAGATGAAATTCAGCTTGTTACATCTAATGTCGCAGTGGAATAAAGAAGGTAATAGAATGTTTTCCTGACAGCTCTTATAATATCCACAAAGCAAAACTATAGAGAATTAAAATTGAGACAGTTACTAGAAATGCTGGATGAGTGCACACTCCTAACAAAAAACCTCCACAGCCCGAGCAACATATGCATTCTGCTATTATACTCAGCCTCTTATGATGTCCAGTGCTAAGAATTCTGTCAGCCTCCAAATCCCCCTATTATACTGAACTCATACACTTAATTATGTCACCATATAGGTTATCTGTGTACATATTATCTCTATAATAATGAAATGCCAGCGTTCAAAGCTGTATGTAAGTATGCCGCTATTTTTCCCGACTCCCCCATACACATGAGCCCATTGGATTGGCTGAGATCCATGTGTTTTCAATAAGGAGGGAGGAGAAAACTACTACCAAACGCCTCTGTTACTTATTTCTCCTTAATTTGAGTCTGATGCCTGCTTTACACGAGTCGATCTATTGTGCGATGGCAGGAGCGATCGTACCCGCCCCCGTCGTTTTTGCATCACGGGCAAATCGCTGCCCGTGCTGCACAAACTCGTTTAACCCCCGTCACACGCACTAACCTTCCAGACGACCTCGCTGTGGGCGACGAACGTCCACTTCCTGAAGTGGGAGGGACGTTCGGCATCACAGCAACGTCACACAGCCGCCGGCCAATAGAAGCGGAGGGGCAGAGATGAGCGGGACGCAAACATCCCGCCCACCTCCTTCCTTCCGCATAGCCGGCGGGTGCCTTGGGACGCAGGTACGCTGAGTTCATCGTTCCCCGGGGTGTCACACGGAGCAATGTCTGCTGCCCCGGGTACGATGAACAACCGGCGCCATTTTAAATAAACAATATTTTGAAACTGAGCGACGAGTACACGACTCACGATTTGTGAGCAATACTGCGTCGCTCAGAGGTGTTACACGAGAAAAGCTGCCAAACCGCTCCTTCAGTGGAAAATTAAAAAAAGCTATAGCTCTTAGGTGAAGCTGCTGGACTCAATATTATAGCCCAGTCTTCATTTAATGCAGCGAGAGATAAAAGACTCCATTTGACTTGCTGGTGAAATCTGACTCACTGCAAGAGATATAATTTGTCTTACTATACAGGTAAGGAAGAAAATGAACTCTGGTGCCACCTATTGGAGGTAGCAATCCTACGAGGGGCTGCTGATAAGGTTTTGGCTTTACCCAGAAAGAAACGAAATAGGAAGATGAAACTTTACATTTATTCCAAATACTCTCCACTGATGTCAATGTGGCGCCCCTGACCTGGTCAGGCACCACAGAGTACTGCACCCATGCTGGGACAGTGGTTCCAGGTAATTCCAAAAGGCCAGAATGAGGTGTGTACACACAGACACATAGCAACCAGGTCTCCCACACCTTTAGAGGGGACCCTTGGGTAGCCTCTGAAGACGTTAGCTTTCAATTCTCAGCAAGGGGTGCAGTGGAGGGTCTGGAAGCTAGGTTGCAGTGGCAGACAGGAAAAGGAGGAGGAGCAAGCCAGTTTGGGGCAGTGTACAGAAGTTGCTGTAGGAAGCAGACGTACAGCTACGCTAGTCAGACCCTGCAAGTGTGGTAGCTGTTAGCGGGGGAGTACAGTGACCAGAAAGTCAGCCTGAAAGACACCTGAAGAGAGGCAGTCGAGTACGGGGATTGCTGTTGACTCGACACGCACAGGGAACAGGTCCCTAGAGCCAAACATCGATTTACTGATCTGCTAAACCTGTCGGTGAGGGGACTACAGGTTCCTCACCAAAGATACAGAGCTCAAGCATCAGCAGCAACAGGGGGACCCATAAGGAGATAGGGCCAGAAGCTATCTCACCTGGTCCACCCTGCCGGCAAACGGGCCAGAAAGGGAAGGAGAGACAGTAGCGAATTTCCCTGGATGAATCCCATGATACTGCAAGTCAGGGGTTAGCCGAAACAAAAGAAGTGCAAGGAAGACGAGTTAATAGCTACCCTCAGAACGGCCTGCAGGAATTCCTGGTTCCACCTGGTATAATCTCAGCATTGCCCGGGTATCTCACCAACCAACTAAAAGTGAGTAAACAAGTTAAAAGACTTTCTGGACTGCGACTGAGTTATTCTGCGACATGTGGTTCCACACACATATACCCGAGCCCCTGGGGCCAGCCTCACTCTCAGGAGGCCATAACACCAGACTGCAGACACCATCAGCCCCAGACACTCGTTAAACTGCAGTGGCGGTCACTCCTCATCCTGACCACAAAACCGAGAGTGGCGTCACGACTCCTATACAAGTGAACCTGACATACCTGTTGCCAGAAGGGTCCCTATAGAGAAGTCCCCGCAGCATCCCGCAAGCGAACGCTGCAGCGCTGTGATGGGCGATTCATCAACACACTTCAGCATCGGTATTCCAAGTTCTGTAAGCCTAGCAAAAAGAAGGATTTCAGTTGTGCCTCAAACCAGGAATTCGTAGCAGCCATGGCATCAGAAATAATGGGAAATTTGGTACCCTTGAGGTGTTTCTTCAGGTTTGGAAACAAATGATAGTTGGAGAGAGCTATATCTGGTGAATAAGGTGGGTGGTCAACCAGCTGGAAGACCAGCTCTGCCAGTTTTGCCGTGGTTGCTTGTGCAGTGTGAGTGGAGGTGTTGCCTTGCAGGAATAAGATTCCTTTGGACAGCTTGCCGCGCCTTTTGGCCTTCAGAGCTGCCTTCAATTGGTCCAAATGTTCAATGTAATACCTTGCATTGATAGTGGAACCCTTGTGAAGGTAGTCCACTAGCAGCACGCCCTCCTTATCCCAGAACATAGACACCATCACCTTAGTGGCTGATTTTTGCACCCTGAACTTCTTTGGATGAGGCGAACCACTGTGCCTCCACTCTTTTGACTGCTCCTTGTTTTCAGGGTCATACAAATAAATCCAGTGGAGGAGAAGCTCTGCGTCACTGATAAGTAGGTGCTCTGGGGTAAAAACATATATAGAAGAACGAAAGATAACCCCGGCACACTACAACTCCCAAAAAAGCAAACATGTGGTGATTTAATATGCAAATTTCTTTTTATTGATCAGGTTTTCAGTATATATTACGTATATGTGTTTGGTCCAAAAACAATGACGTTTCGGCCACTGGCGTTCGTCACACTGGACTTTTATTTGATAGTTGTAAAAAATAACAATAATCAATATCAAAAATACACTTGTGGACAGAAATGCAATATAATATCCAACACCATTATTTACACATGACAAGGACATAATAACGAGGTAGAAATATCATGTATCAAGTTATAGGAGAATACTCCGGAATAATAATTTCATATACAAAAATGGATAGACAATGTAAATCAAGGACCTGGGTAAATAAGTAGGGAATTCCTTCTAGGAGTGATGGCGTGCAAACGGCTGAGCCAATGGAAGACCGACCATGTAAGCAGAGTAATAGGTAAAGGGTGAAGAAAGGGGAGAAGTGAAGATGAAGATGAAAAATGAAAAAGAAAAAATGAGGGGAGATGAAGAGAAAGAGGTGGAAGGAAGGAGGAAATAAAGAGAAGAGGGGCAGAGATGTAGAAAAAGCAGGCAGAAGAAAAGTGTAGACTTCAGAGATTCAGAGGGATCTGATATGTCACTCACCATGTAATATTAAGTTAATGGAGACACTCGGCTGTTTAAACCGGCAACTAGAAAATGAAGAGAGTCTCATATGACCTGCACTACAATAAAAAAGACATGTGTTAGCAAAGCATGCTATATACCCGTGTGATGTGTGCACAAGTGAATACATGCATATAAGGGAAATGTATGTAGAATACTAAATACCTGTGACTTCATGCGTACTATAAGGTAATAGAGGTACATTGCAGCAGGAGCACTTATGCAGGTACTAGGACTATATGCAGGATGTAGTAGTAAAATGTACTATGTAGTCCAAACCTCAACAAAGAGAACCATATATCTTGCGTTAGAGGTCACAATAAAAATGGTAAAATATCATGGAAACAATGCCTAAAGGGGGCTTTACACGCTGCGACATCGCTAATGCGGAGTCGTTGTGGTCACGGAATTTGTGACGCACATCCGGCCGCATTAGCGATGCCGTTGCGTGTGACACCGATAAGCAATTTTGCATTGTTGCAAAAACATGCAAAATCGCTAATTGGCGACATGGGGGTCCATTCTTAAAAATCGTTACTGCAGCAGTAACAAAGTTGTTCCTCGTTCCTGCGGCAGCACACATCGCTGCGTGTGACGCCGCAGGAACGAGGAAGCTCCCCTTACCTGCCTCCCGGCCGCTATGAGGTAGGAAGGAGGTGGGCGGGATGTTACGTCCCGCTCATCTCCGCCCCTCCGCTGCTATTGGGCGGCAGTTCAGTGATGCTTCAGTGACGTCGCTGTGACGCCGCACGGACCGCCCCCTTAGAAAGGAGGCGGTTCGCCGGTCACAGCGACATCGCCGGACAAGTAAGTATGTGTTACGGCTCTGGGTGATGTTGTGCGGCACGGGCAGCGATTTGCCTGTGACGCGCAACAGATGGGGGCGGGTACCCACACTAGCGATATCGGGACCGATATCGCAGTGTGTAAAGTAGCCTTAAGGATTACCTATGAATATGGTGCCATCAATGAATAGCGTATATCGGATCACCTTAACAAATATGGTATAACCACTCAATGGCGCTTGTTGTTAGATCCTAGTTCCACATAAGAAATAGAGAAAAGCATATGCTCAGCAAGAATAATAAATGGAGTCAGTGTGTCAGTGAACTACAACACTAGTCCATGTATAGTATGAGAACATCACACATAACTACAAAAGAAAGGACTATTACCTGCAGGAAGGCAGTGTGATATGTGGACTGTGGCAGCTGGTAAGCACACCAGCATATGGTAGAGGAATAAGGCTACTCTATAATAGAAGTAAAAGGTTATCATAGAGACAAACCGGCTAAAATAAGTTTTAACTGAAAGTGCAGCGGATTTACACATTACCTAATTTATCAGGCACAAATGGAGGAATGGAGCCGGTATGACCGGAGGGGTATGTGGCCGTGACCTTTCAGAGCAAAGAAAAAAATAGAACAGTCATAAGAGCATTTAGAATGTACAAGAGCCATGAGATAAGGGACAGATAAGCTGGTCGGCCGCCATTAGTCACCTCACCACCGCTTCGGGATAAGCTTAGGGTACCGGCCTATCTGGTGGACCCAGGAGCTTGATCCTAACCGCTGTTTATACAGTGTCTCGACTGGAACATAGGATTCAGTCCAGTTCAGGAACCAACAAAATTAATTGTTACATGTTTGTCCTGAATTTGTACACAATTCACCTGGTTTGGTGGTGGGCATAGGCCAGGGAAGAGTAGGGACAGCCAGGGACAGCCACCCGGAGCGGGGGGTGTTCAGTACATTATAACACTCTCCGCAGGTAGGAAGGGTAAGTGGAGGATCTACTTAATCCCTTTTAGACTGTTGAGAACTCATCTAACTATCTATATATTAATATATTCCTGCACGCTTTCTCTGCCTTCCATCTGGCCCTTCACGAGCACATTGTCTTTTGTCCTCTATGTTGACTAGACACATGGTGTCTTACTGTTTTTAATATTTAATATCAATAAAGACGATTTTTTTAGAGGTTTGTCTCAGGTGGTTTTTACAGTTCTTAACTGTGGAATATGAAGGGCATTGATCCCCCAATGTCTGTGACATTTCACCATGAATATCCTTTGTGGACTTTCCTTGCAGAAACAAAAATTGTATCATTCCTCTGCTCTCAGCTGCTGTGAATATTGCATGAGACTCCGCCATTTTGTTTTCCCGCATGCGTAGAACACTGTTGCCATAAGCAACAAACACAAAATTTTGAAAACATACAGTATATTAGACACATAAGGCTTTCATGTGTTGTAACATTCGTTACCATAGAAACATTAAAAGATCACAAAGCCAAAGACTTATCAGACTTCGTAGAAGTCAAAAGTGACCCTCCAACGAGTCTTGTCGTATGACATAGGATTATGCCACATCAGAATCTCAATTTGCACAGACATGGTATTTTGGGATGGTTGTCCCTCGGCACTGCAAAGTATAAGATCTAATCTGGCTGTATGAGAGGCTAAGACATAGTCTAAAGGGGAAGCTATTCTCCTAACGGAGACTAATACACCATTCCAGTGTATACGAAGCTGTGGAAAAGAAGTGCAGATAGGGTATTACCCCAATAATGTGGGGTGAGGAGGGGGGAGTAAATACTCACCAGATATAGTTGTGCAAGTCACAACCCCTTTATTCGCATGTATAGCAATGATCCCGGCTGCAGCCACCCGATGGCAGATAACAGAGGAAAAAAGAGAAGGGTGATAATGCCGCGCCAATGATCACTTATGGAACCGTAAGATTAACGTATCTTTATTGGCATAGGTCTACGCGTTTCAGGAGCTCTGCTCCCTTCCTCAGGACCGTAAAGAACCAAGAAACATCTGTTTCTTGGTTCTTTACAGTCCTGAGGAAGGGAGCAGAGCTCCTGAAACGCGTAGACCTATGCCAATAAAGATACGTTAATCTTACGGTTCCATAAGTGATCATTGGCGCGGCATTATCACCCTTCTCTTTTTTCCTCTGTTATACACCATTCCAGTGAGGAGACTTTTAAGCCACAATGCTCCTATGGGAAATATTCAAATTGTCTCTTCAGGGAGGAAGAAGACGAACTCTAGTGCCACCTATAGGAGGTAGCAATCCTAGAAGTCAAAAGTGACCCTCCAACTAATCTTGTCATCCCGAAACACCGTGTCTGCAAATTGAGGTTCTGATCTGGTATAAATCCTAAGTCATATGACAAGACTCGTTGGAGGGTCACTTTTGACTTCTAGGATTGCTACTTCCAATAGGTGGCATCGGAGTTCGTCTTCTTCCTCCCTGAAGAGACAATTTGAATATTTCCCACAGGAGTATTACGGCTTAAAAGTCTCCTCACTGGCATGCTGGAATTGTGTGTCAGTCTCCGTAAGGAGAATAGCTTCCCCTTTATACAGGTAAAGAAATTTAAGGTTGTCTAGCTACTGGTCTGTAGATACTGTCCAGACAGCAAAGAATCTTTATAATGTTACTTCACACCCTCATATACATAAGATTAAAATATTGGCAGGATTAGGTGACAGTCTAAAGGTCCAGTCACACTAAACAACTTACCAGCGATCCCAACAACGATAGGGATCGCTGGTAAGTTGCTTGGAGGTTGCTGGTGAGATGTCACACTGCGACGCTCCAGCGATCCCACCAGCAACCTGACCTGGCAGGGATCGCTGGAGCGTCGCTACACGAGTTGCTGGTGAGCTCACCAGCAACCAGTGACCAGCCCCCAGCACCGCGTGGAAGATGCTGCGCTTGGTAACTAAGGTAAATATCGGGTAACCAACTCGATATTTACCTTGGTTACCAGCGCACGCAGCTACACGTGCAGAGAGCAGGGAGCAGCGCACACTGAGCGCTGGCTCCCTGCTCTCTTAGTTACAGCACACATCGGGTTAATTACCCGATGTGTGCTGCAGCTAAATGTGCACAGAGCAGGGAGCAGCGCACACCGGGTGCAGCTGCACAGGGTACATATATAGGGTATAGAGTACAGGGTGCAGCTGCACAAAGCAGGGAGCAGCGCACACCGCTTAGTGCTGGCTCCTTGCTCTCTTAGTTACAGCACACATCGGGTTAATTACCCGATGTGTACTGCAGCTAAATGTGCACAGAGCAGGGAGCAGCGCACACTGCTTAGCGCTGGCTCCCTGCTCTCCTAGCTACAGCACACATAGGGTTAATTAACCCGATGTGTCCTGCAGCTACATGTGCACAGAGCAGGAGCCGGCACTGACAGTGAGAGCGGCGGAGGCTGGTAACAAAGGTAAATATCGGGTAACCAAGGACAGGGCTTCTTGGTTACCCGATGTTTACCGTGGTTACCAGTGTCTGCAGAAGCCGGCTCCTGCTACCTGCACATTTAGTTGTTGCTGTCACACACAGCGATCTGTGCTTCACAGCGGGACAGCAACAACTAAAAAATGGCCCAGGACATTCAGCAACAACCAACGACCTCACAGCAGGGGCCAGGTTGTTGCTGGATGTCACACACAGCGACATCACTAGCAACATCGCTGCTACGTCACAAAAGTTGTTTGTTAGCAGCGATGTTGCTAGCGATGTTGCTTAGTGTGACGGGGCCTTAAGGTTGGGTTCACTTAGCATTTGCCACTAGGTTCATTGGTTCCATCAGAACTTACGTCTGAACTCTTGAAAAGTGGGATTTGGCTGTTTGTGGCAAGGGGGTTATTAACCATAATGATGCAAATGGAGTCACAGTGTGCTCTGTTGTTCATCATTTTTGGCCACATATGCTTATTGCAGGGGGGAAGGCTACAAGACGCAGTCAACCATATCTTGCTGCCCTCCTCCAATTGGCGAATATGGCCAAAAATTATGTGTGACAGAGTACACTGTGACTGTCTGCATCATTATAGTCAATGGTCCCATCAGTAGCTTCATCCGAATTACGTACTGTGGAGGTTCAGATGTAAGCTCCAATGGAGCTACTGAATACAGTGGCAAACGCTATGTCAACGCAGTCTGAGGCGAGCTTTGCACACTACGACATCACAGGTGCGATGTCGGTGGGGTCAAATTGAAAATGACGTACTTCTGGCATCGTATGCGATATCGTAGTGTGTAAAGGTTCGATGATACGATTAACGAGTGCAAAAGCGTCGTAATCGTATCATCGGAGCAGCGTCGGTGTAATCCATAATTACGCTGATGCAACGTTCCGATGTTGTTCCTCGCTACTGCAGCAGCACACATCACTGTGTGTGAAGTCGCAGGAGCGAGGAACATCTCCTAACGGCGTCACCGCGGCTTCCGTAGGATATGCGGAAGGAAGGAGGTGGGCGGGATGTTTACATCCCGCTCATCTCCGCCCCTGCACTCCTATTGGCCGCCTGCCGTGTGACGTCGCTGTGACGCCGCATGACCCGCCCCCTTAATAAGGAGGCGGGTCACCGGCCAGAGCGACGTCCCAGGACAGGTGAGTCCATGTGAAGCTGCCGTAGCGATAATGTTCGCTACGGCAGCTATCACAAGGATATCACAGCTGCAACGGGGGCGGGGACTATCGCGCTCGGCATCGCAGCATCGGCTTGCGATGTCGCAGCGTGCAAAGCCCGCCTTAGGCTGGCCATATACGTATTGTTTGTCCGACAGCCATCTCAGCCGACACTCCCATACACAGGAATGCTCTCTCTGCCATGTGTTCCTATGTTCTATTTGAGAAAGGCGCTGACTAACACATCAGTCGACAACTTAGCTCTCCCATAGAATTACTTTTCAGCCAATTATAGATACCCAAAAATATCAAGGCTTTAGGATCTGGGTGGCTTCCAAGTAGGTCACTTTGAAACGTATTATCATGGTACTCTAGATCTCATATTTATCACTTCTGTGCCAAACCCCAAAATCCTGTCTGCTGAATCCATCGATATTATTGGGTTCAACTGAAGTTAGTCCACTATGTATGGGGGTCCGAAATTGTATTGGGGCTTTTCAACTCTCCCCCTACAGATCATGTTGGTGGGGAACTGATCCAGCCTTTTGGATTTCCAACAACCAAACTTTTGTTCTCTGGGAGATAGACATCACAGGAGTCAGGGGAGATATTTAATGATTATAGGGACCTTTCCTTTGTTGTGTATAAAGATGATAAAGTTGGTTGTGGCCAGTTTTGAACCAAATCCAACATGTTGGAGTGAAAGTTGTTTTTGTGTCAACCATGTAACCTATTTAGAGTTTCCATACACAATAGACTAATATCAGCCAAAACCTGCTGATATTCATGGGATTGGCCAACACTATAGTGTTTGTGGAGGTACCAGAGATATCGATCAAGTATGTCCAATTTTGGGTTGCTGATCGTTTTGTTATCTTGGTCATGTCATGTTGTTGTTGCTGGCTCTATGGGAGAGATGACTGTCGGCCAAAAGATCATAAAAACCATTATTTGGCCAACAGCCATCCAAAGTGTATGACCAGCTTAACTATGACCTATCAGAAGATGCTGATCCATGAATCAAGTGTCAAAATATGCGTAAACTATACAATGTTCCGTGTTGGTGAGCTTACGTAATAAGCCTATTGACTAACCTTTACAGGGTGCACCTATGGAATTGTGTCGCCCTGGGCAAGCCAGGGGACACAGGTCACACACCACCACACCCTACATCCCAGGTAGGCACATCTAAGCTGAACCAAAAATCCTTGTTGCCTTCCTCCAGAGCCTGATGATTCACACCAGGGGGTGGGCCAGGCGGTTATCTCCGCCCACCTAGGAGAACACAGCTCTGGAGGCGGGAGAAATCAGGCAGTCAGCTCAGGGAAGAGCTTGAGAGTGGAGTCCAGTGAGGGACATGAACGAGTGAACAGCAGATAGCCCCGGGCAGGGCAAGAGTGAAGTCTAGCTGAGGGCTAGAAAGGAGAAAACAACTAAGTAAAAGTGAGGAAAGTAAAGGAGAAACGGAGGAAAGCAAGAGTGGTGACAGAGAGAGAGAAAAGCCTGAAGAGTCCAGCTAAGTGCAGGGCAGGTCAGCAAGGTCAGCAACGGCGGTGACTGTCTGGAGGGGGACCGTTTGGAAGTTCCTGGAAGGACCCCGTAGGCTGTGTGCCCGGTGGTCTGGAGCAGTGTTCCGAAGGACAGTCAGCACCAGGGCAGGGGCCTCTCGGACCCCGGCAAGGCTTGGAGTCGCCGTAAATTGCCGAATCCGTCAGTGAAGGGGACGTAGATCCCCCAACAACCAAGACCCGAGTGAAGGCAACAGCCCAACCTGTACAACAGAGACACCGCCACCGCCAGGGCACCAGTTTCTGAGGGCCAGCGCCTGCGGGCAAAGAGTAGAGCTCCCCCGGTCCAGCTTGAAGCCGGGGAGCGGGTTACCGGTGGGGACCCATCGCAACCAACGAGTACACAAGGTGCAAGGAAGAGGGACATCACCGTCACCTACTGGGAGAGCAATTGCAGCCGTCCGTGGGACCGTCTTACCAGCCGTTTGGTTTACCGTACAAACTGTGTCAACGTCTCAGGCTGAGTGAGTACCACAGTGCCGCAAGGCACAGCGCTGCCCCCGCGTCCCTGCGCCCACCAGACCCTGCACCTCCCAAACCGTCACCGGGCCCCGGGATCACCGACCCCTACCCACGGAGGGGCAACACAACACCTGGTTGCTCCGCATCACCATCCCCGGGACCCCCGTATTGAGCAGCGGTGGTGAAATCACCACAACCGTGGGTGGCGTCACGGACTATAAACAATCCCCACACCCAACAAACCCCTTTCACTCACGGGCGAGGAGTGCCGCTTGAGAAACCCCCGGGATCCGGCCTACAGCTCGAGCCACCACTGAGCAGCGGCCGCCGGACCCGAGCAGAAGGGGTGAGCGTAGTGTGCTGACACCCTCCTCCCCGCCCGCGACAGAATGGGTGCATCGTGTGTGTTATTACATGTAGTGTAAAATGAATGCATATAGTTATATTCCAATGTTAAAATATTATAAACATTTTATTTTATGGTATTGATGGTGAAATAAAGGGATATGTGCCATTTTGCATAGTATATTCATGATAATTGACAATGCTGAATTAATTACATTTTTTATAATCGTCATCAGAATATTTTGAAATTGGGAAGCACCGGCCATCTTATTACCTCTCTACGTTGAGTATTCATATATATAATTGCATACAATAGATGCCATACTATGAGATTAATTAGTTTATATGTAAAATATATTATGCAGGCTAGACAAAATGCTGCTGATAAAATGATGTAGTTTCTTCCTAGGTTGTGTGCATTTTTATTTGGGTTGTTTGGCTTTCGAAATAAGATCCATTTCCTTGCTGCTGGCCTTCTGCATGAGCGTAGGATTTTATTATTGCCTAAATACCGGTATGTTCTTATTAGAGATGCTGCCTTCTGAGAAAACTCTTAGCTCTTTCTACTGCAGAATCTGAACTATAATATTAAATGTAAGCCCATGTCTGTATAAAGGATTTAAATGTAAATAAATGTTATCTTGCTAGTATTTACAACAGATTACCATAAAGCATAATAGAAATTGTGGACCAAATTGACATGGAAAGCAATATAGAAGCACATAAGGTTTGTCAGTACTACTTTCCAGTTCTTGACCTTGAAAGCCATCAGAGGATTTCAGGGAACAAATTGTACAGTGAATACTAATGCAATGTACTATATGTCTATTATATATTACATTGTGCTTTCACTAAGTGTTCTGCAAAGAGTTCATGTTGTTGTGGTCAGTATTGGAGCTAAGATATCCACTGCCCAAAATAACCAAGAGCTGATTAATAGCCTCATTAGTGGCGCCAAAAAGTAAGTAAATGTGAACTTAGAGGAAAGTGTATAACACATGAGTATGGCTAATTCTGTATCAGTAATACAGTATAAGCATTTATGTATGACAATGCAGTTATCACTATTTTATATACAGCTGCAATCAAAAGTATTCAACCCCCATGGCAAATTAGGTTTATTAGCAAAATATACTAATTGCAGCAAACTGGTCTGCAACTAATCACAGATGCTAACACAGAAAGTAAGGGGATAGTATAGCAGTCTGCAACCAATCACAGATGTTGGCACAGTGAATATTCATGAAACTTAATGAGTGGGCCCAGAAAATAGTCTACGTCAAGTGTTATCTTATGGGAAACATGGTATGTATAACTGTCCTTCTCTTATCCCCATTTTGCTTCCTTTTACAGCCCCCTAGCCCTTACTATGACTATTTTACAGAACAGAACTTCTAGTCCCCATTGACTTGTATGGAGTTCGTTGTCCGCAGTCAAGGTCAGGTCAAGTTCGGTTCCTGGACCAAACTTTTTTTTCAGTCTGTGCGGATACAGCGAACCTGTAATGCCTGCTTGGATCCACAGACTCAGACAGGCTGTAATGGACAGGCTAGAGAGAAGCCACCTACCAAGCAGGACCCCCAGAACCCTGAAACCCTTTAACCCCTATACAGAAATTTGGAATTACACAGGGCCCTGGAGATCACTAGTAGTTGTCAGGCAGAGTCAAACCAAAAATTGCGGAACAGGGACAGAATTGTCAGGCAAGGACGTAATCAAAAACAAGCAGAGGTCAAAACCGGATCGGGCAGCGAGGTATAAAAACAGCAGACAGGAGGGTAGTCAGGAAACAAGCGGTAATCAGCACACAAAATCACAGAACAGGACGAAACAGGAGCCAGAATTTTCAGAACTATTTCTGGCAGAGGTCAGCAGACAGGAGGGGCATTAAAAAAGGTGTGGTGTCTTCTCATAGGCTGTAGCTAAATGATGGTACTTCAGCTGGGAGACACCCACCACCTACAGTCAGCCAGTGGCACTGCAGATCCCCAGGAAACTCAGACCAGTGGATTAGCGGAGCCTGCGCCCACCGGCGCCGGTGACATCGACACTTCTCCCATCACCAGCACTATCCACGGCAGGAACATGGCGTCGCCTGGCGATTGGAGTAGAAGTTGATGGAGTGGACTCCGGTGGTAACGTAACAGAACCAGAATTTCCACGAGACCGCTCCTCTCTAGTATTAAGACTAGCCCACCCTGGCATGGGTCAGCTGTCAGTGAATGGACGGGTTCATTTTGGAAGGAGTCAGTGAAGGCCTAATGAGCAAACGGGATAGACGTATTGTTGGTCAGTTATGAAGGTCAGATACAGTGAGTGATTTTCAGCAATGGCAGGAAGGAGACAGAAGGCAAGCCAATGTGAACCCCAAGAGTGACTGCAGATACAGGTAGTGGACAGAGGTGAAACTAGTGACTGATATTCAAATGAAGTGGCTGCAGATGATAGGAGGCGGAGGACAGAACACTAGCAACCAGACCACTTAATCCGTCAAGGTATTGGGTGACTTCTACTGGTGCTGGATTCTAGTGGCCAGGCTCCTTAACCATCAAGTTATTGAGTTAATCTCAACTGCCTGAACAGTTTCCTGCTAGACGTCCAGGAGTGTAAAGCTTTATTTTAGGAGACCCCTCAGGAGACTGGACATGGAACTGCAATAAAATTAGGTGACTGTCATGGTGTGTGCTGTAATGCTGGACTAGGTGGCACTAGAACTCAACGGCCCAGTTATATCACATGCAACCCAGAGGAGAGTTAAACTGTGTTTTATAATGCTATGCAAATGTGTAATATGCTGGAATATATGTACCTGCTATCTGGAATATAAAACTGTGAAAGAGAATGAACTGTATGGTAAAGAGTTGTGATTTAAAGTGAACAGTTGGTCTCCTTGTGCGTGTGTATCATCATCCGATCCTGGCCAGCCGACAACAGCAGCAGTATGCAGCCTACATGGACATGGCTGAAGTCCGCACACCCAGCCAGGACCAGAGATTTCATGAAGTGTGTTTCTACCAAGTCATCAGTAGAGCCTCTGATGGTGAGGTTGAACTTGTCTGATGATAGACACCAGATACCACTCCAGGGGAGCTCCTGATTGTCACTTTCTTTCAAGGGGGCTGGCAGCAAAAGGCAAGACTGAGCAAAGGGATATTATGCTGCCACTAGGGAAGGATAGAGAGGGAAAAACTCTGACATTTACCCTAAGCAACCCTGAGTTACCTGTCATCTCTAAACGGATTCTGTTCAAATGATTTTTATTACGTTTTGTAGTTAACAAATCTTGAAATCATGCGTTAGAAAATTTAAGGACATATCTGTCACCACGTGTGGAGATCACGTTCCTATCCCTGTCTTTCCCTAAACAAAACCCTGTCTAGTGTGCAGGTTAGTAGGTACACTAGTCTCGCTAAGGTTAAAGACACAGATGGGGAAAAGAAAGACTGGCGTAAAAGAAACAGCAATCATACAAAACACACCAAACTACAGGAAGGAGTTATAGGAACAGATAAGTGAGGCAAACTGAAAAGGGATAAAAGGTATGAGAAACACCACACAAACTTCCACACAGCAATTTCTTGCTACAACTACAAAAATCACAGCTCACAAATTCACTTCAAAGGCTATGAATAGCTAAGCTATCCCTGGAAACTCCCTGAGCTGAGCAGAGAGTATTTATATTATTGCAGAGGTGAGTGGGAAAATCAAAACAGCTGAGATAAAGTTTTTCATCCTGAATTAGGAGACTAAACAAACTTCTTAAGCCTTGTAGCATCAGACCAAGGAGAATCTGCTGAGTTAGCAGATTCAACCTGTGCAAGTGTGCATGTAACCATGTGCTGCAATCTCCTGACATCTGAAATAGAGGGGACCACTCTCCATCGTGGTACCCCTGTGACAGTATTACAGATTCTCATTATTGCCATGTAGGTGAATGGGACTGAGCTGTAACTCTAAGGAAATATGCTACTAACAATATGTACAGTATGTGTGCCTGCCTAAAGTCCGAAAGCCATGGATATCACCAAACTCTGGGTTTTCTCCTTTGTGAAGCTTTGCTGGCCTTTACTGCAGTTGAATTCAGTTCCTAACCCCACACATGATGTCTGATTCAATCATCAATCATGTGCCTCTAACAGGTGCAGGTGGATTGGAGATCCACCAATGGCTGAGGTTGCTTCCAGAATACAGCGGGTAGCGAACGAAAAACGAGACCAGACTATGACTGAGTGCAAACTCTTTTTCTTTATAAAATGATTTGGGGTGTGGGAAATGCAACACGGGATTAAGGTCAGGATTTACAGCAAACAAATGTACATACACCCAGCTCAGAAAGCCAGGAACAACGTGCTAGTCTAGAGACCCTTTCTAATATCTCAGAAACTACCAGAAAATAATTTACCTAACAGGAAAACCCAAACAAACGCTGGAACCGAAGTATAACTGAACTAATAACCTAACGAGGAGTGTAAATTACTGAGTGCACCCACAATGATTTACAACCTTATCTATGCCACCATCCCCCTCCCTCTCCCCTCATTACATATGCACATTAACAGATCACCTGGGGTTAAACACTTGTTAACAGCACTACGACAATAGTTCAAGTTCAGTCCTGTGTAACTAACTTCAGCGTTTCTTAACTGGTTTGGTACCAAAGTACTACTTCGTGTGCGCACACATCCCGCAAATATAGAAATGGATGGATCCAGGGGAGTATCAGGTCTGGGGAGGTCCTGGCAGCTCTCAGCGCTGCAGGAAGTTCATGAGCGACCGGCAGTTGCCAGGATGGATCACCTAAGGAACAGATCAGCAGACCGGTGGAAAGGCCGAGGTAACCAGGGATACCACTCCGATTACAGTTTTCTCTCTCACTGGCAACAGTCTCTGAACGCCAGCACTTAGCTGCGTGGCCTCTATTCACACAGCAATCAGCAGGCTGTCTCTAACAATCCAGGTATTCCAGACCAGCTGAGGGAAAGGCGGCTACTACACTTCAGGATCTTTCTCGCTCTGTCTCTCCATCGCCTTCCCTTTTCCTCTATCTTGCTCCTCACAGAATACTCCTCCCAGACTGCGCAGACACGCCTCTGGTAGACAGGAGAAGACACTGCAGCTGCGCAGAAACGCCTCTGGTGGACAGGAGAAGACACTGCAGCTGCGCAGACACGCCTCTGGTAGACAGGAGAAGACACTGCAGCTGCGCAGACACGCCTCTGGTGGACAGGAGAAGACACTGCAGCTGCGCAGACACCTCTCAGTTGTGACTAACATGTCATGTCCATTGTTTTTTCTTTCCCCACGCATGATGTCTGATTCATTCAACCATTATGTGCCTCTAACAGCTGCAGGTGTATTGGTCATCCACCCGTGGCTGTTAATCAGTGAAATCCTGCTCTCAGTCTCTGACAGTGGGATTTAACACGTGCTGACAGGGGGGAGCGTAATTTCCTTCTCCCATTGGTGCACCCACGACATGATCACCGATGGGTTGTGATGACATCAGCTGACCCCGATGTCTGTCATAAAACTCTTCCTCTGAACACCAGCTGTGAGCCGGCATTTATAGTAGATTGCGATATCTGCAATACAGAGCAGTGCTGATGCTTTGCTGTATATAGCACAAGCAATCAATGATCGCTGCTTCAAGCTCCCTAAGGGGACTAGTCAATACAATAAAAACTGTAAAAAAAGTTTTTAAAAGTATGAGAATAACACCCCACAAGAATTCAAATCACGCTTTTTGCCCCATGAAAATAAAACAAAAAAATATATAAACATATTTGGTATAGCTGCAATCAGAAATGCCCAATCTATCAAAAAAAATAAAAATTATCTGATCAGTAAAAGATAAAAACAATTAAAAAGCCAAAATTACATTATTGGTCACTGCAACATTGCAATAAAATGCAGTAAAAGGGATCAAAAAATTGTATCTACCTCAAAAAGGTATTAGTAAAAACATTAGGCCAGTGCACAGCCACAGCCACAGCCAGATCCCAAGAAATAAAAAAGTTACAGGTCTCGGAATCACACCGCCCAGTTAGTGATATGATATAATGAACTTGGTAAATAAAAAAAAAATTGTGGAATTGCACTTTTTTGCAATTTCACCACACTTGGATTTTTTTTCCATTTTTCCAGTACACTACTGTATATGGTAAAATGAATGGTGTCATTCAAAGTACAACTGCAAAAAACAAGTCCTCATACAGCTATATCGACAGAAAAATAAAAACGCTATGGCTCTTGGAAAAAGGGTGGAACAATCGAAAACGAAAAAAATAAACAGAAAATGGCCATGGCATGAAGGGAGAAAGAGTTTTTGAAATAATTGTCCAGTCACTTTTGGTCCCATGAAAAAGAAGCAGCTACATATTTAAGAACTGCAATGACTAAACCCTTAAGGGGGCTTTACACGCTACGATATTGTTAATGTTTGGTCGCCGGGGTCAAGTTGTTAGTGACGCACATCCGGCGTCATTAACGATATCGCAGCGTGTAATACTTACCAGCGACCTTAGGCGACCTCAAAAATGGTGAAAATCGTTCATCATGGAGAGGTCGTCCCAAAGTCAAAAATCGGTAAAGGTTGTTTAGCGTTGTGGTTCATCGCTCATGCGGCAGCACACCTGCCGCCGGCCCCAATGAGGAAGGAAGGAGGTGGGTGGGATGTTACGTCCTGCTCATCTCCGCCCCTCTGCTTTGATTGGCCGGCCGCTTAGTGACGTTGCGGTGACGTCGCTGTGATGCCGAACGTCCCTCCCCCTTGAAGGAGGGATTGTTCGTCAGTCACAGCGATGCCGCCGAACAGGTAAGTATGTGTGACGCTGCGTAGCGATAATGTTCGCTACGGCAGCGATCACAAACAATCGCATGCGCGACGGGGGCGGGTACTTACACGTTCGCTATCGCTAGAAATTGCTAGCAATATCGCTACCGTGTAAAGCCCCCTTTACTCCAATTAGGATATAAATACCTGCAAAATAAAGCCGAGTTTACACTTTAAACCCATATTGATTATATAATAGAATGAAGGAGCTGGAGAGACAAAGAAGCGCAGATAGGGTCTTATCTGCGTGGGGGTAGAGTGGAAAAGGGGCGAATGTCGCTCATCTGGGGTAGTTGGGGGAGTCACAACTACTGTAATGTCACGCTCCCGGTGTCCCAGCAGCGCTCCTTACCTACTGAGCCGGTTTCACCATCCAGGCACTGCTCCGTACCCACTGATCCGGTCGCACCTGCATTGTACCGCTCCGTGCTCACTGATCCAGTCTCACCATCGCACCGCCGCTCCTTGCTCACTGGTCCAGTCCATGCGTCCACCGGTCACGCCTGCCGCTCCCGCTCTTGCTCCCCTGAGTCCTGTTCCAGGTCTCAGGAGTCTGACTCTGACTGATGCCTCTGTATAGGACCGGGCCGCGCCCACTCACCTGGTCTTAACGGCCCAGCACTGCTGCAACAGAAAATGACCTGAGGCTGTGCTGGGTATATAAGACTGGCCTTTCCATGTGGGCGGGGCCTGATCATTGCTTCTGTTTCTTTGCTTTGTCTTGTGAGCTAGGTGCTCAGGTCCTTTTGTTCCTGTTTCCTGTATTACTGCCTTAAAGTACGCTGTGACCCTAGTGACCTGGTCCTGTCTTTGCTTCCTGATACCTGCACCTGTTCCTGTACTGTCCTATGGGACTCCATGACCCTGGTGATCTGGTTCTTCCCGTTCCTGCCACACTAGTGCTCCAGCTACCGTGTACCCTGCCCTCCAGGTGGAGTGCTCGGCCCAGTGGATCCACCTCCTGGGCCTACCAGTCCTCCCCGGCCCTCACATGTAAATTCATAAACAGGAGGTATCTGGCTGCAGCAGCCTCCATATTGGAGTATAGCCTAGTCCCCAGTGGGGAAGGGGCAACCCATGTGTGTATGTGGTTGTATATGATGAAATGAAACCGGCACTGATCTTCTTTGGATCCATGATCAGCACTACACCCTAAGTGGAGTGCAGTACCCTGTGGCAGCTTGAGCTTAAGGGGCGCCACATGTACATGTGCCAAGGAGATGCTGTCTTTGTTGTTGAGTGCCTTGGAGTTTTATGAAATCAATAGAACTTCACATTTGGTCCAAACCACATTGCCTGTGTGAACGCTACCCAATGCCTACCTAAGTGCTTGAAGTGTGAAAGCCATAATCCCTACAATATACATATATTGTATACTCCAGAATGGGGGTCCATACCGAACACATAGTGATCATGTACACGATCCTGAATACGAGCTTTCCTGGGAAGCTCGTGTTACAGTTCAGGTCCAGTTCGGGTCCACGGGCTGTAAAAAAAACATTATTAAAAAAACACCCTGATTATACTTACAGGTCCTGCAACGCGTCCTGCAGACTCTGTGTCCCGGCCGCTTTTGCTTCCGCATCCGATCATTGCTGTGCCCTGGGTAACCACCACTGACTAAGGGATGTCGTAGCCATGTGACCAGTCTGGTGTGAGTGTTATACAGACATTGGCTTACAGACTAGTCACACGGCTATGGCATTATGGAAGGTCCTGTTAACTTCCGTGAGTATTCATTGCACTGCTCGTCACTCAGCAGTCTTCGGCTGTCTTCGGCCATGTTCGCGGTGATGTCAGGGTTTACTCGAGTCCATGGCCATGGACTCGATTGAACTTTGTCACTGTGCGAGTCTCGCATCACATCACCCGGCACAGCGCACACTCTCCAGACAGGAGCGGGTCGGCTGCATGTATTTCCATTCAGCTGAGGCGTTCCTGTCAGGAGAGTGTCAGGCTGTGTAGGATGATTCTATGCGAGACTCGCACGAGTAATACGCAAGTGGAATCATACCCTTAGTGTTAGCCTGCTTCTCCCTCTGTAGAGGTGCTTGTCTTTACAGAGCAGTGAAGCAGAGCTGACAATGCTCTCCCTGCTTCTCGCTCTGTAGAGACACTTGTCTGTACAGAGTGATGAAGCAGAGCTGACATTGCTCTACCTGCTTCTCGCTCTGTAGAGACACTTGTTTGTACAGAGTGATGAAGCAGAGCTGACATTGCCCTTTCTGCTTCATGCTCTGTTGAGACACTTGTCTATACAGAGTGATGCAGCAGAGCTGACATTGCTCTACCAGTGGACTACGTCGGACTAAGGATTTTTTTATAATAAAGATGGAGTCTCAAAATGTTTTCTTTATTTTATTTCTTATAAAAAAAATTCTATGAATTGTGAGGTTTTTTTACTGTTTACTAGAAGTTCATGGTGGCCATGTCTTATTTGGCATGACAACATGAATTTAGGGCTTAGTACCAGCTAAGAATACAAGCTGCCCGGCTTTACCTGACTGGCGATTAAACTATGGCAGGAGCCAACGCATTTATTTTTTTTAATTATTCTTTTTAAAGATGATTCTATGCTAGAATGTATAGGCTGGTTTCAGATTACTCCAGCATCCAATCACAGACGCCTATTCTGTGACAGCGTCTATGATTGTCTCTTATTTTACCAGTAAAATAAAACAACACAGAGAAAAAATATTTTATTAGAAATAAAACAGAAGACATTTAGGACTCCATCTTTATTACTCAAAGAAAAACCTCCGACATAGTCCAAAGGAGGGCGAGCATCTTCAGCTCTGCTACATCTGACTTACAGGACCTTACATGACATCATAGCCATGTGACCAGTCTGGTGTGAATGTTGTTACCTCGTGGGTTACAGGACCTTCCGTGATGTCATAGCCATGTGACCAGTCTAACCCAATGTCTGTACAACATTCACACCAGATTGGTCACATGCTTATGATGTCATGGAAGGTCCTGTAAGTCAGTGGTGGTTGCCCGGGGGCACAGCAATGATCGGACTCAGAAGCAGAAGCGTCGGGGAGACAAAGTCTGCAGGACGCATCGCGGGACCTGTAAGTATAATGACAATGTTTATTATTAACTATATTCTTTATTTTACAGCCCCTTCTGCCCCATCCCATAACTGTAAAGTCCAAGTTCGGTGTTCGGACGCAAGTTCGCATTATTTCAGATCCTGAAATCGAACTTTACAAACCGTTTAGGCGAGTCTCCCTAAGGCCCCCTTAACACGTCCGTGATACACGTGCGTGTTTGGTCCGTTTCCGTATATACCGGAGACACGGCCAAACGTGCACCAATGTTAATCTATGATTGTAGTCACACGTCCGTTATTTCATTATGTCCGTGTGTGCGTGTCCGTGATCCGTATGTGTTTGCGTTTTGCACGGATGCATGTCCGTTATCTGCACGGAGCACGCACACGTGGACACAATGAAAGTCTATGGGTATGTGCACACACGTTAGTAAACACGTATGCATCTACCTATAGTCCGTGTCCGTTTGGTGTTTTTATTTCTAGTGATGTCGGCTATTATTTCTATTTCTGTGTATGTCGGTCAATCTCCCTGAGTCCGTCGGTCGGTCTCTCTGTCTCTCTGTCGGTCTCTCTGTCTGTCTGTCCCTCTCTCACAGTCTGTCGGTTAGTTTCCCCCCCCCTCTCTCATACTTACCGTTCCCCGATCTCCGGCGCAGCGCTGCACGGCATTCACACTGCTGCGGCGGCTTTTACTATTTTGAAAAAGCCGGCCGCTCATTAAACAATCTCCTATTCCCTGCTTCCCCCGCCCACCGGCGCCTATGATTGGTTGCAGTGAGACACGCCCCCACACTGAGTGACAGGTGTCACACTGCACCCAATCACAGCAGCCGGTGGGCGTGTCTATACTGTGCAGTAAAATAAATAAATAAATAATTAAAAAAAAACGGCGTGCGATCCCCCCCAATTTTAATGCCAGCCAGATAAAGCCATACGGCTGAAGACTGGTATTCTCAGGATGGGGAGGATCCAGTGACAGCGGGTAACCTCAGTGACAGCTCAGCTGATCGCGCGGCTGTCTTCATTAGCTGCGTGGAGGTGACCGGAGCGGCGGTGTCTTCTGCAGCTCCTGTCACCTCCATGCAGCAGCGCTGGATGCGACGCTGGACCATCCTGGAGTACGCCGGACATGGAGGGCTTTTTGGGGCTGATTAAAGTGGTGAACCAGGGTATATGTGTGTGTTTTTTATTTCTAATAAAGGATTTTTTCTGGTGTGTGTGTGTTTATTTACTGTAATTTACAGATTAATCATGGAGGGTGTCTCATAGACGCCTGACATGATTAATCTAGGACTTATTGGCAGCTATGGGCTGCCAATAACTCCTTATTACCCCGATTTGCCAAAGCACCAGGGCAAATCGGGAAGAGCCGGGTACAGCCCCAGAACTGTCGCATATAATGTATGCGGCAATTCTGGGCGGCTGCTGACTGATATTGTTAGGGTGGGGGGCTCCCCATAACGTGGAGCTCCCCATCCTGAGAATACCAGCCTTCAGCCGTATGGCTTTATCTGGCTGGCATTAAAATTGGGGGGGACCGCACGCCGTTTTTTTTTAATTATTTATTTATTTATTTTACTGCACAGTATAGACACGCCCACCGGCTGCTGTGATTGAGTGCAGTGTGACACCTGTCACTCAGTGTGGGGGCGTGTCTCACTGCAACCAATCATAGGCGCCGGTGGGCGGGGAAAGCAGGGAATAGGAGATTGTTTAATGAGCGGCCGGCTTTTTCAAAATAGTAAAAGCCGCCGCAGCAGTGTGAATGCCGTGCAGGGCCGCGCCGGGGATCGAGGAACGGTGAGTATGAGAGAGGGGGGGAAACTTCAGTCACTCGGGGGATTAGCGGTCACCGGTGAATCCTTCACAGGTGACCGCTAATCAGTACTCGACACAGACAGAGCCGCGGTATGAGGATGAAGTCGGGTGAAGTTCACCCGAGTTCATTCTCATCGCGCAACTCTGTCTGCTGTCAGCCGACATTTATAAACGACATTGTGCATCACACACACGGACATTCCACACGGACATTCCACGTACACATACACGTTAATTCCACACGCACACAAACACGGCTAGCATACGCAATTCACACAGGTGCCACACGGACCATAAAAACGGACACAAAAACGGGACACGGACCCGAAAAACGGCCCGTAACACACGTGCGTGTTTTTCACGGACGTGTGACGGGGGCCTAACATGAACATCGGAGGGTTCGCCCATCACTATTCATGAGTGTACAGTGTAATTTTGTCTTTGGCCATGCTGGGGTACTTTTCAGAAAATAAAAGTATTGGACGACCCGTTTAAGAATAGATAAAGTGATTTTCATGCTACAATGATTGCATAGATGACATATTATCAATGTGATTTTAACACAATTTATTTATTCATGATTTTGAGACATCACCATAATAAAATTACAATTGTGAACAGCTCAGCAATAACAAAAAGACGACCGTCTCGCTGCCACTGCATCTGACAAAAACTGTCATCCATGTCAATTAATTTTCTATGAATATTGAGTGAATGACAATATTAAAATCTAGAGGCAGATAGTTTCGGAGCATTTCTTAAGAACGCTGACTCAGTCATTGCATTTACAATGAATGTACTCTCTAAAGGAAAGTTGTTGCAGATTTGTAAAATCAGAATTATATTCACTTCTTCAATTAACATTTTGTTGTCTCATCTTCTTGTTTATTGAGCCTTGCAATAAAAATCTAACACATTTACAATGCCTGGCTCTGGCATTCGACATTCATGTTCCTTGTAAAACTTGCTTGTATAATTGCGGTTTTTTTTCCACAGTATGGACATTTAGGGTTAGAATGGCTAATCGCAGGTTACGATGGCATTAAAATCACATTAGTTTCCATTTAAAGGGAAATGCTGCAACTTAAAGAAAAGCTTCATTAATCCACTATAAATTGTTTAGCGATTCCCATGTTGGGTGAACTTTTGCAATTTTATCTCATAGCAAAGTAAAATCAGTCAGTGAGAACGTGGTACTTTCTTTATTACCCACATTGTCGGGCTGTGTAGTAATCTGTCTATAGCAGAAAAATGCCAGACATGCTATAGAGAATATTCACCTTATAATATTATTTTTTATAAAATTGTTTCACCATCCCTTGCCCTAAAAGTCAAATGCTTAGTCATTTTCTGCCAGTTTCTAAAATAAGAACTTGGCTAGACCAGCTCAACATTGTGCAAATACATCTTACTAGCTATTGCCCAATGTAATGATCATACTGACATTTCCATACTGCCCTACCTCACTTCCCCGTTGGGGACGTTGGTTCTCTCACCTGCCCGACCGTCATGCGGTGGCTGGCCCGTCTTTGGTTTATGCTGCTGTCTCCAGGGACTGGCACAGACCACACAGACCCCCTGGGAATGCACATAGGGTGCGTACATGGACAAGCCCCTTTTCTTAAAGGGTGAGTGCGCACTGACCCGGAAGGGCCTCTCATGTCAGCTGAGAGGTTTCAGGTATTTAAAGCACCTTCACCTTTAGGTAGGACAATGAGTTCCTAATTAGAGTTGAGCGCGGTTCGCGGTTCGAGGTTCTCCAGTTCGTGGCTCGAGTGATTTTGGGGGCTGTTCTAGATCGAACTAGAACTCGAGCTTTTTGCTAAAGCTCGATAGTTCTAGATACGTTCGAGAACGGTTCTAGCAGCAAAAAGCAGGGCTTTTTACAGCTACAGTGTGCAGGAGCCATCGCTGGCAGCCTGCCAGAAGCTGGTAACCAAGATAAACATCGGGTATCCAAGCAAAGCACTTTGGTTAGTAACCCGATGTTTATCCTAGTTACGTGCAGGAAGCCCACACTTCCCCGCTCAGCTCACACCGCCCCCTCCTGCACGCGGCATGTACACACACACACACACACACTCACCTGTCCCCAGCCAAGCAGTCCACGACACTGACGTCCTCAACGCCACCCACTTCGCACTCCGCCGCCAGCACACATGGCTCCGCCCACCTGCACTCTGCACACATGGTCCCGCTCGGCTTACCTGCGGTGATGAAGTCCCGACCTCAGTGCTGTCACTGTCCTCCATGGCCGCCGCTTGTCACATCACCTTCTCTCGCTTTCGACCCGAGACTGACTAGCGGCGACGTCATGGGCCGCTCGCGATACTTGGCTGTGAAGGCGGCGGTCATTGAACTCAGTGACAGGTGCTGTCAGCAGTGCAGGAGATCAGCGCAGGTAATGTACCTCGCTGACAGCAGCACTTGTCATCCCCTGCAGTGACCTGGGCTGACCCATTGATGTTAGCTCAGGTCACTGCACTGCTCTCCCAGCCAATGGGGAACATCCTGCTCTTCATTGACTGGGACAGTGTGGATCGTCATGGCAACCCCTTGGATTACACCAGACCTGGATTTGTTTTTCTTTCTAATAAATTGGTTAAAGAGGGAATGTATTGGGGAGTGTTTTTTCAAATAAAAATGTGTTTGTCATCTATTTTTTTTTATTACTGACTGGGTTGGTGATGTCGGGTATCTGATAGACGCCTGACCTCACCAACCCCAGGGCTTGATGCCAGGTGACATTACACATCTGGTATTAACCCCATATATTACCCCGTTTGCCACCGCACCAGAGCACGGGATGAGCTGCTGGGGCGAAGCACCAGGATTGGCACATCTAATGGATGCGCCACTTCTGGGGCGGCTGCGGCCTGCTATTTTTAGGCTGGGGAGAGTCCAATAACCATGGACCTCCCTAGTCTGAGAATATCAGACTCCAGCTGTCTGCTTTACCTTGGCTGGTGATCCAATTTTGGGGGACCCCTACGTGTTTTTTTTTTTTAATTATTTATTTAATTTAAAATAACAGCGTGGGGTGCCCTCAGTTTTGGATTACCAGCCAAGGTGAGGCTGCCAGCTGTGGTCTGCAGGCTGCAGCTGTCTGCTTTACCCTAGCTGGCTACAAAAATAGGGGGAACCCTACGTCATTTTTTTTTTTTCATTTTTTTGGCTAAATACAAAGCTAAGCACCCCTTAGTGCCACATGAAAGGCACCAAAGGGTGCAAAATTACAAAATGCAGGAGAGTGGGACATTATGTGTCTTTCTGCCATTATAATGACAGAAAAGACTGATATGAAGTGCACAAGCACAAGAAAATCACCAGAGCGCTCTACGCTGTGAAAAGCAGTAGAAAATGGCACTGGAGTGAACATGTGACCGCCTCATGTAGGATGAAGCTATGGATCCTGGGTAAATTTATGCATTTACCCTCCTTCAGTTTTTTTGCAGTACACAAAAAAAACAGAAGGCACACGGATGACAAACAGATGACATATGGACCGTCTACGGAACGTAAACGGATGCCACACAGATGCACCCGTGAAAAAAAACGGACTGTTTTTTGCAGACCGCAAAAATGGATCGGTCGTGTTAATGTAGCCTTATTCTGATCTGCTGTTTATAAACAGCAGGCAGAAATAAGTGAATAACGCCCCCCAGCGTTAGAAAATCTCCGGGGTTTCAGGGCTAGCTGAGACCCTGGAGATCATGATTCAGGACGGTTTTTCCGGTCCCCGCTCACGTGATCACAGGTATACACCGTACACCGATGATCACGTTACAGTAAATGACAGCGCCGGTAAAAAATTATTTATCTCCCATCTGGCATGAACAAACATGATAAATCTCCTACCCGGTCCCCTCCGGTCCCCCGGTGTCGCCAAAGTGCCCCCCCTGATGCCCTCCCAGAAATCCAAGATGGCCGCGCGCACAGAAGCGTGCCGGCCGCATTCACCCTACTCCTCTGATTTCTGTCGCATGTGCCATGACACATGCGACAGAAAACTCCTCCCCAGGCCCTGCCAGGTCACCCCCTATAACCCCACCGGTGTTCCCCGGTGTCCCACGGTACCTGTGCAGCGTTGATCCCCCCACGGCCGTCTCCTTCACAATAGATGCTGCCGCATGCACAGAGCGGCTGTCAGCTCAGCTTCCTGTGTTCAGACACAGTGAGTGGTGGTTATGCATCTGTAAGTTAAATGGGCGGCATCGTGGCTCAGTGGTTAGCACTGCAGTCTTGCAGCGCTGAGGTCCTGGGTTCAATTCTCAACAAGGACACCATCTGCAAGGAGTTTGTATGTTCTCCCCGTGTTTGCGTGGGTTTCCTCCGGGTACTCCGGTTTCCTCCCACACTCCAAAGACATACAGCGCTATGGAATTAATAACGCTATATAAATGAATAAATTATTATTATTACTGCAATGCCCTGCTCATGAGGTAAGGAACATAATTGATCAGGAGAGCTATATACTACATTTCCAAATGGAGGGATTTGCTTTTATAGTTGCCCTGCTGAACGACTACCAAACATGAGAGTCCGTTTACGCCACAAGAAAACACATCTAAATAGCGAGCTCTGTTATTAAGTATTCATTCAGCTGGATAACTGAACTTAAAGGGGTATTCCATCTCCAAGATCCTATCCCCAATATATAGTAGGTGGAATAGCAATAATATCAGCAAATACCAATATTTGGAAATGTAGAATAATTCTCCTGATTAGGCATGCCCTTACCTCATGAGCAGGGCATTGCAGCTTTGGTACCAACCATTACGACATGGACTCTGCTGCTGTGGACCCGGGGAGAGTGAGTGCAGATTCATTGCACCCACACTCCTCACATTAAGGGTCTGCACTCCTAGAAAATGGGGGATACGTTCCCTGAGTGTCTCCCCCCCCCATAGTCTAGACGGTCCAGAGTCGTCGTGGGACCCCTTTATTTTTTTTCTTACAATAAATTGGTGAAAGAGGAAATGTTTTGAGCACTGTTTTTTCAAATAAATTTCTTTTGTCGATTTTTTTTTTTGTTAGTACTGACAGTTTATGATGTTGGGTATCTAATAGACGCCATGACATCACAAAGTGCTGGGGCACCAGGGCACGGGATGAGCTGGGGTGAAGCGCCAGGATTGGCGCATCTAGTGGATGCGCCACGTCTGGGGTGCCTGCGGCCTGCTATTTTTAGGCTGTGAAGGCCCAATAACTATGGACCTTCCCACCCTGAGAATACCAGACCACAGCTGTCCGCTTTACCTTGGCTGGTGATCCAATTTGGGGGGGACCCTACTTTTTTTGTGTAATTATTAATATTTATAAAATAATTATAAAAAAAGAGCCTGGGGGGACCTCCACATTGGATCCCCAACCACGGTAAAGCTGCCAGCTGTGGTTTTCAGGCTACAGCCGTCTGCTTTACCCTAGCTGGCTATCAAAAATGGGGGGACCCAACGTCATTTTTTTTTTAACTATTTTTTAAATAGAAAAAATTAATGGGCTTCCCTGTATTTTGATTGCCAACCAAGGTAACGGCAGGCAGATGGGGGTGGCAACCCATAGCTGTCTGCTTTATTTGCGCTGAGAATCAAAAATACCGCGGAGCGCTACGTCATTTTTTTTAAAGATTTATTTTTACAGCACTGTGATGTCCAGCAATCAAAAAACTTCTGCATACAGTCCTGGATGGAGTATGCTGAGCCTTGTAGTTCTGCAGCTGCTGTCTGTCTGTATGGAGAAGAGCAGACAGCAGCTGCAGAACTACAAGGCTCAGCATACTCCATCCAGGACTGTATGCAGAAGTTTTTTGCCCACCAAAAAAATGACGTGGGCTTCGCCATATTTTTGTATGCTAGCCAGGTACAGCAGGCAGCCATGGGCTGCCTCCAACCCCCAGTTGCCTATTTGTACCCGGCTGGGAACCAAAAATATAGGGAAGCCCGTTATTTTTAATTATTTCACTTATTTCATGAAATAATTAAAAAACAAATGACGTGGGCTTCGCCCCATTTTTGTGTCCAGCCAGGTACAACTAGGCAGCTGGGGATTGGAATCTTCAGCACAGGTTAGCCCGAGGTTTCTGGGCGCCTCTGCTGCAAATTGCAGTCTGCAGCCGCCCCAGAAAATGGCGCTTTCATAGAAGCGCCATCATCTGGCGCTGTATCCAACTCTTCCAACAGCCCTGAAGTCGGGTGGCTTGTTGGGTAATAATGAGTTAATACTAGCTTTGTTTTACTAGCTAGTATTAAGCCAGAGATTCTTAATGTCAGGCACGTTTGACCCGGCCATTAAGAATCTCCAATAAAGGGTTAAAAAAAAGACACCACACAGAGAAAAAATACTTTAATAGAAATAAATACACAGACACATTAGAGACTCCATCTTTATTACCCCCTGTCAGCCCTCCACGATCCATGGTCTTCTGTCTTTCTCGTTCAACAAATGCAGCTCTGCTCCATCACTGCTGCATGGGGGAAGACGCTGCTTCCCGTGCAGCCTTCACTCCGTGAGTGATCAGTGCTGCTGGCTGACGCGTTACCATAGCAACGGTGCTCCGATCATGTAATTCCCGGAGCCGCGGTTAGCGGTGACATCACCGCTAACTGCGTTGCTATGGCAACTGTGATCTCCGTTAATGACCGGCTGTGTCAGCCGGTCCCTAACAGAACGGGGAGTCGACCATGTGCTAGAGCATGTCGCCGGTACACGGCGATACACAAATGTGCACCGTGTACCGGAGAGTGCAATGACAGGACCTAGGACAGGACATGACGTCAAAGCCATGTGACCAGTCTGTAGCCAATGAGATAATAGCCACGTGACTGGTCACATGGCTATTTTGACGTCACGATAGGTCCTGCATCACTCCTGGCAGTGCTGGTCATCGGGAGGATTCAGCGTTCATCGGATGGAATAGCGGCAGGAGACAGAGTGCAGGAGGGATCGCGGGGACCAGTAAGTGTTATGGAAATGTTTATTAACTGTATGTGTACATTTATAATGCGTTTTTATGTGTTTGTGATTGCCTCCCATTATTTCCTATTGGTTCAAGTTCGGTTCGTCGAACGTTCGCCGAACTGAACTCGAACGAGACCTCCGTTCGACGAACCGAACTCGAGCCGAGCCACGGCCGGTTCGCTCATCTCTATTCCTAATGTTGCTAGTTCGCAGGTCCCATTGTACAGCTGCTCTCATTGTGCTGTGTTCTGCTACTGATTCGTATCTGTGTTTCAGTGCATTGCCAGTCTGCTGCTACAACCATCCTAGCTGGCCGGCTATCACGATATCCGCTGCTGCAAGTATCCACGCCGGCCACCTACCACTGTACCCGCTGCAGTAAGTATCCTCATCAGCAGCTGCTATCGCATCCCTCCATCCCGGTCGCATCCAAGACTCCAGCTTCTGCTGCCATTCCTATCTTTGGAGACTGTCTGTGTCTCTACCCGTGGGGTCAGTCATTTCAGCATCATTCTTTCCGAGTGGCAACCAGTCTCACACCTGCATCACAACACCCTCACCATTAGAGGCTCTGGGGATAACCAGGTGTGGTTCCATAGTAAAGCCCCCCTGGGTTTTTGGTGTGCTGTGGCACAGTGGGTCTGCTGATCCCTTGCTTGCCTTGCGAGCATAACCCCCAAATACAAAGTTGCCAACTTTTTAAGCCCTAAGTATCAATAAGACATTCTGCCATTGCTTCAGTTTGTTGTAGCTGTGATAGGCTAGGGCCACATACCGCTCTTCACTGCATTTATTGTAGGGCAGGCTGCTAGAGAAGGGAAAGTGTATTACAAGAATGTAGGTAGGGATTCTAGCTTTACAGAATTTTCTGCTGGTACGGTAACCCAAAAGTGCTTTTCAGGGTATTTCAGATCTATTCTATTTTCTTATAATACTACTCTTAGCTGCAATAAGTGTAGGGAGAGCTGGTGGAGATAGGACAGTGTATTACAGGCATCTAGGCAGTGACTATTGCTTTAGATTCCTTGCTGCTGTTAAGTTAACCCAAAAGTCCTTGTCAGGGCTAATTCAAATCTATTAAAATCTCTAATAATACCACTCTTAGCTGTAATTAGTGTAGGGAGAGCTGTTAAAAAGGATAGTGTATTAGAGACATGTAGGCAGGGATTCTAGCTTTATAGACCTTGCTGATGCTGCATAAAAAATCTCTTCTATTCTATAATCATACAACTCTCCTGCATTTAGTGTAGAGCAAGCTGCTGGAAAAGGGATAGTGTATTTGATGCATGTAGGCAGGGATTCTAGCCTTAAATACCTTGCTGCTGCTACAATAACCCAAACATTCTTTTATGAACTAATTCTCATCTATCCTTTATACTACTATGCTTAGCTGCAATTAGTGTATGGAGAGCTAATAGAGAAGGTATAGTGTATTATAGGCATCTAGACAGGGATTATTGCCTTAAAGTCCTTGCTACTGCAACTTAAAACCAAAAATTCTTTTCAGGCCTACATCTATAGGGATAACATCTGGAGGAGTGATAATTTTGAATTATAGTCAGGGTATATTGCTTTGCAGTCCTTCTATAGGTATACTGCTGCTGCAACCTAACTGTGTTGGCATTTTTGCACAAATCAAAGTGACATAACAATGTAGCACCTTATGACATTTGGCAGCTTTTGGCATTTTAACACCAGTTCTAGTCTAATTTTCCAAGGTAGAGAGAGCATGCACTGGACAGGGTATGGCAAAGCCTGTACAACAAGTTCTTCAAAAGTGATGTAACCAGTCCATGACTGGAGTAACATTTTTGGTGAGACCCACTCCAGAGATAAGATGCACCTAATTAATTTTGGGGCATGCACCTCTTAATGAATAAGGCGCATCTTACTGCTGCACGCACCAACATCAAAACTGCTATACAAAAGATGAGTCTTGGGCACTATGTGTCTTTTTGTACCAGCCTTTTGAGCACATGAATATTTTGGAGCCCTCCATAAGAGTAGAGTGCACTCACTGAATAGCTCCTTAACTTGTAGATCAGTTGGGTTGCACAACAATCCTATATTAAAAAGAGGCAAATCACGCAACCACTCCCGTTCAGATTACAGGTTTTATTTAAAAAAAAATCTAACAAAAATTGAAATTTGGAAGCTGATGTTACACAGTGTTTAGCTCAAAACTTGCCAAGTGTCAGGACTACCTCTGACGCTGTTCACACAACAGAATCAATCACTCCACACGATGCTGCTTTTGAGTAGCACAGACAGGCTCATGTGTCGACCAGCTGTGCTCTTGTTAGTAATTGGGCTTGCAGGAAGTAATTTCTGCTAGCCTGTGGATTACTGCTTGAGTCACATGTTGCAGGAGACATGCAGGAGTTGCAGTCGCCTCAGCCCTTTTCAAGGTGGTGGAGCCTGGTCTCCCATGCCGATGATATCTTTATGCAATCCCGGTGCTTGTGGTTTGATATCCAGTTGCTGTTGAACTTCAGGGTGCTGTTTGGTGTGTTGTGGAAATTCTCTTGTTGTCTGATTTGTTGTCTGATTTTTTCCTCCCTTCCTTTAATTTCCTCCTGATCACGTATTGTCTGTACCCCTGTGAGTGATTGCTGTGAGTTTGAGCTTTGGTGTTTCCCACAGCTGCTTATTTATGTGGAATTAATCACTCCTGTACTGGACCTCTCCTGGGTGGAGGTAGTGGACCATTAGACCAGAGTTGTTCAGGAGCTAGAGTTAGGCAGGCGGCCCAAATATCATCATCTTCAGACCTATCTTTGGGATTAGGGTCAACCAAGGTTCCCCTAGCCTGAGGGCCAGTTTAAGCTTCCCTGTTCCTAGTGATCCCTTCACAACCCAAGAAAAATGCATACAATCTAAACAAGAGAACAAGATAGAAAATGAAGGAAAAAATAAAAATGGAGTTTAGTCACTACATTCTGCCAACCAAGAACCCATATTGAAAAACTACTTAACAAATATTGGTTCATATTAAAGAGTGACCCTATTCTAACAGAACATATACCCCACAGACCGATTGTCATCTACAAGAAAAATAGGAATATAGGTAACATGGTTGCACCTAGCAATACCTCTATAAGATCTTCAATAACCAAAGTTGACAACCCAAGTCTATGGGGTTGCTATCCTTGTAAAATACCTAAATGCCTATGCTGCCAGGTTATAACAAAAGGGGCAAAAACTTTTACCTCCAAAACCACAGGGGAAACCTTTATAATAAAACACAAATTAAACTGCCAATCCACATATGTAATTTACCTGTTAGAATGCCCCTGTGGCACCCAATATGTGGGTCGGACAATGCAAGAAATGCACTCCAGGCTCAATAAACATCGACACAACATCAAAATCGGTTATACACTACACAGTATCTCAAAACACTATAGCATCCTGCATAACAGGGAATACAAGAAAATGGCACTCACGATTATAGATTCCATCAACAGTAAAGATCCACAAGCATTAACCAAATTAATCAGAAAAGAAAGTTACTGGATCTTCAAATTAGGCACTCTGGCTCCAGAAGGACACAACCTAACATTGGATAATGTTGCCAATTAATATTATGATGGCTACCTGTTATATATCTATCCCTGTGTGTTTTTAAAAAAATTTTACATTTTTTTTTATAAAAAATAGAAATTAATCCCCATATATACATACCCTAGACAATAAACAAAAAAGCAAAAGATAATAGCATAATTAACAATGGTATAAAAATAACTAGTATAATAAATGGATGGCACGGAAGATACGGAGAATAACCTCAACTGTAAAAATAATCTAAAAATAATCCAAAAAAAAGGGTTCCCTATCATTAGTATTATTTTAGCGGTATTATGACTTTTATGATAGATCTTTCCCTAAAATATGAAAAAACTAAAATAATAAAATTGATGACAAAAAATATTTTAAACTATAAAGATTCTATAAGATTCTACATTCTATATAAATGAATATAAATATACTCAATCATATTTATATAATAATTTTATGATGATCACATCTTTTATTAATAATATTGTTTTTAACATCATTCTTCTAGCTATTATTGCTTTTAATGTGAGTTTATAATATGTGTTTTTTATCATATATTCCTTGATCCATCATAAGACTATAGTACCCTTGGGGTTAAATGATCCAACGACTTAATCATACGGCACACCCATAAGTTTCACCTGTGGGGTTCTTATAAATTTATTGCATGTAAACCACTCCTGTTATACTTGAGAAAAGCAACAGATATTTTGCTGAAACGCGTTGTATGTAACAAACAGGAGCTTTTTTATTATTTTTAATAATAAAGCTAATCACCATATTATAACCATATAACCATGACAGTTGTTTAACATAGGTATCTCATCCACATTATTTTTGCACCAATATTGATAAATCTCTGCCCGTGTTTATGAATGTCTGTCACATTCTAGTGAAGTTTCTTTGTGTATCTATGGGGCCAGCACATTAACGCAATGTTGTATTGACATGTTTATGTGTACATGTAAGAGCTGACACTCCATGACTGTTTATTGGTATTGTTCTTCTTGTATCTCCATCGTAAATACAATGTTACATACTTACGGCTTTCTATATAAAGCTCAGCATCGCATTATAAATTCTGAATCCAGGCTGTCTTTATCATTTTATCATTGTCACCATCGCTTAGTGCTTTTTGTGTAAATACTACACATTCGCAGAGAGGTTGCCTCTTGTTATTTCTCTTGTTGTTATTCTTCCGCATTGCGTGACTTTGTATTTGGCTAATATGGACAAGCTGTTTGTTTCTTGAGTTTGATAAATGTGACAGCTATATGACCTACCTTGTTTTATTGGCAGAAAAGAGAAGAAAATGACAGGAAGAGACTCAGAAAAACACACATCTTGTTATCATGCTTGAGTGGAAAATGTTCACTCTTTTCCACTTGCTCAAGTTAATTGCTCCTATAATTATGCTCTTATGCAAATCTCAAAAACTTGGAGCAGCTATCATACATTCTGGTTGTTAAAAGACACAGTGTACCTTTCCAAGTTTGTCTCAATATCACAAAGTAAAAAGGCTATTAAAATCTAAAAAAACAAGTTTATTTACTTAGGTATCCCTACAGTCAGAGGGGATATTATGCCTCTTACATGTTTTTATAATACACTTCATTAGCTCTTTGAACATAAAGCTCGTTGCGAACAGGATGAAGCAGGGTAGGGGCTCTATCACCTAAAATCCTGCGGTCAGCGTAACAGTCTCTGCTGCTGAGCTCATATTCACTGTGTCGAGGAAGAAACATTATGGTCTATTTATTAAACTGGTTGTTCAGGACTATTATTATCTGATTAGATGATCTATCCTTAGCATATGCCATGAATATCAGAGCAGTGGGAGTCTGATACCAGCCCCCGTTATCAGATACGGCATCCAGAAAACCAGTGCACGTTACACTGACTAGTGACCATCTTGGGTACTGATAAACGGAATAAGAGCTAAGATGATGTACCCAAGAATGGCGACTAAAGAGTTAATGTAACTTTGGAGTTCAGGCTTTGTACATTGTGAACTTCTGGTAGCAATAGGACCTGGTAACACCTGATCCTTGGGGCGCTGGGTATTGGACCCTCCTTGATCCAAGGCCTTTTTTAGACATCCGTGGTTTTTACCATACGTTACAACTTGGACTGTTTTTTCATCAGTGTTTTGGATTTGAGTATCAACACTATTTTGTCAGTGTCTCAGTTTTAGACCACGTTCACATGTTATTTGGCAAGTTTTTTACCTCCGTATTTGTAAGCCAAAACCAGGAGTGGGTGAAAAACTACAGAAGTGATGGCCGTGTTTCTATTATACTTTTCTTCTGATTATTCCACTCCTGGTTTTAGATTTAAAATAAAATATTGAATAAATACTGAACGTGTGTACATAGCGTAAATAACAGTGTTTTCATCAGTGTTTTTTACGTATGAAAAAACAAGTAAATTATGAAGCCTCTTTTATACATTACAATTTTAATCACGGACAGCATGAATGTGATTTTTCCCAAACCCTTAGACAAGGAGTCTCAAACTCAGCTAGGTATATGGGTCGCACATAGAAAAAAAAATATTTTGGGGGGCTGCAATCTTTGAATGACAATTTTGGTGATACCATTTTTTATATAGAAAATACTGTGTATATATATATATATATATATATATATATATATATACTGTAGTAGTGTGCCCATCCCTTGTCCCCATCCTGTAGCAATGTGTACCATCCTTGTCCCCATCCTGTAATAATCTGCCCATCCTGTAGTAATCTCCCCATCCTGTAGTAATATGCCCACCCTTATCCCCGGTAGTAATGCGTCCATCCTTGTCCCCATCCTGCAGTAATCTGCCCATCCTTGTACCAATTTTGTAGTACTGTGCCCATCCTTGTCCCCATCTTGTAACGTCCCCATCCTTTTCCTCTGTAGTAATGTGCCCATCCTGCAGTAATGTGCCTGTCCCTTGTCCCCATCCTGTAGCAATTTGTACCATCCTTGTCCCCGTCCTGTAATAATGTGCCCATCCTGTAGTATTGTCCCCATGCTGTACTAATGTGCCCATCCTTGTCCCCAGTAGTAATGTGTCCATCCTTGTCACCATCCTGCAGTAATGTGCTCATCCTTGTCCCCATTTTGTAGTACTATGCCCATCCTTGTCCCCATCATGTAGTACCATCCCCACCCTTGTCCCCTAAAGTAATGTGCCCATCCTTGTCCCCATCCTTTTCCCTTGTAGTAATGTGCCCATCCTGCAGTACTGTGCCAATCCTTGTCGCCATTCTGTGGTAATGTGCCCATCCTTGTCCCCATCTTGTAGTAACATCCCCATCCTTGTTCCCTGTAGTAATGTGCCCATCCTTGTTCCCATCTTGTAATAATGTCCCCAACCTTGTCCCCTGTAGTAGTGTGCCCATCCTGCATTATGTGCCCATCCTTGTCCCCATCCTGTAGTTATGTGCCCTTCTTGTAATAATCTGACCCATCCTTGTCCCTTTGTAGTAATGTAGCTATGCTGGTCCTTTTCTTGTAGTAATTTCCCATCCTATAGTAATGTCCCCTATTGTGCCGTTCTTCATATTCATGTTAAAAAAAGGTTCTTCTCACCTGCCCTCTATTCCCTCGGTATACACTATTTGCTAAACACTACTTCACAGCTCAGATGAACACCCGACCCAGGTAACATGGATAAGTCACAGCTTATACTTGGAGATACAGATGTGTCCATCATCACCTTTTATGAATTTGGTCAAGGACTTCCATTTTTCATTCAACAAATTCAATACATCATGACATAATAACAAAACTCTTACCAAGCTGGAATTCCCATGTCAAACGTTGGGTCTTCACAAAAAGACACATATAAGATACCATCTTGTGACAGGGTATTAACAAATTGCGTGCTTAGTAGTTACAAAATTAACATAAAATCGCGAAAATAAAAAGAAATATAGAAAAAAGTCCAATACTTAGAGATCTGGAGTGGTAGAATCATTTGTCTGCTCTGAGGAATGTGGATAGAACATGTACATGACTCCAACTGGACTGAGTCAGAAACTTGGGTAATCATAGTGTGATGGCCTTTTATTTTTATACCCGCTAGTATTGAGGTATATGATAAATACTAAATATGACTATCTATGTAATTACTGTATAATAGTGGAATCCAAATGATCAAGATGAATCCACTTCACATTAACACCAGGCTCTCTATATACACATAGTGAGCTGCTTATTAGAGGAGGGGATGTGTCAGACTATGAGAGACAAAGCTGCTGTAGCTGACGTAATTAGAGCAATGATAATCTCCTGGTTCTAAAACATTGATTGCAAATAAATAACAGCATGTAGCTTGATAAGAGACACATCACTAAAGTATGTGTTTTAGCCCCTACAGAATTACATGACAAAAACCTGCTGACACATTTCAATTAAGGAGAAGGACCATCTCTGCCATCCACTGAACTCATCTGAACTTTCGGCATCAGGGCACCTTAAAGAAGCCCTCCCATGAACATCTTTTTTCATTAAATCTGTCTATATGTGCATGTAGTGTATGTGTGTTAATATGCTCACCTGCCACTGCCTTCTCCGGGATTCAGAACTATTCTGCTTCTTTTCTCAGTGACATCACCAGTCTGCAGACTGTTCACTTCACACTGCGCTCTGCATGACCTGGAAGTTGCTTTTACAATGTAATTCTATGTAGTGTTGGAAAGAGGCTCATAATGAGGCCTACATTGTAAAAGAGATTTCCAGCTCATCCATAGAGTATAGAGAGAGCCAGAGAGTCTAAAGAGTGGTGACACCACCGAGAAGAGGAGCAGAACCACATTGGATCTTGGTGAAAGAGGCGGTGAGTATAATAATACATTCACACACATATTTACACATATTTATTGAAAAAAATGTTCACGAGTGGGCTTCTTCAAGGTGCCCTGATGCCGGTAGGTCAACTGAGTAAGCAGTGGATGACAAAGATGGTCTCTATCCTTTAAAGACTTTTACCACAACTTACCAACATGACTTCCTCCCTGGCCGCCTGCCCATCTGCACTGGTGCAGATAACAATTTCCATGACAAACTCTTTGTAGCCTGATCCTGCAGTCATACTGACACCAATCTGCTATTGGTAAGATAGTAAAACGTCTGGAAAAATATATGACAGCAGAATTAGGCAACAATGGAGAAACAAAAAAAATTGGTTGCAAAGATGTATGTCCATAGCCTGGTCCTTCTTCAGAGTTGACTTTACAGATTTGATTTTACTATTTACTGAGCAAGTAGGGAATTCTATGAGACATTTATAAAAGCTTTTAATACCAGAAATCGGAAATAGTAATGAAAGTGCCTTTTTGATACAGGTCCGTTCCCATTGATGATGTTTTTGTAACATTTCATTCGTAGACTTTGACTGCTCAGTTAATGCGGACACAGTGGTTATGACAGGATGGTGGGCACATCAGTCCTGTGACCACTAATCTCATATATATGCTGATTTATATCGATTTGGAATATTAGTTTATATTGGTTTTAAACAACTTTTACATCTAATTGCAGTGTGTTCATTATAGACATGTTTTCAAGGTCTATAGGTATCCAGAGAAGACATTTACTGAGAAAATCACTGCCCGCATTGCTGACTTTGCTGTGCAATGATAATATTTTAAAATTGGCATTTCAGTTTGAATGACATCTAATTAAACATTCATGAGACTTAACTTCTTCAAGGATCCGAAATTGCATGAAAGTCATTACTTAAGCAAAAGAATCAAATGTTATGGTTATTTAAAAGTGCGGACTGATCATTTATTAAAGCATGCATATATTTCATGAAATTTTCAAAAGCTCCAAAAGTCGGATGGTGACCTGTATAGGCTGCTGCTCCTACACGGTGGAGAATAAAGTGAAAAGACATACAAGTGTTTATAAGTGGGAATGTACAAAGAGCAAATGTCCTAATTGTGTTGTTAGTGGAGAATAGTGATGAGTGAGCACTGAAATGCTCAAGTGCTTGGTACTAGAATCGAGCAGGTCGGATGGGCTAAACTAGAGCAACAAGTATAATGAAACTCATGGATTTTTTCCAGAAAATGACTGAAATGGATGGAAACAGCATGGAGAAGACACCTGGACTCCAAGGTCACTGCTAGGAACTAAATAATTAATTAAGAAAAATGACTTTAGGTTCGCCCTGTTTTTGATAACCAGCCAAAGTTAAGCAGATAACTGTGTTCTGCTATTATTGGGCTGGGTAGGTCCAAGAATATTTTGCCCTTCCCAGGCTAAAAATACCAGTTCACAGCCGTCCCAGAATTGGAGTATCATATTAGGTTTCCCAACTCTGGCTCTTTGCCTGGCCTTTTCCAGTTGTGCTAGTGCAGTGGCAATCGGGGTTATTTTTTTTGGGTTGCTGTCACCTGTGTAATGTCATCTGGCATCAAGCCCTAGAGTTAGTAATGGAGAGGTGTCTATCAGACACCGCCATTATTAACCCAGAAATCCCCCCAAAAAAGAACACACACAGGAAAAAATAGTTTATTAGAATAAAAACCTCACCCACACTATCCCTGGTTTACCAATTTATCAAAAATGTTCCCATGAAGCTATGTTGTAGCCCACAATCTAAGAATGCAGCTCCGCCGACTGTAAATAGAAGTAAAGTGCAGCTATTCACGAGGCTCATCAAAGCCGCTGGCTCAACACTGTGACTATGACGGAACCATGTGGGAACATTTTTATAATAAATTATTGAACAAGGGAAAGTGTGGGGGAGTCTTTATTCAAATAAACAATTTTTTCCTGTGTTTTATTTTTCACTTACTGGGTTAGTAATAGGTGTGTCTGATACACCTATCCATGACTCACCCCTGAGCTTGATGCCAGCTGACATTACATAGCTGACATCAATTAAAAAAATATTACCCTAATTGCCACTGCAAGAGCGGGGGCGAAGCATCTGAAATGGCATATCTAATGTGATATCTAATGTGATGCGCCAATTTTTGGGGCAGCTGCGGGCTGATATTTTTAGAGTGAGATGGGGCGAATGAACAAGGATCTTCCCAGCCTGATAATACCAGCCCGCAGCTGTCTGCTTTACCTTGGTTAGTTATCATAAATAGGGAGAACCTCACACCATTTTCTTAATTATTTATTTATTTATTAGGCAAAACAAGGCTAAAAACACCATTATTGCCACATGAAAGGCACTAAAGGGTGCAAGTGCAGAAACCCTGCTCTAATTTAAGCTCTCTCTACTACATCAACTCTCCCTAAACTGCTTTCAGAGGACAGTGTGCAGAGCATCGCACCCCTGGGTCTTGTATAAGACCCGATGATGTGATGCGGCTAGTCAATCACAGTAATGCTAATAGTCAACATAGCTACAGAATTACTGTGTATGGCAGGCCATCCCCACATATTTATTATCTCTCTAACTGCCCAGAAACTTGCGTATTACATGTGTTACAGCCGTGACCTGCCTCTAATAATCGCAACCTGTAAAATGGGGCTGTCAATCTCCGACAGCAACATTAACAATGTGCCGGCATGGGTGCATGTTATTTTAATTGCTCAATTTTGGGCCTGTAAAATGATCACAGGGCACCAACGGGTTGCTATGACAGCCAGGGGTCTGCTGAAGACCTCCGTGCTTGTGATTACAGAACTCCCTTTAAACTTTGCCAGTGGCTGACCTTCAAACGGGTCTGTGATTTTTTTTTTTATTATATACAGCAATACTGTGATATTGTTGTATATAACACAAGCGATCAGACAATCACAGGTTGAAGTCCCCTAAGGAGACTAATAAATACAGTGAAAAATAAAAGAAAAACTTGAACGTTCAAATCACTTGGAATTTTCTTCCTGTTTTCTAGTACACTATGTAGTAAAATGAACAGTGCCATTCAAATGTACAACTCATCCTACAAAAAACAAGCCCTTACACGGCTATGACCCATGGCGTCTCCTGTAATACACTGGTTAAGTCCATCCCCATATTCTCCATTGACTCTGCATCTCTTGGTCAGGGAAGTTTTGCGCAAGTGGTGCATAATATAGACCTGCGCATTGAAGTAGCACCTCAAAATTTTGAAAGACCATTAAAAATTCAATCCTAAAGGGACATCCAGGTAATAAACCAACCTTTGACTTAATTTCTCATTGTTTTTCGTGGCCTAGGTTATGCAAAGACGTAGTGAGGTTTGTTTCTGTCTGTAATGTCTCTGCACGTTCTAAGACCCCCGCATACTTGTCCGTCTGAGTCTCTCCTATCTTTGACTGATACACTCATGTATCTATGGACTGCATTACCAACATTCCTTCATCTGCCGGTAAAATAGTGATCTTAGTGGTGGTGGATAGGTTCAGTAAAATGGCGCACTTCATTGCTCTACCAGCTCTCCCGAATGTTAAAGGGAACCTGTCATCAGAAATTTCGCCCAAAAGCTAAAAGATTCCCCCTCTGCAGCTCCTGGGCTGCATTCTAGGAAGGTCCCTGTTATTATTGTGCCCCATGTGAGACCAAAATAAAGCCTTTATAAAGTTCTACCTTTTTGTATGCAGCTTCTGTAAATGTGTCACGGGGGCGGGCTCTCTGCCGTCCGTTATTCTGCCTCCTGGTCCTGTATGCCGCCCCCATCGCTCCTTTCCATATCTGATGCACCGCCCACTGCTCCAGCCATCCCCGCGCATGCCCAGTGCCAGTCTCACAGGACTGAGCAGTGTGACCGCTGGTGACGTGTGCGCAGGCAAGTGATTATGGACGGGACTGTGACTGTTATCAGCAAGTACCCGCCCATAATCTCGTGAGCGCGCAAACCTCTCCAGCATTCACACTGAGCTCAGTGTAGATGCTAGACTGTATGGGCTGCTTCCAGGGATGACGTCCCTTTGTCATGTGATAGGGGCGTGTTCAAAATACTATCACATGACAAAGGGACGTCATCCCTGGAAGCAGCCCATACAGTCTAGCATCTACACTGAGCTCAGTGTGAATGCTGGAGAGGTTTGCGCGCTCACGAGATTATGGGCGGGTACTTGCTGATAACAGTCACAGTCCCGCCCATAATCACTTGCCTGCGCACACGTCACCAGCGGTCACACTGCTCAGTCCTGTGAGACTGGCACTGGGCATGCGCGGGGATGGCTGGAGCAGTGGGCGGTGCATCAGATATGGAAAGGAGCGATGGGGGCGGCATACAGGACCAGGAGGCAGAATAACGGACGGCAGAGAGCCCGCCCCCGTGACACATTTACAGAAGCTGCATACAAAAAGGTAGAACTTTATAAAGGCTTTATTTTGGTCTCACATGGGGCACAATAATAACAGGGACCTTCCTAGAATGCAGCCCAGGAGCTGCAGAGGGGGAATCTTTTAGCTTTTGGGCGAAATTTCTGATGACAGGTTCCCTTTAAAACATTAGCTCATGTGTTTGTTTCTGAAATTGTGAAGCTTCACGGGGTTCCCTCTCTGCTATGTGGTGTCAGATAGGTGGACCCAGTTTGTCTCTAAATTTTGGAGAGCGTTTTGTTCTCATCTGGGGGTTCATCTGTCTTTTTCCTCAGCATTCCAACACCACTTCTACAGGCAGATGGAATGCTTAAATCAGAATTTAGAGACCTACCTAAGATGTTTTGTGTCAGATAACCAGTAAAATTGGTCATCTTACCTACCCTTGCATTAAACAATGATTGCAGAGTGTACTGACAAGTCACCCTTTTTTGGTGTCAATGGATTTCATCCTCAGTTCTGTGCATTCTGTAGGGAAGAGTGTTCAAGGGTTCCTTGGGAGGAATGATTTTCCTCATCGCTCTACTGTATTTGGCAAGGAGTAGTGAATAACCTTAAGGTCATGGGGTATAAGTACAAACGCATGGCTGACAAATGACGTTCGTCAGGTCTGGATCTGTGTGTGAATGATATTGTATGGTTGTCCACTAGGAATATTAAGTTCAAGGACTCATCTTTGAAACTGGGGCCTAGGTTCATCGTCTATACAAAATAATCACTATTAACCCTGTGGACTTTCATCTTGAGCTACCCAAGCACTTAAAATACCCATGTTCCACGGGTCATTGCTTAAAAAGTATCTTGCATCTGTAGAGTCATCACCCTTACTGCCGGCTCCAGTTATTGTTGATGGGAACTTGGAGTTTGGAGAAAACAAGAATTGTAGATTATCGTTTTGTTTGACGCTCTCTTCAATATTTGGTGCACTGGAGGGGCTTATAGTCCTGAGGAAAGGATGTGGATACCAGCATCGGAAGTGAACACTAGTAGGTTAAGTTCCTTCCAATGATTTCATCTACATAAAGCCCGGTCATGAGAGTCCGAATACCCTCGTAGAATCGGGGATACTGTCATAATTGTGTCCTGCTGGGGGGAGATCTTGGGCAAGTCTGAATTAGAAGGTCATAGCGCCTTATTGTTTGCAGATCCACTACTGGTAACTCAGGTCCAGCTCTTTTGCCAACACTCCCCTTCGCTACATAAAGTCACATGTCTTATCATCTGACACCAGTGATCTATGAATCTGAAACCTCATTTTCTTGCAGTCCACTTTGGAAGGAGCCAGGCTATGTATGTACATGTCTGTGTGTGCATGGGGCCTAATGAGACTCTTTCGCCTGGGGCCCATGAAAACCTGGAGCCGACCCTCTATAGCAGGGGTGGGGAACCTCCGGCCCGCGGGCCGTATGCGGCCCGCAATGACCTTTTCTGTGGCCCCCGGGGCACTGGAGCAGATTCCCGGTGGCTGTGGTGCTCGGGCAGCCGCTCATCTTGTCTATTGCCGGCAGACAGCACTGGGGGTGGGACTTCCTCCCTCTTGCTCCTACATGCTCCCTGTGAGATTGCAGCTAGAATCAGAGTTATGGGGGAGGGGCCTGCACGGGACATAGAAGGCTGTATAGTGCCGTGCGTTCTATCTCTCACACTCCCATTCTGTGCTCGGCTGTTCATGGCTAGCAGGTCTTTTCTTGGAGAGAAAAGACGAGAATGAAGCCAGCCCTTGAGCTGAGCTGCTGCATCCATCACTTGTGCTGCACCTGATCTTACAGGGCAACTAAGCAGCAGGTACTTATATCTGCGCTAAGTGTGTTTATATCTAATATATACCACCATATATCAAATGTATTTGTGACTTAGATGTCCAGCGTCTGTTGTGTATACGACATGTGCGTGTGCTGTGTATACGGCGTGTGTGCTGTGTATGTGCTGTGTATAAAGCGTGTGTGCTGTGTATGTGCTGTGTATATGGCGTGTGTGCTGTGTATATGGCATGTGGGCTGTGTATGTGCTGTGTATACGGCATGTGTGCTGTGTGTGTGCTGTGTATACGGCGTGTGTGCGCTGTGTATACGGCGTGTGTGCGCTGTGTATATGGCGTGTGTGTGTGCTGTGTATACAGCGTGTGTGCTGTGTATGTGCTGTGTATACAGCGTGTGTGCTGTGTATGTGCTGTATACGGCGTGTGTGCTGTGTATATGGCATGTGTGCTGTGTATGTGCTGTGTATACGGCATGTGTGCTGTGTATACGGCGTGTGTGCGCTGTGTATACGGCGTGTGTGCGCTGTGTATACGGTGTGTGTGCGCTGTGTATACGGCATGTGTGTGCTGTGTGTGTGCTGTGTATACAGCGTGTGTGCTGTGTGTGTGCTGTGTATACAGCGTGTGTGCTGTGTGTGTGCTGTGTATACAGCGTGTGTGCTGTGTATGTGCTGTGTATACAGCTTGTGTGCTGTGTATGTAGCGTGTGTTATGTGTATGTGCTGTGTATACGGTGTGTGTGCTGTGTATGCGCTGTGTATACAGCGTGTGTGCTGTGTGTGTGCTGTGTATACGGCGTGTGTGAGCTGTGTGTGTGCTGTGTATACGGTGTGTGTGCTGTGTATACGGCGTGTGTGAGCTGTGTGTGTGCTGTGTATACGGCGTGTGTGCTGTGTATACGGCGTGTGTGAGCTGTGTGTGTGCTGTGTATACGGCGTGTGTGCTGTGTATACGGCGTGTGTGAGCTGTGTGTGTGCTGTGTATACGGCGTGTGTGTGTGCTGTGTATACGGCGTGTGTGAGCTGTGTGTGTGCTGTGTATACGGCGTGTGTGCTGTGTATACGGCGTGTGTGAGCTGTGTGTGTGCTGTGTATACGGCGTGTGTGTGTGTGCTGTGTTTGGCACTTAATAAAGTTTCATATTGTAAGGTTTATTGGTATATCTAATTCCTGGTGTGCACATGTTTACATGCAGAACTTTTTGGCTTGTTGAGTGCTGTGTATGGCTTATGTGTGTGCTGTATACGGCATGTGAGTGCTGTGTGCAGTATACAGTATCTCCTGTGCATGTGTACTATATATGGCCAGTGTGTGTCATGGGTAGTGTACAATAATGACAACTGTGTCAAGGCTGTGTTGAGTATACGGGCAGTGTGTCAGAGCGGTGTGTGTATGTACAGTGTCTCCTGTGTAATATATATGATTTACCAATCTGCGCTTCAAACAAAGACAAACCTGGAAAAGCAGTTGTGAGACGCAAACATCACAGCGCACCAAAGAGAATCAGCTCTGGCCGCCACAGTAGGGGTATAGGGGTGAGTTAATTAATTGTTTGACCAATTATAGCCGGGTCATTTTCAAGTTGATGATTTTGTGCGGCCCCCGAAGGTTGGTAGAATTTTCCAAATGGCCCCCGGCAGTAAAAAGGTTCCCCACCCCTGCTCTATAGAGATATGGGTGAGACTTTAGATAGATTTACTTTTACCTCCATGAGGCAACCAATTTGACAAAGTCCTGGGACTCTATCCTGGTCTCTCAACCAGCAGATGAAAATTGGAGAACTTCTACTAACAGCCAGGTCTCACCTTGTAATGCACCGCTAACGAAAGGATATAATCTATTGTATTCTGGACTCTTCTACTAGAGTTTATGTAGTCAGTGAATATAGAATTAGTTAAGTTAACCCCTTATAGGTATCATATTCAAAATTCTGTTTGCAGTGTAACTTGTAAACAAGTGACAAAACTGCTCAGTAAATGAACAGGTTTTCTATGTTACTGCTACTTAGTTATTTTCATGTTATTACACCCTCCAGCCGCAGTTATCTATATATATAATTGCCTTATTCTGTCTGTCTGTCTGTCTGTCATGCTCCAAAATTGTGTCCTTCCGGTGACATTGTGTCCTTACAGTGACACAAAGCTGATTGGCCGCTGGGCTCGCCATGGCCCCGCCCCCCCACACGGATTGGCCGCTCGCCCAGGCTGCGCCCCCACACGGATTGGCCAGCCGCTCGCCCAGGCTCCGCCCCCCCACAGATTGGCCTCTAGCCCCGGCACCCTGCAGGCATTGGCAACTCGGCCACGCCACGCCCCGCCCCCCTCACGCAATGCACGCTAGCTCTGGCGCCCCCCCCCCCTGCGCATTCCCGGAACTGACACGGTCACGGCTCCCAGGTGAGTACTGTACTCCCACCCCACCCCCCCAACGGGAGCCCACATCAGCGTACGCCAACCCAGCCGACACTTACCCTCGCATTGCTGGCCTTGCCGCCGTATGCTGGAGTGGGCTCCCGTGCGAGCGGGGGACGGGATACGTTGGTAACCATGCTAGCATAGTTACCAGCACATCAAGGTCCTGCAGCGGCGGAAGATCCACACGCACACACATAACAGCACACACACACACACATCAGATCACACTCACTCTCACAAACACCTCACACACACCTCACACACACATCGCATCCACACACTCACAGCATCCGGCGATATCGCTTGCTTCTCGGCCTCGATACTGTGCTGTTGTGACCTTCCAGGACCTGCCGGAGGATCACATGGCCAGAAGCATGTGGTATCTCCGGATGTTGTGAGTATGAGCGCGTATGTGCAATATCGTCAATGTGTGTGTGCGTGAGTGTATGCGATCGGGTGTGTGTCAGTGTATGCAATCGGGTGTGTGTCGGTGTGTGTGAGTGTATGCGATCGGATCTGTGAGTGTCGGCAGAGGAGCATGGCGTGCTGGAGGAGGCTGGGAGGAGAGAGGCTGATCCTGGGGAAGGCTGGGATGGGGAGGCTGATGCTGGGGACAGAGAGGCTGATGCTGGGATGAGAGAGGCTGATGCTGGGATGAGAGAGGCTGATGCTGCGGACAGAGAGGCTGATGCTGGGGACAGAGAGGCTGATGCTGGGGACAGAGAGGCTGATGCTGGGGACAGAGAGGCTGATGCTGGGATGAGAGAGGCTGATCCTGGGGAAGGCTGGGATGGAGAGGCTGATGCTGGGGACAGAGAGGCTGATGCTGGGATGAGAGAGGCTGATGCTGGGGACAGAGGGGCTGATGCTGGGGACAGAGAGGCTGATGCTGGGGACAGAGGCTGATGCTGGGGACAGAGAGGCTGATGCTGGGGACAGAGAGGCTGATGCTGGGGACAGAGAGGCTGATGCTGGGGACAGAGAGGCTGATGCTTGGGACAGAGAGGCTGATGCTGGGGACAGAGAGGCTGATGCTGGGGACAGAGAGGCTGATGCTGGGGACAGAGAGACTGATGCTGGGGACAGAGAGGCTGATGCTGGGGACAGAGAGGCTGATGCTGCGGGGAGAGAGGCTGATGCTGGGAGGAGAGAGGCTGATGCTGCGGGCAGAGAGGCTGATGCTGCGGGTAGAGAGGCTGATGCTGGCGCAGCATGGCGGATGGAGCACGTTTGGGAGTGCGCAGCATGGCGGATGGAGCACGTTTGGGAGTGCGCAGCATGGCGGATGGAGCACGTTTGGGAGTGCGCAGCATGGCGGATGGAGCACGTTTGGGAGTGTGCAGCATCGCGGATGGAGCACGTTTGCGAGTGCGCAGCATGGCGGATGGAGCACGTTTGTGAATGCGCAGCATGGCGGATGGAGCATGTTTGGGAGTGCGCAGCATGGCGGATGGAGCACGATTGGGAGTGCGCAGCATGGCGGATGGAGCACGTTTGGGAGTGCGCAGGATGGGAGATGGAGCACGATGGGGGGTGCGCAGCATAGGGGATGGAGCATGTTTGGGAGTGCGCAGCATGGCGGATGGAGCACGTTTGGGAGTGCGCAGCATGGGGGATGCAGCACGATGGGGAGTGCGGAGTATGGCGGATGGAGCATGTTTGGGAGTGCGCAGCATGGCGGATGGACCACGTTTGGGAGTGCGCAGCATGGCGGATGCAGCACGTTTGGGAGTGCGCAGCATGGGAGATGGAGCACGATGGGGGGTGCGCAGCATAGGGGATGGAGCACGATGGTGAGTGCGCTGCATGGGGGATGGAGCACGATGGGGAGTGCGGAGTATGGCGGATGGAGCACGTTTGGGAGTGCGCAGCATGGCGGATGGAGCACGTTTGGGAGTGCGCAGCATGGCGGATGGAGCACGTTTGGGAGTGCGCAGCATGGGGGATGGAGCACGATAGGGAGTGCGCTGCATGGCGGATGGAGCACGATCGGGAGTGCGGAGTATGGCAGATGGAGCACGTTTGGGAGTGCGCAGCATGGCGGATGGAGCACGTTTGGGAGTGCGCAGCATGGCGGATGGAGCACGTTTGGGAGTACGCAGCATGGGGGATGGAGCACGATGGGGAGTGCGCAGCATGGCGGATGGAGCACGTTTGGGAGTGCGCAGCATGGGGGATGGAGCACGATGGGGAGTGCGCTGCATGGCGGATGGAGCACGTTTGGGAGTGCGCTGCATGGGGGATGGAGCACGATGGGAAGTGCACACCTCCCCCCAACACACACACGCGCGCGCACTGCACAACACACCACACACTGGGAACCACAAACAACTGCCCTACACAGACACCCACACACAGACAACGCTGCACACACAAATATACGCACATACCGCACAACACACACATTGCACAAAACATACCTCCCCCCAAAACACACCACACACACACAAACCGCGCAACACACACACAACGCTACAGACACACAGCGCTCCACAAACAACGCAACACACAAACAACACCGCTCTCACCCCCCATCACACCCAGACAACACCCAGAACATGTACAGCGCCCTACACAAACACTTGGTAACTACACACAACAACATCTATATATATATATATATATATATATATATAACAAAAATCATACATGAACTACACAATACGTAAATTCTAGAATACCCGATGCGTAGAATCGGGCCACCTTCTAGTATATATGATAATAACATAACATAATAACAGACATAAACACCATATTCGTCATTTTAATGTTCACATTATGCAATTCATTATAATTTCCATTATTTTTTACATCATATAATTATAGATTATTTTGCCTATAAAACATCTAATTTGTAATTATGGTAAATGCATTTTCCTTGCAGCATTTACATCATATAATTAATAACGTCACGTCAAAAAGGTAATATGCGTAATAATAATGTATCCATTCCTGAGTGATTTGCATTTTATTTTTTGTAGGAAACAGTGTGTTGGTCACAACTGGACCTCCTCTTACCAAAATTAAAAAGCTTTTTATAATATGTTATTATAATATATTACTAATGTTTATTAAATATAATAATATATTACATTTATTTGCAAAACATAGTCTTTTTATCTGTTTTACATCAGTGTGAGTCTGGAAATCTGCATCTAGATGTTGTTTTCTTGTATTCTGAAAAAATAAAGTCTGTTCTTTACATCCAGCTCCATAAGAAGAGAGAAGTCCCTTCAGTAAATCTTCACAATGCAAATAGTATCAGGACACGTTTTTCTTTTTTCCCTACTATCTCCATTCTGCAGCCTGTATATTTTAGAACCCTAACTTTTTTATTTTAATTTTCTGTCAACAAAGCCATTTGACGTTGTGTTTTTTGCTGGACAATTTGTGCTTTTTAATCTTCAATTACTGAATACTGAAACAAATCCTTTATGTTGATGTGGATTAAAAAAAAATCTGCAATCCTGCAACTGTGTTTTAGGTTTTGCTTATACAATATAGTGTTCTCTGATCAAGACAATGACTGTGTAGCTCTAATCAGCAATTTCATGCAATAATGTCAATACCATAAAATGTTCATGTTTTACTACCTTTGAAAAAAAAATTTCTCTTTGCCATATTATACGATATTCCCCTTTTTCCTACCATATTTATGTTGAGGGATCATTGTCAGATGTCATGCGCGGTGCAGATCTGCATTTATGGATCACTACTACACAACCTACCATGCGTCACCCGATTGGCATCCGCAGTTTGCTATTACTTGATTGTACTCTGTACACACTTCCAGAAAGCAACCTGGTTTCTGCAAGTAGCTCTGTTCTGTCGGGCGTTAGTAGTTTTATTTACCACTACTTCTGGTACTTTAGGAGTTAATGCCTCCTGGAGAGGTGGCTGGCTTCTCAGAGAACCAGGTTTGCTAATCACCATTTCCAGCTGGTCCCCTTCTACTTGAGTCTGGGGAGTTTCCTGTACCATCCCCGAAGACAGTTTCTACTTGCAGTTGCGAAATCCCGACGTCCATGGCATTCCTCTGTTTGGTGACCAGCGATTTGCTTTCTGCGCTATTTGAGAGTTCCCTGGTGTGAATTACCCCTTTTGGTTTATTCCCTCCGGTGTCATTTTGTCTCTCCTCTGTGGTTATTTGCGGTGTGTGTTTCTGTTTTATCCCCTTGTCTGTGTCTTGGGGAGGTTGTTCCATTGTGGCATGTCCGTCCCAGGGTTGGTGGTTTGGGGAGTGGTACTAGGACAGGGCCGGACAGGAGACAGGCCCAGGGTGGGGACCTGGACCTCCCTACCATCAAGGGAACCTCCAGGGTCAGGGAGAGCACAGGACCCACAGTGTTAGGGTCAGCTTAGCAGCCCTTGACATCAGGCTTGTCTCTTCTAGAGGGGCTGTAGTTTTTATTTCTCCTATTTTGGGTCCGTAAGACATTTTGATGCTATTTCATGAAGTGAAGGTAGTGACCAAAAATCAGCAATTCTGAAAATTGTAGTTTTTTCACAAGATTGTAAGAAAAATGCGAAATTATAATATCTCTGACTTTTATCGACGTAGTTGCACCAATTATTTTTCCTTTCTTATCCAAAGAACTGAAAATGTTTTTTTCTTATGTTTAATATTTGTCCCATTATGGAACAACACAAAGCAGTATTCCTTTTGCAGACCTTGATATGATTAGTGATATAGCAAATAATGAGAGGGCTTTAATTGGATCTGAGATCCCATAAGAACCAGTAGAGATTAGAGATGAGCAGACCCAAATATGTAAGTTAGGGGTTAGTACCAAACATAGACTTAACAAATAAAAGTCAGTGTCAGAGTTTGAGTTTTTCACATAAGAAAACAACTCATGAGAGTATCGCTGTGCTCGGGTACGCTCGGTGCTCAGCCCAGTGTTTGATCGGCTCGCACTGGGGATAACACCAGCATGATCGGATGTAGTGTGCACCGAACAAAAAATAGAAAAATCCCCCCCGCTCACATTCCCCTGGAAGTGATATATTTATGGCTTGCAGTATGTGGGCGAAGACCTGAACTGCTCAATTAGTGACTTCCATTGGGGTTCAGGTCAAGTCCGGGCCCCAAACTGAACTTTATCTAAAGTCCGGCTGAACTCACAGAACTGAACTTCCACAGGTCCGGACATCTCTAATGACGGTCTTTATTGGATCTGAAATTCCATAAGAAGCAATAGAGATCATTTGTTTTGAGAAGGAATTAAATATTTTTCACAACAACTTTACTTTTCCCAACAGATGTGTCAGATGCAGCAAATTGCTTGAATTCTGGTCCCAGTGCTGTTCAACGGCTGCAGTTCATAATCTGCAAAGTCAGTATGTGACCATTTACTGCTGTTGGGATATCAGGGACTACAGTCATGGCCAAAAGTTTTGAGATTGACACCAAAATTATTTTTTCACATGATCTGTTGCCCTCTGGCTTTTAATTGTGTTTGTCTGATATTTACATCACATACAGAAATATAATTGCAATCATATTATGAGTACCAAAAGGTTATATTGACAGTTAGAATGAGTTAATGCAGCAAGTCAATATTTGCAGTGTTGACCCTTCTTCTTCAGGACCTCTGCAATTCTCCCTGGCATGCTCTCAATCAACTTCTAAACCAAATCCTGACTGATAGCTGTCCATTCTTGCATAAGCAATGCTTGCATTTTGCCAGAATTTGTTGGTTTTTGTTTGTCCACCCGTCTCTTGATGATTGCCCACAAGTTCTCAATGGGATTAAGATCTGGGGAGTTTCCAGGCCATGGACCCAAAATCTCTATGTTTTGTTCCATGAGCCATTTAGTGATCACCTTTGCTTTATGGCAAGGTGCTCCATCATGCTGGAAAAGGCATTGTTGGGCGCCAAACTGCTCTTGGACACTTGGGAGAAGTTGCTCTTGGAGGACATTCTGGTACCATTCTTTATTCATGGCTGTGTTTTTAGGCAAGACTGTGAGTGAGCCGATTCCCTTGGCTGAGAAGCAACCCCACACATGAATCGTTTCATGATGCTTAACAGTTGGCATGAGACAAGACTGGTGGTAGCGCTCACCTCTTCTTCTCCTAATAAGCTGTTTTCCAGATGTCCCAAACAATCGAAAAGGGGATTCATCTGAGAAAATGACTTTACCCCAGTCCTCAGCAGTCCACTCCCTGTACCTTTTGCAGAATATCAGTCGGTCCCTGATGTTTTTTCTGGAGAGAAGTGGCTTCTTTGCTGCCTCCTTGAAACCAGGCCTTGCTCAAAGAGTCTCCGCCTCACAGTGCGTGCAGAAGCACTCACACCAGCCTGCTGCAATTGCTGAGCTAGCTCGGCACTGCTGGTAGTCCGATCCCACAGCTGAAACAGTTTTAAGATACGGTTCTGGCGTTTGCTGGTCCTTCTTGGGTGCCCTGGAGCCTTTTTGGCAACAATGGAAGCTCTCTCCTTGAAGTTCTTGATGATGCGATATATTGTTGACTGAGGTGCAATTTTTGTAGTTGCGATACTCTTCCCTGTTAGGCCATTTTTGTGCAGAGCAATGATGGCTGCACGTGTTTCTTTAGAGATAACCATGGTTAACTGAAGAGAAACAATGATACCAAGCACCAGCCTCCTTTTAAAGTGTCCAGTGGTGTCATTCTTACTTAATCATGACTGATTAATCGCCAGCCCTGTCCTCATCAACACCTACACCTGTGTTAATGGAACAATCACTAAAACAATGTTAGCTGCTCCTTTTAAGGCAGGAATGCAATGCTGTTGAAATGTGTTTTGGGGGTTAAAGTTCATTTTCTTAGCCAATATTGACTTTGCAAGTAATTGCTGTTAAGCTGATCACTCTTTATGACATTCTGGAGTATATCCAAATTGCCATTAGAAAAACTTAAGCATTAGACTTTGTAAAAATTAATATTTGTAGCATTCTCAAAACTTTTGGCCATGACTGTACACAATCCCTCACTTCATGCAATAGTGCAGGTATCAGTATTCTGTTTCACGACTTACATTCCTGCATTCTATTATTGTTCCAATCATGTAGACACTGTGTGACACCTTAAAGAGGTATTCCAATTTCCAATATCCTATCCCAATATAGGTATATAATAATAATAATAATAGCAAATATCTTCAATTAGAAATGTAGTGTAGTATAGTTCTCCTGATTAGCTATGTCGTTTACCTTATGTACAGGGCATTATAGCAGCTAAGGTATCCCTGGTTATGATCAATAGTAAGCAATTGTCAGTCACTATATGAGTGGTCGTAACCATGGATACCTAAGGTACTGCAATGCCCTGCACACGGGGTAAGCAACATAGCTAATCATGAGAACTATACTACATTTCTAATTGAAGGTAATTGCAAATATTATTATTGTTACACCTACTACAGTTTATATTGGGATAGGATCTTAAGGGGGCTTTACACGCTACGATATCGTTAATGTTTTATCGTCGGGGTCACGTTGTTAGTGACGCACATCCGGCGTCATTAACGATATCGCAGCATGTGACACTTACCAGCGTCCTTAAGTGACCTCAAAAATGGAGAAAATCGTTCACCATGGAGAGGTCGTCCCAAACTCAAAAATCGGTAAGGGTTGTTTATCCATGTTGTTCATCGCTCATGCGGCAGCACACATCACTGTGTGTGACACCGCAGGAGCGAGGACCGTCTCCTTACCTGCCGCCGACCCCAATGCGGAAGGAAGGAGGTGGGCGGGATGTTACGTCCCGCTCATCTCCGCCCCTCCGCTTTGATTGGCCGGCCGCTTAGTGACGTCGCGGTGACGCCGAACGTCCCTCCCCCTTGAGGGAGGGATTGTTCGGCAGTCACAGCGACGACGACGACCAGGTAAGTGCGTGAGACGCTGCCGTAGCAATAATGTTCGCTGCGGCAGCGATCACACGATATAGCATGTGCGACGGGGGCGGGTACTTACACGCTTGATATCGCTAGAAATTGCTAGCGATATTGTAGCGTGTAAAGCCGGCTTTAGAGTTGGAAATACCCCTTTAATCCCTTCCCCACCCATCCTGTTTTTACCTTCCTGCCCCGGCCAATTTTTACAATTCTGACCAGTGTCAATTTTGGAGGTAACAAATCTGGTACGCTTCAATGTATTTCAGTGTTTCTGAGATTGTTTTTTTCTGCCTAAACATTGGAAACCATTCACAAGTGTTTCCATTTTCAAAACTAGACCCACAAGGAATGTAACTAGATGTGTACTGCGCACCTTGACCCCCAGGTGCTTCAAAGAATTTTATAACGTTTAGCCGTGAATATGAGAAATTAAATTTTCCCCACTAAAATGTTGCTTTAGCCCCACTTTTTTTAATTTTCACAAGGGTAACAGGAGAAAATATACCATACAATTTGTTGTGCAATTTCTCCTGAGTACCCCATATGTGGTGGAAATCTAATGCTTGGGCGCACAGCAAGGCTCGGAAGGGAAGGACTGCTATTTGACATGTGGAATGCAAAACCATCTGGAATCGATAGCAGAAGCCATGTCTTGTTTGCAGAGCAGCTGATGTGCTAAAACAGTGGAAACCCCCCTCAAGTGACCCCTTTTTGGAGACTGAACACCTCAAGGAATTTAGTTAGATCTGTGGTGAACAACTTGAACCCACAGGTGCTTCACAGAATTTTAAACATTGAGCCTTGAAAATAAAAAAACAAGTTACCCAAAAATGTTGCTTTAGCACCACATTTTTTATTTTCTCAAGGGTAATAGTAGAAAATAAACCGAACAATGTGTTGTGCAATTGCTTCTGAGTATACCGATAACCGATGTGTGATGGAAAACTACTGTTTGAGTGCACGGCAGGGCTCAGAAGGGAAGGAGCACCATTTGATTTTTGCAACGCTAGGATAGCAGACCCCATGTCGCACTTGCAGAGCCCCTGATGTGCCTAAACACTAGAAACCCCTACAAGTGACCGCATTTTGGACACTACACCCTACCTACAGATGTGGTGATTACTTTGAACCCACAGGTGCTTCACAGAATATATTGACATGCAGATTTTGCTGGAATGGACAAGTCACATTGGCAGAGCCAATTATTACTAAATGTGAAAATATCCCATATAAGGCCTCAGTTCCACTTGCGTAAAACATTGGACTGCACTCACACCAGTGCAAAACTATGGGGCAGTGTCCATCTGCAAACTGGTTTCTCATGCCATATCGGCATGAGAATTGAATCGCAGCATGCTGCATATGGCAGTGAGTCTAGGCTCACACACCCATATAAGTCTATGGGAGCGTGTGAAACATCACACTGCACTCATGTCATCTAACCGCAGTGCGATGTACGCAGACATAGGTCCGGGGAGGAGATGGGGATAAAGTGTTCCCTCCCACTTCTTCGCAGTTATGACCCGATTGCAAGAGCGGATCACAAACGCATGACCATCGGCTCATGCTCACAGCCGAGGGTCATTAGCATATCGCTTCCAATGTGCTTGCATCGGAAGTTATGCGCAAGTGTCGCCGAGGCCTAAGGCTGTATAGTGCTGTTTGGCCACACAGCAAAGCTCAGGAAGGAAGGAGCACTAATTGACTATTGCAGTGCAGATTTTTCTAGAATAATTTGCGGTCTCCATTTGCAGAGCCCCAGATGTGCCTAAATAGTGAAAAAACCCTCAACCTATTATCTGGGAATTTATCTATGGGTGTAGTGACTATTTTTATGCTATGGGCATCTTCCAGAAAAAATAGCAACTGGAAGTTGAAAACCAGTGCCACACGGGGCACTAGTGCGATGCTCGCATGACACTCGGCTCACGCTGGCAGTACAGCAAAGTAGTATCCCTGCGACTGAGGTCTGACTGTGCGAGCGGACCTCAGCTGCGGGGGGCTGCTGTACAGCACAGCTTGCACACAGGTCGCTGTCCAAGACTCCCAGCTGCTTCTAAAGGCGCCAACACATCATTCACCCACTGTTTACCCCATGTCTCCCAGCAGCAGTGGTAAGTGCTATCACCTATGGTGCCATAATACTCTAAGGAATTCATTTCTGCAAACCCTGCTATAGTCCACCCCAGGATCCTTTGCCTTGACAAAGGCTCTGCCTAAAAGAGACAAAATGTTGGCATAAGGAGTTATTGGTGACTTTTGCAGAAATCACTTTAAAATAAATAAGATAATCATTTTTCACCACTCTTTGTGTGCCAGAAATTTCCTTCATTATTCTGTTTATATGCATGTCATTGTACTGTGACTCTTTATGGTTTTCAGGGCTTATGTCGATATAATTTCCGACTTTTCACTGTTGCAGTTACTTCTCCCGATGGTTTGTTTCTCTGCTTTGTAGCATTTTTTGATTCCACACTACTCTTGGTATTGTACCATTTATTGCAACAGGAACTGGCCTTTCTGTGTTTCCTTTCTCTCTGTCCCCTTCCCCTTTCTTTTCTCATTTTTGGATCAATTTTCTTTCATGATTGATTTTATCTGGTTTTATATCAATTAAGTTTTGTAATATTTCACTACTTTAATTCCTATGTGCTTTTTTACTCCATTTCTCCTGTATTTATTAATTCTTGGAGTTTTTCCACTATCTTTCTTTGTCCATGTTTACTTCTTTATATGGCCTTGATCTATTTGAGCCATGTGTGTTTGGAATTTTGCTTTGCAGATTCTTCAGGTCAGTACGATTACTGTGATATAATATTTATATTGTTTTTTATGGTTTTCCACACTAAAAACTATTTCACAGAAAAAATAATTGTTTTGGATCACTATATTCTGAAACCTCTAACTTTTTTATTTTTCTGCTGGTGGAGCTGTTTGGTGGCTGGTTTATTACAGGACAAGATGATGTTTCCAGAGATACCATTTTATTTCCATTCCTCTTTTTGAGCACATTTTATTCCACTTTTTCTTTGGCAGTTTTATACTACTTCCTTTTTTTTATTTTTTTTTTAAAAGGTTAAATAGTGTGACAGATTTATAGATCTGGTTGCTCCAGAAGTGCTTATTACAAGGTTTACTTTTTTGTTTATATTTATGGTATGTTCACATGCGGCATCTTTTTTTTTTTTACCACAAAGATGCAGCAGTTTGGCCCAAAAAAGGCAACGCAGCAAAAACACAATGCGTTTTTGACACGTTTTACCTCGTTTTGCCCAATGTGCTTTTTAAGTCAAATCTATTGACTGGAAGTTCTGAAAAACGCAGGAAAAACGCAAAAAGAATTGAAATGCTGCATCTTAGGTGAATCTTCAAAAACGCAGCCAACAAGATGCCCAGTGTGGACAGCAAAATTGAAATCTCATAGACTTTGCTGGGAAAAGGAAATGTATGCATTTTGGTGCATCTTTGTGACCTCAAAAACACACCAACAACGCAGCAAAATATGCCCTGTGTGAAATTAGCCTTACAAAAATACAGTATACGTATTTATTGGTATCATCATTCATGAGAATAATATTTTTTCTTTATATACTGTGTATATATATTATTTATATATATATATATATATATATATACATATATATATATACACATTTTTTTTTACTTAGTCAATCTATGGGACTTTAGCTTTCATTAGTCTGCTTGCTAATATAATGCATTACCATGCAGTGACAGAAGACTTTTTGACCTCGGGTAGCCATGGCAACGATTAGGCCCTTGCGATGATGTTGAGGGGGGTCCCTCCCTCACATTGCTCCAAAATATTGCCATTAATAAGGAATGTAGCATTTAGGGGGTTAAACAGCTCTTGGTTGGTGCAAGCAGCACTTCTGGTTGTGAGAGCTGGGTCTCTGCTGTCGCGTAAGCCAAGCTCTCACCGGCGATCACACGTAGACAGCTTCTGTGCATGTGCGATTGAAAGGACATACTGGATTTGCCCCAGTGCATTCAGACAGGTAGAACAATCTTCAGAAAAACATTAATATCCTCAGACAAGCTGTGTAAGGCTAAGAACACACATCCGGCTTTTCTCACGTTTGTCGGATCCAGCGTGCTACCATAAAGTTTATACAGTACAGTGGCTGAGCTGCAACTTCCTGGTCACATGCTCCGGTCATATGACAGCACGTAAGGAATAACGTTTGGAACACCATTCTAAGTCTGAACTGGGTGCAAAAACCTAAAAAAACATCACTATGGGGAGATAAGGTATGCACACCAGTGACTATGTAAGGGGAATACATGGAATAGCAGAAACTGCTGTGTGAATACTGACTTGAAAAATCCAATAGCTATATGTAAGAGTGAAAATATGAAAATGGAACCTGCATTACTGCCATGAACATATGAATCAAGAGAAATTTAGCTACTGAATTGATCAATGCAATAGAGCCCCAACACTACGCCAAAGTATTTCTCTACGTTGAGGTCCCTAGCTTGTGTGTGTCCTCTCATGCAGTTAAAAAACTTACCGTGTATGGGAAGCTGAGACCCAAGCTATATATGCGTATGATGTGGATTGGTAATAGGTGTGAATGGGGTGGGTTCACAAACGAAAAACTACTAACAAATAAGGAATGACGTTTGGAACACCATTCTAAGTCTGAACTGGGTGCAAAAACCTAAAAAAATTGGATTTTTCAAGTCAGTATTCACACAGCAGTTTCTGCTATTACATGTATTCCCCTTACATAGTCACTGGTGTGCATACCTTATCTCCCCATAGTGATGTTTTTTTAGGTTTTTTGCACCCAGTTCAGACTTAGAATGGTGTTCCAAACGTTATTCCTTATTTGTTAGTAGTTTTTCGTTTGTGAACCCTCCCCAACCACACCTATTGCCAATCCATATCATACGCATAAATAGCCTGGGTCTCAGCTTCCCATACACGGTAAGTTTTTTAACTGCATGAGAGGACACACACAAGCTGGGGACCCCAACATAGAGAAATACTTTGGCGTAGTGTTGGGGCTCTATTGCATTGATCAATTCAGTAGCTAAATTTCTCTTGATTCATATGTTCATGGCAGTAATGCAGATTCCATTTTTCACATTTTCACTCTTACATATAGCTATTGGATTTTTCAAGTCAGTATTCACACAGCAGTTTCTGCTATTTCATGTATTCCCCTTACATAGTCACTGGTGTGCATACCTTATCTCCCCATATATGACAGCACGTAACCGGAGCTTGTCGCGCAGCCACTGTACTGTACGCCAGATCCGACAAACGTCAGAAAAGCCGGATGTGTGCTCGTAGCCTAAGGCCGGCTTTGCACATTACGACATCGCATGCCGATGCTGCGATGTCGAGTGCGATAGTCCACGCCCCCGTCGTACGTGCGATATCTTGTGATAGCTGGGGTAGCGAACATTATCGCTATGGCAGCTTCACATGCACTCAAATGTCCTGCGACGTCGCTCTGGCCGGCGAACCGCCTCCTTCCTAAGGGGGCGGGCCGTGCAGAGTCACAGCGACGTCACACGGCAGGCGGCCAATAGCAGCGGAGGGGCGGAGATGAGCAGGATGTAAATATCCCGGCCACCTCCTTCCTTCTCATAGCAGCCGGGACGCAGGTAGGAGATGTTCCTCGCTTCTGCGGCTTTACACACAGCGATGTGTGCTGCCGCAGGAACGAGGAACAACATCGTAGCTGTCGCTGCACCGGCATTATGGAAATGTCGGAGACTACACCGATGATACGATAACGACGCTTTTGCGCTCATTTATCGTATCAAAAAGGTTTTACACACTACGACATCGCAAGTGACGCCGGATGTGCGTCACTTTCAATTTGACCCCACCGACATCGCACCTGCGATATTGTAGTGTGCAAAGCCCGCCTAAGTGTGGAGATTTCTACGCGTGGTGCTCATATACAATACTGCATAAATCGAGATTATTAGAAAATGTTGTTAGAATTTTTTCATCATTTGCATATCATTAATATGTCTATTCCATAATTCCACAACTTTTTCTTCTTGGTGTTGCAATTTCAATGTCGATTTATGTAATTAGTGATTTACCAGCTTCCAGCAGCTGTTTCTCTCCGTTCTATGCAAAGCTTTGAATAGCATTGCTAGCAGAAAAAAACAGAATCCTGCAGACTTTCAGTTGTACGTTTCCTTATGTAAATTGAGGTAGTGCTGTACTACTATGGTGGCTGCGTCTGCATCAAACCTGTGTTAGTATTGTCAGAAACGGCCAGCAAACAGGTATATGGCAGGTATGCCTTACTACCTTGTTATTATAGTGTAGTTCTCTTGCACTATGGTATATGCGCAGAAAATCTTAGAAAAACAATATTTTTATAAGAAATGACTTCTGGGATGTTTTCCTTCATGCAGCACTATTGTACATTTTAGTCACTGAGTTAAGCAATGGTCTGAACTGTACAATATAACTGTCTTTATATCCAACAACATGTAGAAAAGTAAAGTCTGAAGCTACTTTGATTTAGGTTTTATTTAAAAGCCACTGCATACAGTATAAAACATACAAAAGCTAAAACCCTCTTAACTTTCTTATAACAAGGACCGCTGTAATATGAAATATATGATTTTCACAAACTACGGAAGATGTCTATATCATGGGAAGCATAAAATATAATACTACCTACTTTAAAGAGTAGACATTGAAAAATATACACATTCTTACACATAGAACTGTAATTAGGAACTTATGGAAACGCGCAATCATTGACTGTCAACGTCACAGGAAGCATTGTTCTATCATAGGAATACAGGAATGGCAGTCTTGTATCTGTGACCTAACACACAACTTTCCATGAAACTTTAGGACCGGACTTTCTTTGTATCCTTCTTTATATTGTCTGCGTCCGCCTTTCTTTTACCAGACTGAAAGAAAAGAGAAAAATAATGAACGATGACTCCAGCAGGGATTTACAGAAGTACCTCTTAACATTGAAGTGGTCACTGCACTTTCACACTTTGATCTGGTTAGGTGGAAAATGTGATGAATAGATAATTTTCAGATCATTTTATTCACCCCTGAAAAATGACTTGAAAGTGCTGGATACTAGGTATCTCCCTCCCTATCCGGCAGAGGACTGTCCTTATCTGATGAGACTCTGAGATGGGTTACATGGTGCAGGGACAGCGCAGTGTCTGCTCCTGGGCTCCTGTCTGTCAATCTGCATACAGGCAGAACAGAGAGGTGGACTTTCATGTGATCAGCAGCCAGCTTTGCATGTGTCATGTTTTTTAGTTTCTACTCATGTAGTTTTTAATGATGCTTTTTTTTCAACCAAACCTTGGCTCAATGCAAATAATAACATGTATGTTTCTCCATTACATTAAAGAGGTGGTTCACTACTTATTCCAAGCTACATCGATATAATGTTGAGAAATAAGGTTTCTTTCTACCTTTTGTTGCCAATAGTGCCTGTGAGCGGCGCTATTGTGCTCCGCTCATCCCCTTCTCTTGACTCCCCCCGGGCTCCGTGACCTCTGATGTCCAGTGATATCACATCAACTTCCAGCTAACCTGACATCACCGCGGCCGGCCCCAGTCTCTGTGAGTTTCACTGCTCATCACAGCCCAGCATCGCTCCTTCTTGCGGTGCTCTCTAGAGAAGGAGAGCATGGAGATGCTGGGCTGTGATGAGCGGAGAGCCCAGTCACTCATGGAAACTGGGGCCGGCCGCGGTGATGTCAGGTCAACTGTAAATTAACGTGACATCACCGGATCTCAGAGGTCATGAGAAGGGGATGAGCGGACCGCAATAGCGCCGCTCACAGGCACTATGGGCAACACAAGGTAATTGAGAGAAGCCTTGTTTCTGAACATTATATCGATGTGGCTTGGAAAAATAAGTAGTAAACCACCTCTTTAAAGAGAAGCTGTCAAATCGGAAAGAAGGGAATTTTGTTACTTACCGTAAATTCCTTTTCTTCTAGCTCCTATTGGGAGACCCAGACGATTGGGTGTATAGCACTGCCTCCGGAGGCCACACAAAGCAATTACACTAAAAAGTGTAAGGCCCCTCCCCTTCTGGCTATACACCCCCAGTGGGATCACTGGCTCACCAGTTTTAGTGCAAAAGCAAGAAGGAGGAAAGCCAATAACTGGTTTAAACAAATTCACTCCGAAGTAACGTCGGAGAACTGAAAAACCATTCAACATGAACAACATGTGTACCCGAAAAACCACCAAAAATCCCGAAGGACAACAGGGCGGGTGCTGGGTCTCCCAATAGGAGCTAGAAGAAAAGGAATTTACGGTAAGTAACAAAATTCCCTTCTTCTTCGGCGCTCCATTGGGAGACCCAGACGATTGGGACGTCCAAAAGCTGTCCCTGGGTGGGTAAAGAAATATCTCATGTTAGAGCTGCAAAGACAGCCCTCCCCTACGGAGAGGCAACTGCCGCCTGCAGGACTCTTCTACCTAGGCTGGCGTCCGCCGAAGCATAGGTATGCACCTGATAATGTTTGGTGAAAGTGTGCAGACTCGACCAGGTAGCTGCCTGGCACACCTGTTGAGCCGTAGCCTGGCGTCGTAATTCCCAGGACGCACCCACGGCTCTGGTAGAATGGGCCTTCAGCCCTGATGGAACCGGAAGCCCAGCAGAACGGTAGGCTTCAAGAATTGGTTCTTTGATCCATCGAGCCAGGGTGGCTTTGGAAGCCTGCGACCACTTGCGCTTACCAGCGACAAGGACAAAGAGTGCATCCGAGCGGCGCAGGGGCGCCGTGCGGGAAAAGTAGATTCTGAGTGCTCTCACGAGATCTAACAAATGTAAATCCTTTTCATACCGGTGAACCGGATGAGGACAAAAAGAAGGTAAGGAGATATCCTGATTAATATGAAACGAGGATACTACCTCAGGGAGAAACTCCTGAATGGGGCGCAGCACTACCTTGTCCTGGTGGACCACCAGGAAGGGAGCCTTGGATGACAGCGCTGCTAGCTCAGACACTCTCCGAAGAGACGTGATCGCTACCAGAAAGGCCACTGTCCGTGATAGTCGAGAGAGTGAAACATCCGTCAGAGACTCGAAAGGCGGCTTCTGGAGAGCAACTAGTACCCTGTTCAGATCCCATGGATCTAACGGCCGCTCGTACGGGGGGACGATATGACCAAACCCCCTGCAGGAACGTGCGTACCTGCGGACGTCGTGCTAGACGCTTCTGAAAAAAACACCAATAGCGCCGAGACTTGCCCTTTAAGGGAGCCGAGCGACAAGCCCTTTTCCAACCCAGATTGCAGGAAGGAAAGAAAAGTAGGCAATGCCAATGGCCAGGGGGACACTCCTTGTACAGAGCACCAGTAAAAGAAAATCTTCCACTTCCGTGGTAGATCTTAGCAGACGTGGGCTTCATAGCCTGTCTCATGGTGGCAACGACCCCGTGGGATAATCCTGAGGACACTAGGATCTAGGACGCAATGGCCACACAGTAGGTTCAGGGCCGTAGAATTCAGATGGAGAAACGGCCCTTGGGACAGTAAGTCTGGCCGGTCTGGTAGTGCCCACGGTTGACCGACCGTGAGATGCCTGTCGCCAGAGCTCTTTGATCGTCATGAAAACCGGGACCTTGCTGTTGTGCCGATTCGTGAAACCCGTCCGGGTGCAGAGACCATTCTCCTGCGTCCACGCCCTGGTGACTGAGGAAGTCTGCTTCCCAGTTTTCTACGCCCGGGATGTGAACTGCGGATATGGTGTATGCTCTGTCTTCCACCCCTAGCAGAATCCGGCGGACTTCCTGGGAGGCTCGCCGACTGCGTAGTCCGCCTTGGTGGTTGATGTATGCCACCGCTGTGGATTGTCCGACTGAATTCGGATCTGTTTGCCTTCCAGCCACTGCAGGAAGTCTTGCAGGGCCATATGCACTGCCCAGAGCTCCAGACAATTGATCTGAAGAGTGGACTCCTCTGAAGAGAGTCCTTGATCGTCTGAGAAAGGGGGACGTTCCTGTGTAGGGACATCGACTTCCCCTCCCATTAGCGAAGAATGTTCTATTGAAGTGGACGCAGATGAAACTGCGTGAAAGGGACTGCCTCTGGATGAGGTGTCTCCTTGAAGGAGAGACTGCACCCCCGTCTGTAGTGACCGCTGTTTGTCCAGTGGAAGCTTCACCATCGCTGAGAGAGTGTGAAACCCCAAGCTAAGATATGCCAGCGATTGGGTTTAACTTTGAAAAGTTGAGGACCCACCCGAAACTCTGGGAAGTCTCCAGCGCCATGGTCAGGCTGTGTTGGCATGCCTCTTAAAAGAGTGCCTTGACAAGTAGATGGTCTAAGTAAGGGATCACAGGGTGACCCTGAGAGTGCGGGAGTGGTCCCACTGCTGCCATGAACTTGGTGAAAACCCGTGGGGCTGTCGCCAGACCGAAGGGTAGGGCTACGAACCGAAGATGCTCGTCTTCAATAACGAATCGTAGCAAACGCCGGTGCTCTGGAGCAATCGGCACGTGGAGATAAGCATCCTGATGTCTATTGATGCTAGGAAATATCCTTGAGACATTGAGGCAATGACGGAGCGGAGGGATTCCATCCGGAACCGCCTGGTTTTCACGTGCTTGTTGAGCAGTTTAAGGTCCAGAACGGAACGGAAGGAGTCGTCCTATTTTGTCACCCCGACCAGATCGGAGTAAAAAGTGTCTCTTGTTCCTGAGGAGGAACCGGGATTACGACTCCTACTGCCTACAGAAGAGCCTCGGCTCGGCCGGTGAGGAAGTTTTTGCGACAAACTGTCTCTCACCCACCGGCCATTGACCTGTGGCAGTTAAATGTCGCTAAAGCGGGGGAGTCTGCCACCGACCGCGGACGCGGAGAGAGAGGGCTGAAAGTCATGAGGAAACCGCCTTGGTAGCGGTTCCTCCGGCTGCCTTCTCCGGGCGTGATTGAGCCCGCCAGGAACCTGCGCCCCTCTGAGCCTTTTGAGTCCTGTTGGACGAGGGCAATTGGGACGTGCCCGAGCCTGGGAAGGACCGAAACCTCGACTGTCCCTTCTCCTGATGGGTCTTGTTTGATAGCTGGGGTAAGGAAGAATCCGTACCCTTGGACAGTTGAATGATTTAATCCAACCGCTCACGAAACAGTCTGTCACCAGATAAAGGCAATCTGGTTAAGCACTTTTGTGGAAGCAGCATCTGCTCCAATCCCTTAACACTAGGAGCGTAACAACACGGAGTTGGCGGACGCCACTGACGTACGGCTCGTAGAGTCCAGGACAGCATAAACAGCTTGAGTCGCAATGCCGACATTGCGAGGTGAAGGACGCTACTGCGGCCAAGATGTACATGTGACCGCGTCCCTCTGCGCAATACTAGCTGAAATAGCTTGGAGTGCCTCTATGGCTGCGAATGCCGGGGCAACCGACCCGCCGATAGGGCTATCTGTCTGTCAATGGCATCTTTAAGTGAAGTCCCATCTTCCACTGCAACTATAGATCTAGCCGCAAGCCTGGAGATTGGGGGATCCACCCTTGGAGCGCTTGAGCACGTCAGGGGGGAAGAGACAACGCGTATCTTCAATACGGTTGGGGAAACGCTTATCGGGATAAGCGTGGTGTTTCTGGACTGCTTCTCTGGAGTCAGAGTGACCAGAAAAGTACTCAATATACGCTTGAGATACCGAAATAGGGATTTCTTCTGCTGTGAAGCTGACCCCTCCACTGGAGGAGTTGAGGGAGAAATACCCAACCTTCCATTGATGGACGCTATAAGATTATTCACTATAGCGTCACCATCCGGTGTATCCGGATTGAGAGCGGTCTCAGGATCAGAGTCCTGAACAGCTACGTCTGCCTCATCATACAGAGAGTACTGTGATGAAGTCGAGGGCCGTTCTTAGGGAGCTCGCTTAGGCCGTCTGGGACTGTCGTCCGTGTCAGAGCCTGCACCCTGGGATGCATGGGACCCTCCTGGAGCCATGATTTGTTTCGAAATCAGGGTGGCCAGGGGCATTGAATCAACATTGCCCAAGGTCTGTCTGGACTGCAAAGTCTGTAGGATGTTAGTCATAGCCACAGACAATATATCAGCGGAAACTGCAACTCTGTCCCTGTCCCTGGACAGGGATCACAGGTGGTTCTTTTGGCCACCTGTAGCAGAGACCCCGTTGAGTAATTGCACACACTGGGGGTCCTGGAACAGTCGCATGCAGTACAAGCAGCATAGAAAGCCTGTGCCTTGGCACCCATGCTTTTTTTTTTTTTTTTTTTTTTTTTTGCTGTTGCTGTCTAGCCATCTAGGAGCATTAGCCAAGAATAGCGACCGTACAGTGCAATGTATAGCATACAAGCATGAAGTACAATAAACACTTCAGCACATGCAGTACAAGGAGCATAGAAAGCCTGTGCCTTGGCACCTTTGCTTTTCTGCTGCCGTTGTCTAGTTATTCAGGAGCATTAGCCAGGAAAAGCGACATACAGTGAATGTATAGCATACAAGCATGAAAATAACCACTGCAGCACATGCAATCCAAGCAGCATTGAAAGCTTGTGCCTTAGCACCCTTGCTTTTCTGCTGCTGTTGTCTAGTCATCAAGGAGCATTAGCCAAGAATAGCGACATGCAGTGAATGTACAAGCATGAAAATAAACTCTGCAGTACATGCAATCCAAGCAGCATTGAAAGCTTGTGCCTTAGCACCATTGCTGTTTGCTGCCGCTGTCTAGCCATCTAGGCGGGTAGACAGCCAAGAATAGCCCTTACAGTGCAATGTAAAGCATACAAGCATAAAGGACACATGACACTGCAGCACATGCAAGACAAGCAGCATATAGAGTCTGTGCTTTAGCACCCCTGATCTTTTGCTGCTGTTTCTAGGTCTGCATCCTGAATAGCGACCGTACAAAAGTACAACAGGACACTTCGGCATTAGTGGGTCAGCACTTTAGTTGCCGCTTACCGCCCGCAGAAAAGCGGGTGTGTGGCGCCGGAATCCTGTGCTGGTAGCTCAGTGTCTCCGTTTTCCCGCTCTGCGTGCCGGAATGGCTGCCGGCGTCCAGAGGAGAGGGGCGGGCCGAGGGCGTGCCCGAGACAAGAGCGGGAACCCGGCGCCCACTGTGTCTAGTAAAGGGGGCTGGAGAATACAAATAAGGCTCCAGCCCTCGGCGCTGCTATAGAACAGCGTCTCTCCCTGTCCCTGAGTGACAGGGTGGGGGCGGGAACGAAGCGGCGCTAGGCCGCAAAAGCCGGGGACTAAAGTTAGAAGCGCCGCCGTAAAAGCGCGGTCGGCGCGTCCCCGGCGCACTACAAGTCGCAGCTGCGCCGCCGCTCCAGGGGCGGTCGGCGCGGCGGTCCCCACACGTAAAGTCCCCCAGTAATCTGCAGGGACTATAAGCCCAGCGCACAGCGCTACAGTCCCCGGCGCACTAGCACACCCAGCAAGCCTGGAGTGTGCGTGGCCTGCCATACGGGGACACAGAGTACCTGAAAGTTGCAGGGCCTTGTCCCTGAACGGCACTCCCGCTCCACATCCAGCAGGTTCTATGGGTCTGTGGATGGAGCCCGGCCTCAGGGCTTGGTGGCCGGAAAGATCCCACTTCCTCAGAGCCCCTCAGGGGGATGGGGAAGGAAAACAGCATGTGGGCTCCAGCCTCCGTACCAGCAATAGGTACCTCAACCTTACAAACCGCAAGTGGGGTGAGAAGGGAGCATGCTGGGGGCCCTAGTATGGGCCCTCTTTTCTTCCATCCGATATAGTCAGCAGCTACTGCTGACTGAACAGTGGAGCTTATGCATGGATGTCTGACCTCCTTCGCACAAAGCAGAAAACTGGTGAGCCAGTGATCCCACTGGGGGTGTATAGCCAGAAGGGGAGGGGCCTTACACTTTTTAGTGTAATTGCTTTGTGTGGCCTCCGGAGGCAGTGCTATACACCCAATCGTCTGGGTCTCCCAATGGAGCGCCGAAGAAAAGCTATTTACATAGATATAGGGTTAATATGCAGGTAAATAAGATTATAATGCTGCCCGGCCGCCTTAAAGGGAATCTGCCACCTAATCTGAGAGCAGCAGGATAAAGGAAAAGAGATCCTGATTCCAGCGATCTTTCGCTTACTGGATTACACAGTGTAGCTTTTATAAAATCACTGTTTAATTAGCAGGAAATTATCATTAGAGGACTACTTGCCATGCTACCAGGTAGTCTGACAAATGGATGAGCTCATTATAATACTGATCTACATTCAAATAACTGCTAGATCTGCAGCAGAGAAAACATTGATTTTATTAAAATGACAGCAAACAGCTCAGTAAGTGACATATCGCTGGAGTCAGGGTCTCTGTCTCTCCATGAAGTAGCAAAATCCTCGTGACAAATTCCCTTTAAGGCAAGTGAGGCTGGAACAAAATTAACCTATTTCCTCCTGCTGGCTTTCAGTCATGGGTGTGTGCACGGAGCAGCTGCAGTCACTGACACTATAAGCAAATCTGGCACTTTGATTGACAGCTCACTCTGCAATGCGTCTGTCTAGAGCAAGCGGTCAAAGTGCCAGTGTGTACTTACAGCTGCTACTCATAGCATAGTGAGCGGTGTCTTCGGCTGTTCCATGACTGAAAGCCAACGGTTCTGTGGAAATAAGTCAAAAATCTCCTGGTAGCCACACTCAGTAAGGCCAGTGAACAGAATTTACCTGCAGATAAGCCCCACATCTACAGGTAAAAATGTTTTCTGATAACAAGTTCCTTTTAACTTTGATGTTTGGCTAAAATAAAGTAATTGTGAATCCAGCCAAAGGCCTCATTAACGCATACACATGTGTTTCAGGTGATTTTAATGGCAATTTTTCTAAACATTTTTTAGTAGTATTTTTTATTCAGTGATATTTTGTACATGCCTTTTTTGGTTCAAGAGTAAACCTTGCGTAGAAAAGATAAAAATTGCTATATCAAAAGCATACTGCATTTTGATAAAATATTAATTGAGCTGTCAAATGATAAAAAAATAGAACAAATTGTAGCTAGATTTTTCACTATTTAAAAAATGAAAGAATTTGATCACAGCATTCATTGGGGGGAAAATGCAAAAGAAACAAAAAAAACTAAAGAAAAAACAAAAAAAGCCACAGAAACCCAACAAAGATAATTGTGTTTGGATGGATTTATGCATATAGTTTACAATGCTCTTTTCTTCCTTTTTTTTCCAAAGCAAAAGCCATTATTGGATATAAAAGCGAAAATTGTAGGAAATATATAAAGGTCAGTTGTATATGTTGCTTCTACTTTGCATCCACTCTTGGTTGTGGATAAAAAAAACCCAAAACAAAACACATCATAAATCCAAACCTATAACACTACTGGATGGGACTCCTTTCTTTAAAAAAAACCAAAAAAAAAAACCACTAACGAGCACTTTAGCTTTTTCAATCATCATTTAATTTCAATTTTCAGTTAGATGATTATCTCTGGGTAGACAATATTTTTTTTTGTACTTACCGATGGTTTGGGTGCCTTTTTCTTTTTCTCTGCTCTTTCCTTTTCTTCAATTTCCAGGTTTTCCTTTTCGATCAGTGATATAAGAGTATTACAGCGTCTTTGCAGCTCCTAACAAATTTAATAAAGGAATCAGAAATTGCAGAGATTAATAAATGATATAGGATATCTACAGAGAATAAGTGACCTAATGTGAAAATCCGTGCTTTACTCTAGGCGCTATTAACTAAAGATCATTATCTGAGATCTGCGGCATTCAGCGTTACATCTCATGTGCAGCAGGCTTGTTGGGAGGACAATGTGACACTTTTTAAAATGCCAACACATGGGCATTAGGTCATACAGCTCTGGCAAAAATTAAGAGACCAATTCCAAATTGTCGGTTTTTCAGATTTTTCTCTTTATAGGTATATTTTTGAGTAAAATGTAAATTGTTCTTTTATTTTATAAACTACTGACAACGTCTCCGAATTTCCAAGCAAAAAATTGTGTATTTATTGTCTGAAAATGAGAAATGGTCAAAATAACAAAACAATGCAATTGCTTTCAGACCTCAAATAAAGCAAAGAAAACAGGTTCATAATCGTTTTGAAACGTTTAGAAACAACAATACTAATAATGTTGTAACGCAGGCAGAGTTCAGAAATCAGTATTTTGTGGAATAACCATAATTTTTAATCACCGCTTTCATGCATCTTGGCATGCTTTCCACCAGTCTTTCACACTGCTTTTTGGTGACCTTATGCCACTCCTGCTGCAAAAATAGGGTTTTGATGTGGTGGTCCTTCATCCAGACATTGATTGACCTAGCTGTGTGGCATGGTGCATTGTCCTGCTGGAAAAACCAGTCCTCAGTTGGGGAACATTGCCTGAGCAGAAGGTAGCAAGTGTTTCTCCAGGATAAGCTTGTATGCGGCTTGATTCACACGTCCTTCGCAAAGATTAACCTGCCCAATTCCAGCCTTGCTGAAGCATCCCCAGATCATCACCAATCCGCCACCAAAATTCACAGTGGGTGGAAGACAATGTGGCTTGTACGCCTCTCCAGGTCTCCATCTAACCATTACACGACCAGGTGTTGGGCAAATATGAAAATTAGGTAAAGAAAATTCAACAACCATCTTTGCGAAGGACGTATAAATCAAGCCACAGCAGGACAATTTCCAGCAGGACAATGCACCATGCCACACAGCTAAGTCAACCAATATGTGGATGAAGGACCACCACATCAAAACCCTGTCATGGTCAGCCCAATCTCCAGACCTGAACCCCATTGAAAACCTTTGAAATGTAATCAAAAGGAAGATGGATATAGTCACAAGCCATTAAACAAAGAACTTCTTAAATTTTTGCGCCTCAAGTGGCATAAGGTCACCCAAAACCAGTGTGAAAGACTGGTAGAAAGCATGCCACAACGCATGAAAGCTGTGATTTAAAATCATGGTTATGCCACAAAATATTGATTTTTGAACTCTTTGAGTTAAAACATTATTATTGTTTTTTTCTAAATGATTATGAACCTGTTTTCTTTGCATTATTTGAGGTCTGAAAGCAATGCATTGTTTTGTTATTTTGACCATTTCTCATTTTCAGAAAATAAATACAAAACTTATTGCTTAGAAATTCGGAGACATGTTGTCAGTAGTTTATAGAATAAAAGAACAATTTACATTTTACTCAAATATATACCTATAAAGAGAAAAAGCAGAAAAACTGAAAATTTGGAAGTGGTCTCTTAATTTTTGCCAGAGCTGTAGATAGAAGTAAAACATTACTGTACACTCAACGATCGCTGACTAGTTCTCCACAACTAAAGCCTGCTTTACACGTTGCAATTAGTTGTACAATCGCATTTGCGATGTGACACGCCCAGGTTGCATACGGGATCTTATGAGATTGCACGTAGGTCGTTCATTTGCTGTCACACGAGCGTTAGTAGTCTATGTTAAATTGATCAATTTTGTGTGCAATACTTTAGATCATGTGTTCTGTGACGTATGCATTGGGCACCTTTTTTTTTTTTTAATTTATTGACTTGACAAGCGTGTGTAATGTGTAGGGATGCGTTTTTACTATGTCATCTGCCATTCAGCTCTGCTACATGGCCGCTGACAGCAGACACAGACAGCCATGTAGCAGAGCTGAATGGCAGATGACAGCAGACACAGACAGAGCCGCACTATCAGAATGAACTCGGGTGAACTTCCCCCGACTTCATTGTCATGCTGCGGCTCTGTCTGTGTCGCGTCCTGATTAGCGGTCACCAGTGAAGGATTCACAGGTGACCGCTAATCCCCTGAGTGACTGAAGTTAGCAGCCCTCTCTCATACTCACCGATCCCCGGCGCTGCACGGCATTCACACTGCTCCGGCGGCTTTTACTATTTTGAAAAAGCCGGCCGCCCATTAAACAATCTCGTATTCACTGCTTTCCCCGCCCACCGGCGCCTATGATTGGTTACAGTGAGACACGCCCCCACGCTGAGTGACAGGTGTCACACTGCACCCAATCACAGCAGCCGGTGGGCGTGTTTATACTGTGTAGTGAAATAAATAATTAAATAATTAAAAAAAACGGCGTGCGGTTCCCCCCCAATTTTAATTCCAGCCAGATAAAGCCATACGGCTGAAGGCTGGTATTCTCAGGATGGGGAGCTCCACGTTATGGGGAGCCCCCCAGCCTAACAATATCAGCCAACAGCCGCCCAGAATTGCCGCATACATTAGATGCGACAGTTCTGGGACTGTACCCGGCTCTTCCCGTTTTGCCCTGGTGCGTTGGCAAATCGGGGTAATAAGGAGTTATTGGCAGCCCATAGCTGCCAATAAGTCCTAGATTAATCATGTCAGGCGTCTATGAGACACCTTCCATGATTAATCTGTAAATTATAGTAAATAAACACACACACCCACAAAAATCCTTTATTAGAAATAAAAAACACAAACATATACCCTGGTTAACCACTTTAATCAGCCCAAAAAAGCCCTCCATGTCCGGCGGAATCCAGGATGCTCCAACGTCGCTTCCAGCTCTGCTGCATAGAGGTGCCCGGAGCTGCTGCAGACACCGCCGCTCCTGTCACCTCCACACAGCAACTGAAGACAGCCGCGCGATCAGCTGAGCTGTCACTGAGGTTACCCGCTGTTACTGGATACAGCGGTGGCCGCAGGTAACCTCAGTGACAGCTCAGCTGATCGCGCTACTCACCTCAGTTGCTGCGTGGAGGTGAGATGAGCGGCGGTGAGTAGCGCGATCAGCTGAGCTGTCAACTGAGGTTACCCGCGGCCACCGCTGTATCCAGTGACAGCGGGTAACCTCAGTGACAGCTCAGCTGATCGCGCGGCTGTCTTCAGTTGCTGTGTGGAGGTGACAGGAGCGGCGGTTTCTTCTGCTGCTCCGGGCTCTCCATGCAGCAGAGCTGGATGCGACGCTGGAGCATCCTGGATTCCGCCGGACATGTAGGGCTTTCTTGGGCTGATTAAAGTGGTTAACCAGGGTATATGTTTGTGTTTTTTATTTCTAATAAAGGATTTTTCGGGTGTGTGTGTTTATTTACTGTCACTTACAGATTAATCATGGAAGGTATCTCATAGACGCCTGACATGATTAATCTAGGACTTATTGGCAGCTATGGGCTGCCAATAACTCCTTACTACCCCGATTTGCCAACGCACCAGGGCAAAACGGGAAGAGCCGGGTACAGTCCCAGAACTGTCGCATCTAATGTATGCGGCAATTCTGGGCGGCTGTTGGCTGATATTGTTAGGCTGGGGGGCTCCCCATAACGTGGAGCTCCCCATCCTGAAAATACCAGCCTTCAGCCGTATGGCTTTATCTGGCTGGTATTAAAATTGGGGGGGGGACCGCACGCCGTTTTTTTTTTAATTATTTAATTATTTATTTCACTACACAGTATAAACACGCCCACCGGCTGCTGTGATTGGGTGCAGTGTGACACCTGTCACTCAGCGTGGGGGCGTGTCTCACTGTAACCAATCATAGGCGCCGGTGGGCGGGGAAAGCAGGGAATACGAGATTGTTTAATGGGCGGCCGGCTTTTTCAAAACAGTAAAAGCCGCCGGAGCAGTGTGAACGCCGTGCAGCGCCGGGGATCGGTGAGTATATGAGAGAGGGGGATAGACTGACATGGACAGAGAGTGAGGGACAGAGATAGTGACCGACTGACAGAGATTAGTGAATGACAGACATTGTGAGGCGCTTCAGAACGCAGCTTTTCAGCTGCGCTCTGAAGCGGACCTTTTTTAAGCTGCGGTGCAGAGCGCACACCTGCGCACATAGCATCAGACACCAAAATCGTATGAGGGATGTCACACGTTACAATTGACTAGGTTCGTGCAACAAAACGCTCAATTCTAGACAAAGATACGATGTGTTTGCGATCAACGGTTTTGCGTTCAATCCTGATCGCACGTAGCTGTCACACGCAGATACCTCACAAACGATGCCGGATGTGCGTCACTTACAACTTGACCCCAACGACGGATTGTGAGATATATTGAAGCGTGTGTTGGGGGCTTAAGACTGCCAATGTTCTTAATAATATTCTCCTAGTGGCCAGCGTTTCAAAGGGCTGTCACATGAACAAACTACATTTTAACCAATAAATCTTGGTATATCTTGGAATAATAATAATTTATACAATTGGATGTGTTAAAACAAAATGTTCCTGTGCTGAGATCTTATATATGTGTCCCTGCTATATACTGTGTAATGGCCGTGTCTGATCGTACAGAGACATGGTCTGATCATACCACATCTCCTCAGTGACTGCACAGACATGTCACTCTCACCTCAGTAGAGTCGCCGATGATTGTGATGCGATCCTTGAGCTGTAAGTACCGGTAATACAGCAGGCAGAGTGCGGGTGCAATGCAGGACTCAGAGTGGGGAGCGGGATTATGGGAGAGGAGGGTGCATATTCATTCTCTTAAATAGGCATGTGCTTGCTCACCGCAATCATTGGCGGCACTCCTGATCTGAGTGCGACCGTGTGTATGTCTATGCAGCTGTCACTTTCAGCTCAAGAGCGCCTCCGAGAATTGTGATGCGATCTGGATACAGTGATACATTACAGCAGGCATAGAGTGTTAGTACTGTGCAGGGTTCAGAGAGGTGGGCAGGATTCTGGGTGGGGAAGAGGGTGAATATGCATTCACTTAATTCGCAGGCACTCCTGATCTGAGAATGACAGCTTGTATGTCTATGCAGCTGTCACTCTCAGCTCAGGAGAGCCACTGAGGATTGCGATGGAATAGAGGTTATAGTTAAAGCCTACTCCAAAAAGGCCGAAAAATCCTGCTAGGGCTTATTTTCAGGGAAACACGGTAGGAGACAGGGTGGTGAATGACCATAAAGGGATTTTGTGACTATATCACTGGGAATGATCTAAATCTAAAATTCTTTAATTTAGGTGCCGTAAAACATATTTCCTTTTTAGACTTATGGCTGAAAGAGAACAATTTTTCATCAAAAATTACTACCACAATTTACTGAAAAATCTAATTTTGTTAACATCATTTTGGAAGCAACTAGCTGCCATCCCAGGCACAATATCCAGTCTATTCCACATGGTGAAATAGCCAGAGCCAAATGCATGTGCTCAAATGATCATCTATTCAATAAACAAAGCATAATTACCAACAATAGGCTCTGTAATAGGGGTTATATTAAATCTTTAATACAAAAGTACAAGCAAAATTTTAATACAAAAACACCAACAAGTAACCCTTTTAACCTTTAACGACCAAGTCACTTTGTATGTAAATGACCAGGCCTCAATTTTTAAATCTGACCATCATCCCTTTATGATTTAGTGATTCTGAGATTGTTTTTTTGCATGTCATATTGCACCATTTTTTAAACATATTTTTTGTTTTTGTTGGGAAGTTAGAAGGGTTAAATGTTTATTAGCAATTTCTCCTTTTTCTAGCCAAATTTACAAATTCAATTTTGTTTATTCATATGTAAATATTTGTGTGACATCATTTGAGGAGGAAGTGGTTTTTGTTTTTAAAAAGATTTACTGTCTGCATTGTTTATGATGACTAAGACCATTTAACGGTTTAATGCGTCATTTTGTTACTGCTTTTCCCTGACATGCATTTGGAATTTTAAGGAAGATTAAATAAAGGATTTATATATTTTTTTATTAAATCCAGCAGCACTCTTTCTATTTTTATTATTATTTTATAACCTAACCCTGCTTTTGTTTTCACCACAACTTTATCCCTGACCTGTCTGCTGTGTTTCTTGGTTTTCATGATGCTGTTTGATCCTTTATGATTTCAAACAAAAGTCTGAGGCCGTCACAGAACAGCTGTTATACAGAGGATAAATTACACTCAGTTGGACTAAATTTACTAATTATGTGACTTCTGGAGATAATTGGTCACTCAGGATTTTATTTAGGGGTGTAAGAATACCGGGACATGAATACAATTAAACATCACAATTTTCAGATTTATATTTTTTAAAAAATGTAGAAAACCAAGTATCATTTCCTATACACTTCACAAATACTTGCTACTTAATGTTAGTGTATCACATAAAATCTCAATAAAATACATTTAACATCGTCGCTGTAATGTGAAAAAATATATGAAACGTTCACAAGTATGAATACTTTTTCAAGGCACTGTGTGTGTGTACGTATGTGTGTGTGTGTATATATATATATATATATATATATATATATATATATATATATATATATATATATATACACACCGTATTTTTCGCTTTATAAGACGCACTTTTCCTCCCAAAAATTTGAGAGGAAAATGGGGGGTGCGTCTTATAAAGCGAATATAGCGGTACCTGGGGGTCCTGTCTGTGTGGTGATCGGGCGGCCGGGTGCCTGTGGCTGCGTGCAAGCAGCCGGGTACCTGTGCTTGCGTGCAATGGCAGCCGGATACCCGTGGCTGCGTGCGTGCAGGCGGCAGTCGGGTGCTGTGTGCGGGCGGCGGCCGGGTGCTGTGTGCGGGCGGCGGTCGGGTGCTGTGTGCGGGCGGCGGCCGGGTGCTGTGTGCGGGCAGTGGCTGGCGGCCGGGTGCTGTGTGCGGGCGGCGGCTGGGTGCTGTGTGCGGGCAGCGGTCAGCGGCCGGGTGCTGTGTGCGGGCAGCGGTCGGGTGCCTGTGCGGGCGGCAGATGGCTGCCGCCCGCACGCAAGCACAGGTACCCGGCCGCTTGCACGCAAGGTGGGCGGGCAGCCTGCTGCCACTCTGTGCGTGCGGGGCGGGCGGCTGTGCAGCAAGTTACCCAGTTTGTCCGCGGTCCCAGTTTCAAATGATGGCAGCGGGTGCGTGCGCAGATGGAGCTCTTGAATGAGAGCTCCATCTGCGCACGCGCTCCCCTGGGAGTCAGCGCGTGCGCAGATGGAGCCCTTGGATAACGCTCCATCTGCGCAGGCGCCATTATTTGAACCAGGACCGTGGACACTGGGACACTCACTGCACCGGCCTGCTGCATGACTCACCCGCCGTCGCCGACGCTGCTGCTGCCGCCACCACCACGGGCCCCGCGGCTCCTGCCACCACGGGTCCCCCGGCTCCTGCCACCACGGGTCCCCTGGCTCCTGCCACCCCGGACGCCACCTGCCACCACGGACCCCGCTGCCACTGACCCGCCGTGCCTGCCAGCACAACCTCTGCCTCCTGTGACCCCGCTTCACCACCACTGCTGCCCCCCTCCGGTAAGAAAACACCAGATTATAAGACGGGCCCCATTTTTCTTTTTTTTTACCTTTTTTTATGTCTAAGTTTGGGGTGCGTCTTATAAAGCGAAAAATACGGTATATATATATATATATATATATATATATATATATATATAATATATATATACACACACACATACACACTACAGTCCAAAAGTTTAGGGTCACTTAGATATTTCCTTATTTTTGAAAGTAAAGCACATTTTTTTTTCAATGAAGCTAACATTAAATTAAACAGAATTACACTCTATACCATGGGTCCCCAATTCCAGTCCTCAAGGGCCGCCAACAGTGCATGTTTTCAGGATTTCCTTAGTATTGCACATGTGATAATTTAATCACCTGCACAGTTGATGATTCCAACACCCATGCAATGCTAAGGAAATCCTGAAAATATGCACTGTTGGCGGCCCTCGAGGACTGGAGTTAGGGAACCCTGCTCTATACATTGTTAAAGTGGTAAATGACTATTCTAGCTCCTGCAAACGTCTGGTTTTTAATGCAATATCTACATCGAAGTATAGAGGCCAATTTCCAACAACCACCACTCCAGCGTTCTAATGGTACATTGTGTTTGCTAACTGTGTTAGGATAATGGATGTTTAAAAATCCATTAAAAACCCTTGTGCAAGTATGTTAGCACAGCTGAAAACAGTTTTGCTGATTAGAGAAACTATAAAACTAACCTTCCTTTGAGCTAGATGAGAATCTGGAGCATTACATTTGTTGGTTCCATTAAACTCTCAAAATGGCCAGAAAAAGAGAACTTTCATGTGAAACTCAAGAGTCTATTCTTGTTCTTAGAAATAAAGGAAATTCCATGAGAGAAATTGCTAAGAAACTGAAGATTTCCTACAACGGTGTGTACTACTCCCTTCAGAGGAGAGCACAAACAGGCTCTAACCAGAGTAGAAAGAGAAGTGGGAGGTCCCGCTGCACAACTGAGCCACAAGACACGTACATTGGAGTCTCTAGTTTGAGAAATCAACGCCTCATAGGTCCTCAACTGGCAGCTTCTTTAAATAGTACCTGCAAAACACCAGTGTCAACGTCTTTCAGGGCAAAGTGGTAAAAAAAAAAAGTCATATCTGAGACTGGCTAATTAAAAGGAAAAGATTATAATGGGCAAAAAAACACAGACATTGCACAGAGGAAGATTGGAAAAAATGTTATGGACAGACAAATTGAAATTTGAGGTGTTTGGATCACACAGAAGAACATGTGAGATGCAGAACTACTGAAAAGATGCTGAAAGAGTGCCTGACGCCATCTGTCAAGCATGGTGGAGGTAATGTGATGGTCTGGGATTGCTTTGGTGCTGGTAAAGTGGGAGATTTGTACAAGGTAAAAGGGATTTTGAATAAGGAAGGCTATCACTCCATTTTGCAATGCCATACCCTTTGGACTGCGCTTGATTGGAGTAAATTTCATCCTACAACAAGACAATGACCTAAAGCACACCTCCAAATTATGCATGAACTATTTAGGGAAGAAGCAGGCAGCTGGTATTCTATCTGTAATGGACTGGCCAGCCCAGTCACCAGATCTTAACCCTATTGAGCTGTTGTGGGAGCAGCTTGACCGTATGGTGTGCAAAAAGTGCCCATCCAGCCAATCCAACTTGTGGGAGGAGCTTCTGGAAGTATGGGGTGAAACATCTCCAGATTACCTAAGCAAATTAACAGCTAGAATGCCAAAGGTCTGCAAAGCTGGAATTGCTGCAAAGAAGCATTCTGTGCCGAAAGCAAAGTTTGAAGGAGAAAATTATTATTTCAAGTAAAAATCATTATTTCTAACCTCGTCAATGTCTGGACTATATTCTCTATTCATTATGCAACTCATTTGATAAATGAAAGTATGATTTTTCATGGAACAGACAAAATTATCTTGGTGACCCCAAACTTTTTAACTGTAGTGTGTGTGTATATACATACAGTCAGGGAAAGAAATATTTGGACAGTGACACAAGTTTTGTTATTTTAGCTGTTTACAAAAACATGTTCAGAAAAAGAGAATTTTGTTTACTTACCGTAAATTCTTTTTCTTATAGTTCCGACATGGGAGACCCAAACCATGGGTGTATAGCTACTGCCTCCGGAGGACACACAAAGTACTACACTCAAACGTGTAGCTCCTCCCTCCGGCTATATACACCCCCTGGATGACAATCTACCCAGTTCAGTGCAAAAGCTGAAGGAGGACATCCACCCATAAGTAGAGAAAGAGTAAAACTCGGAAAGACCAGAACTCTGTCTACTAACAACAGCCGGTGAAACACACGGAACAAAAAACTGCCAACAGGCAACAGGGAGGGTGCTGGGTCTCCCATGTCGGAACTATAAGAAAAAGAATTTACAGTAAGTAAACAAAATTCTCTTTTTCTTTATCGTTCCTTATGGGAGACCCAAACCATGGGACGTTCCAAAGCAGTCCATGGGCGGGAAATAAACCAAACTGAGAAGTAGGCAAAACCTAACTTCACAAATGTGCGACAGCCGCCTGAAGAATGCGTCTGCCCAAGCTCGCATCTGCCGAAGCATGAGCATGCACCTGGTAGTGCTTCGAAAAAGTGTGCAGACTGGACCATGTGGCAGCCTGACAAACCTGCTGAGCCGTAGCCTGGTGCCTGAAAGCCCAGGAGGCACCGACAGCTCTGGTCGAGTGCGCCTTAATCCCCGGCGGGGGAGGCACCTGAGAACACTGGTAGGCATCGGAGATAGCCGACCTGATCCAACGAGCTAGGGTCGGTTTAGAAGCAGCGAAACCCTTGCGCTGACCAGTGGTTAGCACAAAAAGTGAGGTGCACCGCCTAAAAACGGCGGTGCGTGACACATAGATTCGGAGCGCCCGCACCAAATCTAAGAAGTGCAACGCCTTCTCAAAGCGATGCACAGGGGCCGGACAAAGAGAAGGCAATGAAATGTCCTGGTTAAGGTGGAAAGGAGACACCACCTTAGGAAGAAAGTCCGGAGTCGGACGAAGAACCACCTTGTCTTGGTGAAACACCAAAAAGGGGGATTCTGAAGAGAGCGCAGCCAAATCCGAAACTCTCCTGAGAGAAGTTATGGCTACTAGAAAAACAACTTTCTGTGAAAGTCTAAACAAGGGAACCTCCCTGAGAGGCTCAAAGGGGGGTTTCTGTAAGGCCGTGAGGACCAGATTAAGGTCCCAGGGATCCAAAGGCCGCCGGTAAGGAGGAATGATGTGAGATGCGCCCTGCATGAAGGTGCGCACCTGAGCCAGTCGGGCGATACGCCGCTGGAACAATACCGACAGAGCCGACACCTGTCCCTTGAGGGAATTGAGGGACAGTCCTAGCTGTAGACCGGACTGTAGAAAAGACAGGATGGTCGGCAAGGAGAACGGCCAAGGAGCATGGCCGGACGAACGACACCAGGACAGGAAAATTTTCCAAGTCCTGTGGTAAATCTTGGCCGAGGAAGACTTCCGAGCCTGAGTCATGGTGGAGATGACCTCAGAGGGAATGCCTGAAGCCGTCAGGATCCAGGACTCAAGAGCCACGCCGTCAATCTGAGAGCCGCAGAATTCTGGCGGAAGAACGGACCTTGAGAGAGAAGGTCTGGGCGGTCCGGGAGACGCCACGGCACCTCTACGGACAGACGGAGCAGGTCTGGGTACCACGCTCGCCTGGGCCAGTCCGGAGCAATGAGCATGACTCGACGGCCCTCTATTCTGATCTTGCGCAGAACCCTGGGCAAGAGCGCTAGAGGGGGAAACACATAGGCCAGACGGAACTGAGACCAATCTTGAACCAGTGCGTCTGCTGCGAAGGCTTGAGGATCGTGGGAGCGAGCCACGTAAACCGGAACCTTGTTGTTGTGCCGGGATGCCATTAGATCTACTTCCGGAGTGCCCCACTTGCGGCAGAGTGATCTGAACACTGACGGATGCAGGGCCCACTCGCCGCCGTCTACGGTTTGACGGCTGAGATAATCGGCCTCCCAGTTTTCTACGCCTGGGATGTGGACTGCAGATATGGTGGACTTCGAGTCCTCCATCCACTGGAGGATTCGTTGAACCTCCAACATCGCCAGACGGCTGTGAGTCCCGCCCTGGTGATTGATGTAGGCAACCGCTGTCGCGTTGTCTGACTGGACTCGGATGTGCTTGCCCACCAACAGGTGGTGAAAGGCTAGGAGAGCTAGAAACACAGCTCTGATCTCCAGCACATTGATTGAGAGGGCTGATTCGGACGGAGTCCAAGTGCCCTGTGCTCGGTGATGGAGAAATACTGCTCCCCAACCGGAGAGACTGGCATCCGTGGTGAGGATCACCCAGGACGGAGTCAGGAAGGAGCGTCCCTGTGACAGAGAGAGGGGCCGAAGCCACCACTGAAGAGAGCTCCTGGTCTGTGGCGACAGAGCCACCAGCCTGTGCAAGGAAGAGATCCGCTTGTCCCAACAGCGGAGGATGTCCAGCTGCAGGGGACGCAGATGGAACTGGGCAAAGGGAACCGCTTCCATTGACGCCACCATCTGACCCAGCACCTGCATGAGGTGTCTGATGGAATGACGGCGGTGCCGCAGCAGAGAGCGTACCGCCAGACGAAGGGACTGCTGTTTGACTAAGGGCACCTTCACAAGTGCCGGCAGAGTCTCGAATTGCATCCCTAGGTACTCGAGTTTCTGGGTTGGAATCAGAGTGGACTTGGGCAAATTGACAAGCCACCCGAACTGGACTAGAGTGGCGAGAGTGAGCGAGACACTCCGCTGGCAGTCTGCACTGGATGAGGCCTTGACTAGAAGGTCGTCCAGGTAAGGAATCACTGCCAACCCCTGGAGGTGCAGGACCGCAACCACTGCTGCCATGACCTTGGTGAACACTCGAGGGGCCGTGGCTAGGCCGAAGGGGAGAGCCACGAATTGGAAATGTTCCTCTCCGATTGCAAAGCGTAGCCAACGCTGGTGCGAAATCGCAATAGGAACATGCAGATAGGCATCTCTGATGTCGATGGATGCCAGAAAATCTCCTTGGGTCATTGAGGCAATGACCGATCTCAGAGATTCCATGCGAAAGTGCCGCACCTGAACATGCTTGTTGAGAAGCTTGAGATCCAGGATGGGCCGGAAGGAACCGTCCTTTTTGGGGACTAGAAAGAGGTTTGAGTAGAAACCGCTGAACCGTTCCCGGGCGGGAACCGGAACAATTACCCCGTTGGCGTGCAGGGATGCCACGGCCTGAGAGAAGGCGGCGGCTTTGGAGCAGGGGGGGGTGGACAGAAAAAACTGTTTGGTGGGCTGGAAGAAAATTCTATCCTGTAGCCGTGGGAGATGATATCCCGCACCCACTGATCGGAGACGTGTTGAAACCACACGTCGCCAAAGTGGGAGAGCCTGCCACCGACCAAGGACGTTGCTGGCGCAGCCAGATAGTCAAGAGGAGGCTGCCTTAGTGGCAGCGGCTCCTCCGGCCTTTTGAGGACGCGGCTTTGCACGCCAGTTGGGTTTACGATCCTTGGCTGCGGTAGTGGACGAGGTCGAGGGCTTAGAGGCTGACCAGTTAGAGGAACGAAAGGAACGAAAATTCGATTGGTTCCTGCCCTGGACCGGTTTCCTGGTCTTAGTTTGTGGCAAGGAAGTACTTTTTCCGCCAGTAGCTTCCTTAATTATGTCATCCAGCTGTTCCCCAAACAGCCGGGACCCAGCAAAAGGGAGACTCGCAAGGTACTTCTTAGAGGAAGCGTCTGCTTTCCACTCTCGAAGCCACAAGATCCTGCGGATCGCGAGGGAGTTAGCGGAGGCCACCGCCGTGCGGTGAGAAGCCTCCAGGATGGCAGACATGGCGTAGGATGCAAAAACCGAAGCCTGAGAAGTTAAGGCATCCATCTCAGGAATAGAGTCCCTGGTGAGTGAATGCATCTCCGCCAGAGAGGCAGAGACTGCCTTAAGAGCCCATACTGCCGCAAAAGACGGGGAGAACGAGGCTCCTGCCGCCTCATATACAGACTTGGCCAGAAGGTCAACCTGGCGGTCAGTGGGATTCTTAAGAGAAGTGCCATCAGCCACAGCTACGACTGTGCGGGCTGAGATTCTGGACACCGGAGGGTCCACCTTTGGGGACTGGGCCCATTCCTTAACCACCTCTGGTGGAAAAGGAAAACGGTCATCCGAACTACGCTTCGGAAAACGTTTGTCAGGACAGGCCCTGGGCTTGTTAACCGTGGTCTGAAAGCTGGAGTGGTTAAAAAACATACTTTTAGCTTTCTTAGGAGAGGTAAACTGGTGAATCTCTACCAGAGAGGTTTGTTCCTCTGACTCTGGTGGGTTGAGGTTCAGAACGGAGTTAATGGACGCAATCAAGTCACTAACATCCGCATCACCCTCAGACAAATCAATGGGGTACATAGAAGTAGCGTCTGAGCCCACAGTAAACGAATCCCCCTCGCCCTGCACCTCGGAATCAGAGTCGTGGGACGAGGGAGGAGAAGGGTCCCTGCGTCTCCGTTTAGGGGGACTGGGACCTAGAACATGCTCTGAGGGCTCTGCAGAGCTCTGAGCAGCAGAGGCACCCTGGGAAGGGGTTTGATGCATGGAAAGCAGTGTCCGGGACAGCTGCCCCATGGAGTCGGCAAAAGACTGGGAAATAGCTTGTGAAAAAGATGCTACCCAAGCCGGGGGCTCAGCCACCGGGGCCGGAGCAGCCGATGTGAGCCCTGAGGAGGCTCCAGGCTGAGACACAACCATATTAGCACAAACATCACAATGTGGGTATGTGCTCGGCTCTGGCAGAATGCGCTTACATGCAGTTCAAAAAGCTTACAAGTGTGCAGCCATGCTCCGGGTGACAGACATGCTGCTGAGGTGGAAGCTCTGCAGCAATAAAACACTCCTGTAGAATGCCTGAAAGTGTATAATAAAAAGCCCACAACCAGAGGTTGTGGCTTACCACACTACTCTCTGTGTGCCCTCCGGATTCCACAGCTCCAAGTCCCAGTGAAGCGACAGCTTTCCCAAAACAGCAGCAGCTGCAGCTCCCAGCGCCGTCCAGTGTAAGAACGCTGAGAAAATGGCGCTGGGAGGAGGAGGGGGGCGTGTATAAGCCCAGGAGCGGGAAAAACGGAGGGCAGAGAGACACAGGAAGAGATACAGGGGAGGGCACATCTCCCCAGAGAGGAGAGTCCTCCCCTCTGCTGGCCGGGCGGTGGGCGGCGCCGTATGCAAAACATGCAGGGAAGCCGAAAACGAAACTAGGCCCAAACTGAAGCCGGGGCCTAGATTTCAAAACGCGGCCGACCAGCAGGCACCTTCGGCGCGGTTCTCAGAGGAAACTCTCAGAACCGGCCGAAATTTACAGTAAAGTAAAAACACATACTGTCCCCCAAATAAAAGTACCCGGGACCCCTGAAAAACGTCTCAATACTTAGCTTTTGAGACGCAGGGCCATGTCCCTGGATAGGGGGGTAAACGCTCCTTCCAGCAGGGACCAGACAGGGCTGCGGATGGAGACCGGCCTCCTGCAAGCAGAGAGGACCATGATGGCTCCCACTTCAAACAGAGCCTCGACAGAGGATGCGAAGGAGCTCGGCATGTGAAGGCTCCAGCCTTATTAAAGTCAACCTTAACAGCACCCCGCAGAGTGGGGCGTGAAGGGACATGCCGGGAGTCCAGACTGGACCCGCTTTTCTTCCAAATCTTTAAAAATAAAAATGAAAAAAATATCAGAGAATGCAAGTGTGTGTGACCTCCTGAAACACAAAGCATTGAACTGGGTAGATTGTCATCCAGGGGGTGTATATAGCCGGAGGGAGGAGCTACACGTTTGAGTGTAGTACTTTGTGTGTCCTCCGGAGGCAGTAGCTATACACCCATGGTTTGGGTCTCCCATAAGGAACGATAAAGAAATACAATTATATATATATAATATGGGCTGAAAGTGCACACTCCCAGCTGCAATATGAGAGTTTTCACATCCAAATCGGAGAAAGGGTTTAGGAATCATAGCTCTGTAATGCATAGCCTCCTCTTTTTCATGGGACCAAAAGTAATTGGACAAGGGACTCTAAGGGCTGCAATTAACTCTGAAGGCGTCTCCCTCGTTAACCTGTAATCAATGAAGTAGTTAAAAGGTCTGGGGTTGATTACAGGTGTGTGGTTTTGCATTTGGAAGCTGTTGCTGTGACCAGACAACATGCGGTCTAAGGAACTCTCAATTGAGGTGAAGCAGAACATCCTGAGGCTGAAAAAAAAGAAAAAATCCATCAGAGAGATAGCAGACATGCTTGGAGTAGCAAAATCAACAGTCGGGTACATTCTGAGAAAAAAGGAATTGACTGGTGAGCTTGGGAACTCAAAAAGGCCTGGGCGTCCACGGATGACAACAGTGGTGGATGATCGCCGCATACTTTCTTTGGTGAAGAAGAACCCGTTCACAACATCAACTGAAGTCCAGAACACTCTCAGTGAAGTAGGTGTATCTGTCTCTAAGTCAACAGAAAAGAGAAGACTCCATGAAAGTAAATACAAAGGGTTCACATCTAGATGCAAACCATTCATCAATTCCAAAAATAGACAGGCCAGAGTTAAATTTGCTGAAAAACACCTCATGAAGCCAGCTCAGTTCTGGAAAAGTATTCTATGGACAGATGAGACAAAGATCAACCTGTACCAGAATGATGGGAAGAAAAAAGTTTGGAGAAGAAAGGGAATGGCACATGATCCAAGGCACACCACATCCTCTGTAAAACATGGTGGAGGCAACGTGATGGCATGGGCATGCATGGCTTTCAATGGCACTGGGTCACTTGTGTTTATTGATGACATAACAGCAGACAAGAGTAGCCGGATGAATTCTGAAGTGTACCGGGATATACTTTCAGCCCAGATTCAGCCAAATGCCGCAAAGTTGATCGGACGGCGCTTCATAGTACAGATGGACAATGACCCCAAAAATACAGCCAAAGCTACCCAGTTCATGAGTGCAAAAAAGTGGAACATTCTGCAATGGCCAAGTCAATCACCAGATCTTAACCCAATTGAGCATGCATTTCACTTGCTCAAATCCAGACTTAAGACGGAAAGACCCACAAACAAGCAAGACCTGAAGGCTGCGGCTGTAAAGGCCTGGCAAAGCATTAAGAAGGAGGAAACCCAGCGTTTGGTGATGTCCATGGGTTCCAGACTTAAGGCAGTGATTGCCTCCAAAGGATTCGCAACAAAATATTGAAAATAAAAATATTTTGTTTGGGTTTGGTTTATTTGTCCAATTACTTTTGACCTCCTAAAATGTGGAGTGTTTGTAAAGAAATGTGTACAATTCCTACAATTTCTATCAGATATTTTTGTTCAAACCTTCAAATTAAACGTTACAATCTGCACTTGAATTCTGTTGTAGAGGTTTCATTTCAAATCCAATGTGGTGGCATGCAGAGCCCAACTCGCGAAAATTGTGTCACTGTCCAAATATTTCTGGACCTAACTGTATATTTTATATATATATATATATATATATATATATATATATATATATATATATATATATATCACCAAGAAAATTAAAAGGGAATCAGTCATGCCCTTAAATGCTATTAACCTGCAGATGTGAAAGAAAATGGCAACCAGGAAGAAAATTGAATTTCTTCCTCCCAGCAGTCTACGGCTTTCAGTAATAGAGACGTGATAGTGTGGTATCACTGACCACTCAATATTCAGTGAGCAGGGCACTCACCGCACCCTGGCTGACAGCCGTCTCTGACGTACATCGGTACAGAGCTGGTTGTCAGGCAATGTGCTCACGGCCGCTGTTCACTGAAGCTGCGCTGGACCTGCCTCTATGACTGAAAGCCAAGGCTGCCAGGAAAAATAAAGTTACCATAATTTCCTCACGATTGCCGTATGTTAATAGCGGTGGCTGGGCAGCTATACACTATTAACCTGATGATTAACCCACATGGGCAGATTAATAGCATTTGGAAACATGACAAGTTCCCTTGTAATCAGCAAGGTATCCATTCAATAGACGATAACTTGCTGATTGCTGGGGGTCAGACCGCTGATAACCGCAGGGACTTCGAGATCCATCTCGAATGGATTGTACATGCACGTTTGACCTCCACTCCATTCACTGCTTATGGGACTTGTATTGTAGAAATAACCAAGCATTTTGCTCGGCTTTTTCATAGACAATGAATGTTGACAAAGCGTAATTCCGCTCTATTCGGAACGGAGCCCCGCTATTTCAGGAGTGTTGTAGATCTCAGCAGTCAAACAAGAGATTAGCAAATTCTTTTAATTCTTTATTAAAACTGTATAAATTATATACATGCCAAAAAGTGTCATTGAAAAATACAAGTCATCCTGAAAACACAAGTCCTCACACAGCTATGTTGATGGAAAACTGAAAAACATATGGCTTGTAGAATGCGATGAAAAACAAAGAAAAACAGTTGGTGTGTAACGTACAAATAGCCTTAATGGGAATCTATCAGTAATATCATCCGGCCCCCCAACCAAATATTTGGGCATGCAGGTCTGCAAATGTACAATAACTGACACCTTTATATCTGCTATCTGTGGTTGCATTCCTTAGTAATTAGTGTTTTCATTCATATATACATGTGAAATGCTCTAATGTGAAAAAGAGCACTTAAAGAACCTTCCAGTGGTGTTTTTTTTTACCTCTGGAGTGGTGCTTTGTTGCTTTAAAAGGCCCCTTGCTCCTGTTCTTATACCCACCCTCCAGCAACTTCTTCCTTTTTCGGTGCCGCTCCATTCCCACAACGCTGTCTTGTAGCCGTAACGTCTGAGTGACCCGAAGTCAGAAGTTATGTCACAGGTACTCAATGCAACTCTATGAGAGCTACAATGAGGCCAGAATGAGGTTCTTGTGGATTTGTATTGAGTTGTGACCTCCGGTGCGCTCCATGAAACACATGAGCTGCTAGCAAGTAACAAATCACAGCAGACTTATCAGATTGATGCTAGAAACAGATGAAGACAGCGGCAGGTGAGTATGAGATAGGGGGCCAGGGGACTTATATTTAAAGCACCCCTCCAGTGCTGCAATAAAAAAATTAAAAAAAAAAAAGCTGGAATAGTGCTTTAAGGAGCTACTGCCCCATAGGCAAATCCAACAACACCTTTACATCATGTATCTGTTGCTGCATTCCTGAGTAATTAGCAAATGAGGTATTACATGTTCTAAAATAAGTACCTAAAGGCCGCTTTACATGCTGCGATATCGTGACCGATATCGCAAGCGTGCGTACCCGCCCCCATCGGTTGTGCGACCCTGCAAATCGCTGCCTGTGGTGCACAACATCGCGCGAACCCGTCACACTACTTACCTGCCTAGCGACGTCGCTGTGACCGGCGAACTGCCTCCTTTGAGAGGGGGTGGTTTGTTCAGCGTCACAGCGACGTCACAGCAGCGTCACTGAACCGCCGCCCAATAGAAGCAGAAGGGCGGAGATGAGCGGGACGTAACATCCCGCCCACCTCCTTACCTTCTCATTGCGGGCGGACGCAGGTAAGGTTCCTCGTTCCTGCGGTGTCACACATAGCGATGTGTGCTGCCACAGCAACGAGGAACTACATCGCTAGCTGCAGCAGCAGTGATAATTGGGAATAGGTGGGCATGTCACCGATGAGCGATTTTGAATGTTTTTTCGACGATTCAAAAATCGCTCATAGGTGTCACACGCAACGACATCGCTAAAGCGGCCGGATGTGCGTCACAAAATCCGTGACCCCAATGAGATCACTTGAGCGATGTCGCAGCGTGTAAAGCGGCCTTAAGGAGCCAATAACCCCTGAGATTGTTTCCCCGCCTAGCACCAGCTTCATTAGCTTGACTGATAACTCACAGTGTGACATCAGTCACCAGGCAGGCAAATCAGACAGTGAGCTGATCAATCAAGCATAAGTGGCTGGTGCTGAGAGTGGAAACATCCTCACGGAGTATTGGCTCCTTAGGTACTTTGGCATTTTAGAGCATGTAACGCCTCATTTGCATATGAATCAAAAAGCTAATTACTCAGGAATGCAGCAACACATAGATGTTATAAAGGTGCTGTTGGATTTCCATTTCATAGACCTGCATGACTATATGTTGGGTTTTGGGAGTTGATCTTCCTAATTTAAACGTTAAATATCGAGCATCACTACTATATGAATACCACCAGTTGCCTAAATTAAATATACCATTGCTAAGTCTAGGAGGTTAAAAGGAGAACCGCTTATCTTCTGAAATGAGCTTTGCTGCTGCGTCACCACTGGGCACATGAAATATTACACAATTCTTTTCTACATCAATGGTCTGTCCATGTAATGCAGGGATGGATGGTACAGAGAGAGAAGGGTTGTGTTTACCATTCTAGCTGATAGGTTATGGGGCCCCATAACCTAACATCCCAAAATTCAATAACTTTGTCTTTGATAGTGAGTTTTCTACACCACACAACCCCTTTTAATTCTTACGTGGGTTTAGTAATGAACTGCTCTATACTGATAGCATGTTTTCCAGCATTATACTGTATTTGACAGAAGACAGCACGCTTTCATTCCAATAGCTATGTTACTGGGCATAAATGCCTAAAATCAATACATCTGTATGAGTTCATCTTCTCGTACATTGTGCGAGCGGCTGCAGTCTAATGAAGAAGATTTGCAGTTTTATATAAATATGCATGTACGAGTGGCCGCATAGGGACGTAAACCTTTCCTGGTTCTTGTGTCGTGTGGCTGAGCAAGGACAGGACTGCCCTGCAGGGTGTGGGGAACGTGTATTGTAGATTCTAAAATATGAGTTAGGATTGTTACCGACTACACACTAAGGTTTCGGACACCGAGGTGGGTTATGTTCCTGTAAAGGGCATGAGACTAATCAAGATTTAGGATGCTCTCAGAAACTGGGCAAAGCCCAGTGAGCATTTATTGCAGGGCTTCTATATGTGTAATACACAGATTCCAACCTTGTCAGATGTTGTTACATTATTGTCCCTCACATCAATACAATGCCGGCCAAAGACGGTTCCTCCAGAACAGATGGATCAGTTACCTGGTTACTAATTAACCTACTAGTCAGCATAGAACAATAATCTATTGATCCAAATGCTAATTGTGTAGATAGAAGTGGAGCAAGTGCTATACCATACACTACGCGAGAAAAGATTAATGATTTCAGCCAGGAAACGTTGTAAAAGTGTCCTCCAGAGATCTCAGCGACTCAATGCAGATGATTAATAATGAGTATGGCAAAGCACCGCTGAATCGGATCATGACCCCCTACCCCTGGCACGGCGGAACGTGGAAGCACACCAAGAGCAGGCTCCTAGCCTGATCCACACTAAGGTCTACACATTGGGAAATGAAGCACACAATATACAAGGAATGTATTACTAATAATCCGAATATTCCGTATGTTAGGTAACAGTTGTGGCAGAGCAGAGTTTATTTCTTTGGCACAACTTGCCATGTGTATTATCTCAACCTAGAATCAGGGCTGTAGCTAAAAAGAGAATTTTGTTTACTTACCGTAAATTCTTTTTCTTATAGTTCCGACATGGGAGACCCAGACCATGGGTGTTTAGCTTCTGCCTCCGGAGGACACACAAAGTACTACACTAAAAAGTGTAGCTCCTCCCTCCGAGCATATACACCCCCTGGATGACCACATCTAGCCAGTTTAGTGCAAAAGCTGAAGGAGGACATCCACCCACAAGTAGAGATAGAGTAAAACCCGGAATAACCGGAACCTCTGTCTACAACAACAGCCGGTGAAAACACACGGAACAAGAACTGCCAACAGGCAACAGGGAGGGAGCTGGGTCTCCCATGTCGGAACTATAAGAAAAAGAATTTACGGTAAGTAAACAAAATTCTCTTTTTCTTCATCGTTCCTTATGGGAGACCCAGACCATGGGACGTCTCAAAGCAGTCCATGGGTGGGAAATAAACAGAAACTGAGAAGTAGGCAAAACCTAACTTCACAAATGGGCGACAGCCGCCTGAAGGATGCGTCTGCCCAAGCTCGCATCTGCCGAAGCATGAGCATGCACTTGGTAGTGCTTCGAAAAGGTGTGCAGACTAGACCAAGTGGCAGCCTGACAGACCTGCTGAGCCGTAGCCTGGTGCCTGAAAGCCCAAGAGGCACCGACAGCTCTGGTCGAGTGCGCCTTAATCCCCGGCGGGGGGGGCACCTGAGAACATTGGTAGGCATCGGATATGGCCGACCTAATCCAACGAGCTAGGGTCGGTTTAGAAGCCGAGAGACCCTTGCGCTGACCTGTGGTCAGCACAAAAAGAGAGGTGCACCGCCTAAGAGCAGCGGTGCGAGACACATAGATCCGGAGCGCCCGCACCAGATCTAAAGTATGCAACGCTTTCTCAAAGCGATGCACAGGGGCCGGACAAAGGCAAGGCAATGAAATGTCCTGGTTAAGGTGGAAAGGAGACACCACCTTAGGGAGAAAGTCCGGAGTCGGACGGAGAACCACCTTGTCTTGGTGAAAAACCAAAAAGGGTGACTCCGAAGAGAGCGCAGCCAAATCAGAGACTCTCCTGAGAGAAGTTATGGCCACCAGAAAGACCACTTTCTGTGAAAGACGAAACAAAGAAACCTCCCTAAGAGGCTCAAAGGGGGGTTTCTGTAAGGCCGTGAGGACCAGATTGAGGTCCCAGGGATCCAGAGGCCGCCGGTAAGGCGGAATGATGTGAGATGCGCCCTGCATGAAGGTGCGCACCTGGGCCAGTCGGAACAACACTGACAGAGCCGAGACCTGTCCCTTGAGGGAATTGAGGGATAGTCCTAGCTGCAGACCAGACTGTAGAAAGGACAGGATGGTCGGCAAGGAAAACGGCCAAGGAGCATGGCCGGAAGAGCGACACCAGGACAGGAAAATTCTCCAAGTCCTGTGGTAAATCCTGGCCGAGGAAGACTTCCGAGCCTGAGTCATAGTGGAGATGACCTCGGAAGGAATGCCTGAAGCCGTCAGGATCCAGGACTCAAGAGCCACGCCGTCAATCTGAGAGCAGCAGAATTCTGGCGGAAAAACGGACCTTGTGAGAGAAGGTCTGGGCGGTCCGGGAGATGCCACGGCACCTCTACGGACAAACGGAGCAGGTCTGGGTACCAAGCTCGCCTGGGCCAGTCTGGAGCAATGATTATGACCCGACGGCCCTCCATTCTGATCTTGCGCAGGACTCTGGGCAAGAGAGCTAGAGGGGGAAACACGTAGGCCAGACGGAACTGGGACCAATCCTGAACCAGTGCGTCCGCCGCCAAGGCCTGAGGATCGTGGGAGCGAGCCACGTAAACCGGGACCTTGTTGTTGTGCCGGGATGCCATTAGATCCACTTCCGGAGTGCCCCACTTGCGGCAGATTGACTGGAACATTGCCGGATGCAGGGCCCACTCGCCGCTGTCCACGGTTTGACGGCTGAAATAATCTGCCTCCCAGTTTTCTACGCCTGGGATGTGGATTGCGGATATGGTGGTCTTGGAGTCCTCCGTCCACTGAAGGATACGTTGAACTTCCAACATTGCTAGGCGGCTGCGAGTCCCGCCTTGGTGATTGATGTAGGCAACTGCTGTCGCGTTGTCTGACTGGACTCGAATGTGCTTGCCCGCCAACAGGTGGTGAAAGGCTACGAGAGCTAGGAGCACAGCTCTGATTTCCAGCACATTGATCGAGAGGGCTGATTCGGACGGAGTCCAAGTGCCCTGTGCTCGGTGGTGGAGAAACACTGCTCCCCAGCCGGATAGACTGGCATCCGTGGTGAGAATCACCCAAGACGGGGCCAGAAAGGAGCGTCCCTGGGACAGAGAGAGGGGCCGAAGCCACCACTGAAGAGAGCTCCTGGTCTGTGGCGACAGAGCCACTAGCCTGTGCAAGGAAGAGGTCCGCTTGTCCCAACAGCGGAGAATGTCCAGCTGCAGGGGACGCAGATGGAACTGGGCAAAGGGAACCGCTTCCATTGACACCACCATCTGACCCAGCACCTGCATGAGTTGTCTGATGGAATGACGGCGGGGCCTCAGCAGAGAGCGTACCGCCAGATGAAGGGACTGCTGTTTGACTAAGGGCAGCTTCACAAGTGCCGGCAGAGTCTCGAATTGCATCCCTAGGTACGTAAGTTCCTGGGTCGGGGTCAGAGTGGACTTAGGCAGATTGACAAGCCACCCGAATTGAACAAGCGTGGCGAGATTGAGCGAGACACTCCGCTGACAGTCTGCACTGGATGAAGCCTTGACTAGAAGGTCGTCCAGGTAAGGAATCACTGCCAACCCCTGGAGGTGCAGAACCGCAACCACTGCTGCCATGACCTTGGTGAATACACGAGGGGCCGTGGCTAACCCGAAGGGGAGAGCCACGAATTGGAAATGTTCCTCTCCGATTGCAAAACGTAGCCAACGCTGGTGTGAAACTGCAATTGGCACATGCAGATAGGCATCTCTGATGTCGATGGATGCTAGAAAATCTCCTTGGGTCATTGAGGCAATGACCGATCGCAGAGATTCCATGCGAAAGTGCCGCACCTGAACATGCTTGAGAAGCATGAGATCCAGGATGGGCCGGAAGGAACCGTCCTTCTTGGGGACTAGGAAGAGGTTTGAGTAGAAACCTCTGAACCGTTCCCGGGCGGGAACCGGTACAATTACTCTGTTGGCCTGCAAGGAAGCCATGGCCTGAGAGAAGACGGCGGCTTTGGAGCAGGGGGGAGTGGACAGAAAAAATCTGTTTGGCGGGCTGGAAGAAAATTCTATCCTGTAGCCGTGGGAGATGATATCCCGCACCCACTGATCGGAGACGTGTTGGAACCACACGTCGCCAAAGTGGGAGAGCCTGCCACCGACCAAGGACGTTGCTGGCGCAGCCAGATAGTCAAGAGGAGGCTGCCTTAGTGGCAGCGGCTCCTCCGCTCTTCTGAGGACGCGGCTTCGTGCGCCAGCTGGGTTTTCGATCCTTGGCTGAGTTAGTGGACGAGGCTGAGGGCTTAGAGGATGACCAGTTAGAGGAACGAAAGGAGCGAAACCTTGACTGGTTCCTGCCCTGAACAGGTTTCCTGGTTTTAGTTTGTGGCAAGGAAGTACTCTTCCCGCCAGTAGCTTCCTTAATAATTTCATCCAGTTGTTCACCGAACAGCCGGGACCCAGCAAAGGGGAGCCCAGCAAGGTACTTCTTAGAAGAAGCGTCTACTTTCCACTCTCGAAGCCACAAGATCCTGCGGATCGCGAGGGAATTAGCGGAAGCCACCGCCGTGCGGTGAGAAGCCTCCAGAATGGCAGACATGGCATAGGATGAAAAAGCCGAAGCCTGGGAAGTTAAGGCAACCATTTCGGGCATAGAGTCCCTGGTGAGGGAATGCATCTCCTCCAGAGAAGCAGAGACGGCCTTAAGAGCCCACACCGCTGCAAAAGACGGGGAGAACGAGGCCCCTGCCGCCTCATATACAGATTTGGCCAGAAGGTCAACCTGGCGGTCAGTGGGATCCTTAAGTGAGGTGCCATCGGCCACAGATACAACTGTCCGGGCTGAGATTCTAGACACCGGAGGATCTACCTTTGGTGAATGAGCCCACTCCTTGACCACCTCTGGTGGAAAGGGAAAACGGTCATCAGAACTACGCTTTAGGAAGCGTTTGTCAGGACAGGCCCTGGGCTTGGTCACAGTGGCCTGAAAACTGGAGTGGTTAAAAAACATACTCCTTGCTCTCTTAGGTGAGGTAAACTGGTGTTTTTCTACCAGAGAGGGTTGTTCCTCTGATACTGGCGGATTGAGATCCAGTACGGAATTAATGGACGCAATCAAGTCACTAACATCCGCATCCCCTTCAGATAAATCAATGGGGTACATAGAGGTAGCGTCCGAGCCCACAGTAAAGGCATCCTCCTCGCCCCGCAGTTCAGCTCGTGAATCAGAGCCGTGGGACGAGGAAGGAGAAGAGTCCCTGCGTCTCCGTTTAGGAGGACGGGGTCCGGGAACAGATGAAAAATCCTCTGTGAGCTCTGCAGAGCGAGTCGGAGCAGCAGAGGCGCCCTGAGAAGGGGGCTGATGCATGGTCAGCAGAGTCCGGGACAGCTGTCCCATGGAGTCGGCAAAGGACTGGGAGATAGCTTTAGAAAAAGATGCTACCCAAGCCGGGGGTTCAGCCACCGGGGCCGGAGCAGCCGGAGGGACCCCTGGGGAGACTCCAGGCTGAGGCACCACCATGTTAGAGCAGGCATCACAATGTGGATATGTGCTCGGTTCATGCAGTATGAGCTGACATGCAGTGCATATAGAGTAAAGCCTTGCAGCCTTGCTCCTAGTGAGAGACATGCTGCTGAGGTGGAGGCTCTGCAGTAAAGAACACACTCTTCAGAATGACCCCCAGAGAGTGTATAATAAAGTCCACAACCAGAGGTTGTGGCTTAGCAGACAGTTTTGTGTGCCCTCCGGATTCCACAGCTTGGACCCCCAGACAGCTTGCAGAGCTGCAGCAGCCAGTGCCGATCAGTGTGTGAACGCTGATAAAATGGCGCCGGAGTGAGGAGGGGGGGGGGGTTTAGTCCAAGAGCGGGAACCGGAGGGCCAAGGAGAAATACAGGGGAGGGAAACATCTCCTCAGAGAGGAGTGTCCTCCCCTGAGCTGAACGGCCGGTGGGCGGCGCCGCACTGTCCCTCTGCATGACTGACATGCAGGGGCAGTGAAAACGAAACTAGGCCGCAGCCGAAGCCGGGGCCTAAATTTCCTCATGCGGCCGACGAGCAGGCACCCTCGGCGCGGTTCTCAGGAGAAAACCAGAGAACCGGCCGGAAATCACAGCACAGTGATATAACACACTCTCCCCACAATAAATGCACAAGGGACCCTTCAATAACGTCTCAATACTTAGCTTATGAGACGCAGGGCCAGGTCCCTGAGGGGTGAGCGCTCCGTCCGGCAGGGTCCTGAAAGGGCTGCGGATGGAGACCGGTCTCCTGCAAAGCAGAGAGAACGGTGATGGCTCCCACTTCAAGCCAGAGCCCGAGGGATGGTGAAGGAGCGCGGCATGTAAGGCTCCAGCCTTGTAAATCAACCTTAACAGCACCGCCGACACAGTGGGGTGAGAAGGGACATGCCGGGGGTCCAGCTTGGACCCGCTTTTCTTCCAACTCTTTGAAATCAAAAATCAAAAATCAGATGAGAATGCATGTGTGTGTGTGACCTCCTGAACACAAAGCATTGAACTGGCTAGATGTGGTCATCCAGGGGGTGTATATGCTCGGAGGGAGGAGCTACACTTTTTAGTGTAGTACTTTGTGTGTCCTCCGGAGGCAGAAGCTATACACCCATGGTCTGGGTCTCCCATAAGGAACGATGAAGAAATCTATGGTATTATCTGAACCCTGTGCAGTAATGAAGCAGATATTACCCAGGTAGGCTATGTTCTCCTCTCCAGTAATCATCTGATACTGAATGAGGTGCAATCAGTTATCTTAGCAGAGATTTCACATACTGCGCTCCAAAAGCAACAAATGTGGAGTGACACTGTGCAAAACGTAAAAAAATGGCAGAATTAGGGGAGCTCAGGAATCAATCGGCGGAAAAGTGGTTGTGATTGGAGAACAGCCATGACTGCTCTATGTGGTGCCCTACCCTATGGAATGCAGAGGGGCGCTATTTCACTGTTATGTTCTCTTTCTACAGCTGATTATTACTTATGGCATGGACATGACCTGAAGGCTGGTTATACCCCTCGCAATCACAACCTTTAGCTAAACAGGGAATCTCGAGCTGACAACTTAGTAAGCAAATGAAAGCACCACTCCAGCATTTTTTTATTTTACTGCTGCAGTGGTGCTTTAAATCAAAGTTCCTGAGCTTAAGGCCCATTTACACACAGCGACATCGCTAGCAATGTCGCTGCCGATCGCACCCGCCACCGTCGTTTGTGCGTCATGGGCAAATCGCTGCCCGTGGCGCACAATATCGTTAGTCCCTGTCACACATACTTACCTTCCTAGTGACAACACCGTGGCTGGCGAACTGCCTCTTTTCTAAGGGGCGGGTTTGTGTGGCGCCACAGCGACGTCACACGGCAGTTGACCAATAGAAACGGAGGGGCGGAGAGCAGCCGAAGGAAAGACACGCCCACCTCGTTGCTGGAGGACGCAGGTACGGTGTTGTTCGTTGTACATTGTGGACGTAGGTTGTTCGTCGTTCCTGAGGTAGCACACATCGCTACGTGTGACACTCCAGGAACGACGAACAACCTACGTCCACAATGTACAACGATATGAAAATGAACGACGTGTCAACGATCAAGTGAGTATTTTTGATCGTTAACACTCGCTCGTAGGTGTCACACGCAACAACATCGCTAACAAGGCCGGATGTGCTTCACGAATTCCGTGACCCCGACGACATATCGTTAGCGATGTCGTTGCGTGTAAATGGGCCTTTTGTCTCACACTTACCCGCAGTCATCTTCACCTTCTATCACCACGGCTCCAGTTGGTCTTGGTAATTTGTAACCTGCCGGCAGCTCCGGTGTTTGATGGAGCGCGCCCGAGGACACAAATCTATACAAGTCTATGGGAACCTCATCCTGGCTCTCATAGAGATACATTGGGAGCTTATGATGTGACTTCTGACTTCCCGCCAGTTAGAAGTTACGGGCACAGATGGTGCCACGGGACCTGAGCGGCACAGATAAAAGGTGGAGATACTGGAGGGTAAGTATAAGACAGGGAGGGGGCTTATATTTAAAGAACCACTACAGCGCTGGAAAAAAAAAAATATGCCGGAGTGGTGCTTTCAGAATACAAAATTCTTAGCAAAGTTGTAAGTATTCTTTCAACTAAAATCTAGATCGAAATGTGAGAAACTGAATTCTTTCTTATAATAACGTGATATATTGTCCCCCATTTCCTTATAGATTGTAAGATTGTAAGCAGGGCCCTCACTCCTCCTGTAACTGCTGAACAGTCTTTATTGTCTGTACATTGTAAAGTGCTGCAGTACACACGTGGTCAAAATTGTTGGCCCCCCTCTCGTTTAATGAAAGAAAAACCCACAATGGTCACAGAAATAACCTGAATCTGACAAAAGTAATAATAAATAAAAAATCTACGAAAATGAACAAATGAAAGTCAGACATTGCTTTTCTGCTTCCACAGAATTTTTTAAGAATAAAACTCATGGCCACAGGAGGAAAACTGATGACAAATCAAAGAAACGGATAATACAAATGGTAACAAAAGATCCCAGAAAATCTTCTAGAGAGATTAAAGGTGAACTTCAAGCTCAAGGAACATCAGTGTCAGATTGCACCATCCGTCGCTGTTTGAGCCAAAGTGGACTTCATGGGAATCGACCAAGGAGAACACCATTGTTGAAAAAAAAATTATAAAAAAGCCAGACTGGAATTTGCCAAACTATATGTAAACAAACCACAAAGCTTCTGGGAGAATGTCCTATGGACAGTTGAGACAAAAATGGAACTTTTTGGCAAGGCATATCACCTCTATGTTCAAGATAGAAAAATGAAGCATATCAAGAAAAGTTATGTTCTGGGGCTGCTTTGCTGCATCGGGCACAGGGGGTCTTGAATCTGTGCAGGGTACAATAAAATCTCAAGATTATCAAGGGATTCTAGAGAGAAATGTGCTGCCCAGTGTCAGAAAGTTTGGTCTCAGTTGCAGGTCGTGGGTCTTGCAACAGAATAATGACTCAAAACACACAGCTAAAAACACCCAAGAATGGCTAAGAGGAAAACATTGGACTATTCTGAAGTGGCTTCTATGAGCCCTGACCTAAATCCTATTGAACATCTTTAGAAAGAGCTGAAACAAGGCAACCTTAAGACATCAGACAACTGGAGCAGTTTGCTCTTAAGGAGTGGCCCAAAATACCTGTCGAGAGGCGCAGACGTCTCATTGACAGTTACATGAATCGTTTGATTGCAGTGATTGCCTCAAAAGGTTGTGCAACCAAATATTAAGGTAAGAAGGAGGAAAGGGAGGAGTGCGCCATCATTTCTGTCCAGGCCGGTTTCATGGAGTTTTTTTTTTTTAATTCTGTGGAAGCAGAAAAGCAACGTCTGACTTTCATTTATTCAATTTCATAGATTTTTTTAGTTTATTATTACTTTTGCCAGATTCAGGTTATTTCTGTGGAAGCATAATTGAAAAGCAATGTCTGACGTTGATTTGTTCATTTTCATAGATTTTTTATTTATTATTACTTTTGCCAGATTCCGATTATTTCTGTGACCATTGTGGGTTTTTCTTTCATTAAACGAGGGGTGCCAACAATTTTGACCATGTGTGTATATGTTGGCACTACATAAATAAAATAATGATTATTATACATCAGAACTGAATGTGTATTCTATTGTACAATTTGTCCCCTTCTGTGACTGTGGCCAGTAATGGGGGGCCTCAGTCAGGCTCCGCACCTGTATCCACCAACAGTTATTTCTACATATTAGTCCACATTCTGCTCCCTGTAACACACAGGCATATGCTGTAAAGTTTAGAATTCTCACCAAACGTATCCATGGAGACCTGTGATACAAAGTATTGGGAAAACCATGGCACGATGACAAAGTGACCTCTTAACCTTTTTGCACACATCTAGGACAACATCCAGTGCTATTGAAATGCATACGGACGTCATAGGGAAAAATCAGTGCTGTTACCATGGTAACCAGAAAAAGCCGAAGTCTGCAAACCACTTCTGTAAAAGCGAGCAGGGGACTAGGGGGCTGCGGGTATGTAATGATCCTCAGCTCCTGCCCCCCAGCGGACTCATTCTCACTAACAATCTCCAGACTACTATATACTGTATACTATAGATTATATTCACTGTTCTGAAGCGTCTTTTGTGTCATTCTCATAGATGGACAGTCAGGAAATGATGTGCTCCGCAGGTAGGACGATATTTCTGGTCTCCTCCAAATACCTGCCAAACCCAAACCCTCTTTTTAACTAAACTAAACAAAAAAAAAATATATATAAAAAAAATAAATAAATAAATCTACAATTCTAATACAAATATTATAATATCCTAATAATGATATGAAAAACAATCCTTCCTGATATTCAAGGTAAAATGCAAAACTGAATATATAGTATGATATAAAATAGAAAACGTACAAAATATCTATATCTATAATTTCCCCATAGTTTAAAAAGAAAAAAAACAACATATATTTAGTGAAACACAGAAACACATACACAACTTTTTCTTTGATTCCCCAGCCTGGAAAGAAACTGTGATTTTACTAAGTCTATTCAGGCTGCAGACAAAGACAAAGCCCGGTGTGGTTTTTGTTTTTTTTCCTTACGAGCTGCGGCACATGATTTAGTATACAGCACCCTCTAGTGGCCACCCGGATACATGAAGAGAGCGGAAGAATAAAAATACTCTCATTTACAGCAATACCTGCTGGTACACTTATTAACACTGCATATATTAAGATATGCTGAGGACCTGATCACAAGTCAGCTGCATAGAAAAGGGGACAAGATGGGAGACGCTACCCCATAGGCTGTAATAGAGCCTCCGTAGTGTCTCCCTCCATCAATATTGGGTTTACTTTGTCTACACTACAGAAATAATACAACTAAGAACAAGGAAAGCTCCATAAAAATCACAAACCAAAAGGCCTTTCAAGGTTAAAGACGCACAGCCATTTCTCACTGGCCTCAAGGCTCAAGCAGATGGAGGAAGCCTGGGCTTTAGGTGAATAAAGCTGGGTCCATGTATATCTGTTGCATCACATTGCGACTCAAGGCAAAAAAGCATCAGCTGCAATCAGGCCCTGGTCCAAGGCCGGACCCCAATGTTAAATTAAACGTTCTCATGAGACCAGCACCTGTCCAGCCCTGGTCCAAGGCCAGGCCCCGATGTTACATTAAACATTCTCATGAGACCAGCACCTATCCAGCACTGGTCCAAGGCTGGACCCCAATGTTTAATTTAACGTTCTCATGAGATCACGACCTGTCCAGCCCTGTTCCAAGGCCGGACCCCAATGTTACTTGAAACGTTCTGATGAGACCATAGGACCAGCACCTGTCCGACTGTGGTCAGAGGCCAGAACCCAATGTTGCATGAAATATTGTGATGAGGCTACGGGACTAGCCTTGGTCTGAGGCTGGACCCACTGTTACCTGAAACATTCTAATCCGGCCCATGGGATTAGCACCTATCCAGGTCTGCTCCAAGACCAGACCCAAATGTTACATGAAATGTTCTGATCAGACAACGGAAGCAGCACCTGTCTAGCACTGGTCAGAGGTTGGATTCCAATGTTACATGAAATGTTCTGATCAGGCCACAGGACCAGCACCTGTCTGCCCATGGTCTAAGGCCAGACCCCAATGTTACATGAAACGTTCTGATGAGACCACGGGACCAGCCCTAGTTTGAGGTCAAACCCAAATTTTACATTAAACATTCTGATCAGGCCACGGAAACGACACCTATCCAGGTCTGCTCCGAGACCAGACCCAAAAGTTACATGATATGTTCTGATCAGACCATGGGAGCAGCACCTGTCTGAGCATGGTCCGAGGCCGGACCCCAATGTTGCGTGAAACGTTCTGATGAGACCATAGGACCAGCACCTGTCCGACTGTGGTCAGAGGCCAGAACCCAATGTTGCATGAAATATTGTGATGAGGCTACGGGACTAGCCTTGGTCTGAGGCTGGACCCACTGTTACCTGAAACATTCTAATCCGGCCCATGGGATTAGCACCTATCCAGGTCTGCTCCAAGACCAGACCCAAATGTTACATGAAATGTTCTGATCAGACAACGGAAGCAGCACCTATCTAGCACTGGTCAGAGGTTGGATTCCAATGTTACATGAAATGTTCTGATCAGGCCACAGGACCAGCACCTGTCTGCCCATGGTCTAAGGCCAGACCCCAATGTTACATGAAACGTTCTGATGAGACCACGGGACCAGCCCTAGTTTGAGGTCAAACCCAAATTTTACATTAAACATTCTGATCAGGCCATGGAAACGACACCTATCCAGGTCTGCTCCGAGACCAGACCCAAAAGTTACATGATATGTTCTGATCAGACCATGGGAGCAGCACCTGTCTGAGCATGGTCAGAGGCCGGACCCCAATGTTGCGTGAAACGTTCTGATATGGCCATGGGACAAGCCCTGGTCTGAGGCTGGATCCAATGTTACATGAAACATTTTGATCAGGCCACGCAAACAAGAAGTGCATGTGTAAAGTGTGTGGTATTAATCAGGTAGGCTGTACCACCCCCCTTAATTTTAGGTGACTTCCTGGCTTATCAGTAATGTAGGCTGTACATGTCTGACTGATGCATCATACCCCATTACAGATATGGGGCACAGCACACTCATTGCGCTCTACCTGCATCCCCATTTCAATATGGCATAAATGTCTATCATGGAAAAAAATCCCCGTCTTATATTCCATTTTTTCCGGTAAAGCTGCGGTGCTTTGTGTTGCGCAGGACATGGCCGTATGAGCAGCGCTGCACAGCATTTGGCTCTTTGCTGTGACCTCGACTCTCATCCTCCATTTCTACAGTGAATTGTGACACGTTCACTTTCCATATTTCGGTGCCAGAAGCAGATGTGCTCTCAGACTGAGGGGCGGACATGATATGCATGTAATACTATTAGCATACACGAGACATTCGGATAACTGATGCATTTGCCATTTTCAGCTCTCTACAGAACAGGGAAATGCTGCCGCGATATTAGACGGGCACTTTCATCCTGTAATTTCATTGTTCCTATTTGATTTTTAAGGTAGAAAACACTCAGCCTTTTGGTAATGCATTAGTCTAAAACACAGAAAATTACATTTTTCACGATTTGTAAAACCTAATTCATACAATACGGCCCCAATTACATCTGCTAAATGCAGACCACCATCAATCATCCATCCTGGAGATACGGCTCACTTCCCTTATTGTGTGCAGCGCGCATCGTGAACAATTTATTTATTTATTTTACTGCATTTATGTAAGAAATAGGAGTATCTGAAATGTCTAGAACCCCAAAATAAGAAAGAAACTTCATAGTTACCTATAGACCAGATCTCTCAGCACACGTCATGGAAATACAGAAAACCAATGTGAAATTGTAAGAAATGCTTGGATACAATAACCAGTTATTAAAGGGGTATTTTACTAATGTATATGCCAAAAACACCTAAGAGGCCCACTTCTGAGACCACCGAGTCACATGAGAATTGGAGGTCAAAGCCTTGTACGAGGCATGTGCTTGTATTCTATAGTGACTCCCATGTGCTGTCAATATCTTGTCAGCATGTTCCTTTAAATTTAGGAGGTCAGGAGATGGCTATAAAGTCCTAGAAGCTTAGATGTGAACACTAAATACAGATACAAAGCATGGATATAGGATGAAACCAGCTAATGCACAGCAGGACAAAGTACTTAAAGTACGGCTTTTTGGAGAAAATTAACTTATTTCTCCCAGGAGCTGCCGGCTTTCAGTCATACAGGTATGCTGTGGCGGCTTCAGTTATCACTCACTATACTGAGCGTGGCATCTGTAATCGCGCCACAACACTGACTGATAGCAGGCTCAGCAGTGTATCAGTACAAAGCTGGCTGGGGCGTTAATACAGCTGACACTCTCAGTTCTGTGTATGACTGAAAGCAGGCGGCTCCCAGAAGGAATAAAGTTCATTTCCCCCCGGTTTCCACACTTTAAATACAGGAGTAGGGCACCTTCAACCCATTACTAACCCACAGATCAACCCAATATCTGAGATTATCATGTGATTAACAGGTTCCTTTTAATCACATGATTATTTAATAGAATAGAAGTGACTGCAATAGATATAGATGTATTCCTTGGTGTATGTAGAGGGCAAGTGTTGGATATGTATATGCTTATGATTATATATATCTCCCAAAGGCTGGGTGGGACTTTACCTTAGGCCTCTTTCACACGTATGTGCTTCCGGTACTTGTATGGACAGTTTTCTCACGTACCGGAAACATGGGCACACGTTGACATATGTTTTCCTATAGTTTCGGGCACACGTAAGTATTTTTGCACGGAACAAGTGTCCGTTCTGTACTTACGCGTGCCCGTGTGCTCCATAAACCGACATGTCTGGTTTTCTCCAGCATCACGGGTGTCACACGGAACGCAAACGTGTCACACGTAACACACATACCCACTGATTCCTCTCCTCTTCTTTACCCCAAAATGTATTCTTTCCCCTGCATTAATCCCTTCCTCCCTGGCCTATTATCTCATCCTACACCTCTTCTATATCCCTTTTCTGATAACTTCTGCATTAAAACCCCAGTCCCTAGTCCTCTGCACTGCTATTAACCCCTTGGGTTCCCTCTAGGGACAGTGTTGGGTGGGGAGGACTGCTATTTTGTGTGTTTTAACTAACATGGTTGGGAAATATTTTTAGGCAATTGCGCGTATGATTGTGTATTCGTGTTGTGTACTATTACGGTATTTAATATTAGTGTCAAAACTAGTTAAATATAAACTGAAGAATTGTGTTGTGTCTAACAAATATTCTTTATTAGTACACGGGTTTATCTCATTTAATTGTCGCTCTTACATACATATGCTATATGGTTGTATTTATATAGCAAAAGTAAAATTGTGATTTAGTATTGGATATTAGTTATCAGCAGTCAAAGCGGACATTAATTAATGTCAGAGTTCCTCTTTAACATTGGCAGAGCTTCCTTTAAGTGTAGTTACATAGCTTTACTATACAAGTCCCTAGTTAGCAATGTAGGATAATGTGCCTTAATACTTCCCAAATATGATACTACTGATCATGTATACATTATGTGAACCCGTAATTAACCTCTTCACTCCTGTAGCTGCCCTGTAATATGGGTTATAATTGTACAGTAAATGTTCGGCCCTGGCACAACAGATATGTACAGTTAGTTGTCCTAAGCAGGGACTGTGCTTCCGATATTAAGCTATATAAGACACGTAGCACAATTCTTGTACGAGGTGACAGCAGTGCACATACCATGGCAGTCCTTGACTTGATGAACCAGTCGAACCTAAACTGAGGGGCATTCCTGACACACTGGCGCAGCTCTTCATACACATTTTCCTTGTCGAAGCCCATTTTATGGAGCATGCATATAAGGAAGCGATCTTCTTCCTCGGTGTAGTTTTTCCCTTTATTGGTCCCATATTGTATCCGCAGTTGGTGAAAAGGAGCTTTGTACCTCGCAATCTGAAGAAAGCAGAAACATCAGCTTGCCAATCATTAATTCCTTAGTCTCTTTTAGTTATTGTCATTTGTGACATACTCGCATCTGGCCTTTTTTTACTTTCTGAGCAAATCTTAAGCTGCTGCTTGTTTTCTTTGGCAAACATTCAGACAACATCGGCAAGATAAGCCGAACTGTGTCACAAGCGGCTTTCTCTTTAATGTAATATGGTGTAAGATTAGGAAGCTTCCCTCTCAGGATAATAAAATGTACTCTCGCCTGTAATCCATATTCATTAAATATTCTGCACCATTAAAGTTGTTGTCTAGGACTGTTATATTGGTGACCAAATCGGTGGGGGTCAGACGCCAGGCACCACCACCGATACGCTGGTATCAGCTCCCTCATTAACCATACACGCCAGGCTCCGTACACTGTGTAGTGGCCGATCTCAGGTACTGCAGCTCAGATCCTATTAAAGTGAATAGGAGTGGATCTGCAGTACCCAGCAGCAGCCACTACACAGTGTATGGAGCTGATAACAGATCATAGGTGGGGGCGCTGAGTGTTGGACCCCCATCAATCCCACTAATCCTATCCAAAAGGCCACTTTACACGCTGCGATATCGTGACCGATATCGCTAGCGTGGGCACCCGCCCCCATCATCGCTGCCCGTGGCGCACAACATTGCCCAGACCCGTCACACTACTTACCTGCCCTGCGACGTCGCTGTGACCGGCGAAACGCCTCCTTTCTAAGGGGGGGCGGTTCGTTCAGCGTCACAGCGACGTCACAGCAGCGTCACTGAACCGCCGCCCAATAGAAGCGGAGGGACGGAGGTGAGCGGGACGAACATCCCGCCCACCTCCTTCCTTCTGCATTGCGGGCGGGACGCAGGTAAGGAGAGGTTCCTCGTTCCTGCGGTGTCAAACGGAGCGATGTGTGCTGCTGCAGGAACAAGGAACAACTTCATTACTGCTGCAGCAACAATATTAGAGAATGGACCCCCATGTCACCGATGAGCGATTTTGCACGTTTTTGCAACGATGCAAAATCGCTCATAGGTATCACACACAACAGCATCGCTAAAGCGACCGGATGTGCGTCACAAATTCTGTGACCCCAACGAGTTTGCTTGAGTAATGTCGCAGCGTGTAAAGCGGCCTTAAGGCTAGGTCCTGGAAAACCCCTTAAAAGATAATCAGTTATGTGATTCATTTTTGTGTGTGTACTTCTATAATCCTACAAAACTAAGTAACACTACCGTGTTTTGCCAAATAAATAAGCCCTCCCCCAAAAATAAGGCCTAGCTTGATTTTTACGTTTTTTTGGAGTAGGATTTAACTATAAGCCCTACTCCAAAAATAAGCCCTAGTTAGACAGCCCCTCCAGCATTAGGTTATGTCACTAACATCACATAGACACACCCTAACGCAGGAGGCACTGAAATAGACATAATGTAGCTCCCAAATTGTCCTGTCGCTTCCTCCCACTATGGCAAGGTAAAATCTGCTCACCCGCTCCAACCTTCTGAGTGTTGTCACCTGGTTCCCGCCTCCTGGCCACTACTGTGCTACGATATTTGCTTGTTTGCCGCTCCCAAGTCCCACCTCACAAATGCTGCCTCCTGGGTCCCACCTACTGTGCTATGGTGTGGGCTTGGCTGTCGCTCCAGGGTCCCACCTCCTGCCTCCTGAGCCCTCCCCCAGAAATAAGCCCTAGCCCTTTTTTTGGAAACAAAAATAATATAAGACCCTGTTTTATTTTTGGAAAAACACGGTAGTTATCCGCCAGGGGCTTCAGAAGCTGTTGCTCTAGTGATCGGCTTGATTTGCTTTAATTTTTTTCTTGATCAATCGCTATGTTTTAATATCTATTGTATTGACAAATCCTAGAATCTGCCATGATTTATTTCAATTATTATAATGTACAGCACCTGACTTACTACTGGCATTATACATACATTATACATAAATTATAAGGACTGGAATACCTTGACATCCAATGCTTTTTTGATGCTGATCCTCCTCTGAATGCGTGCTTCACCTCGTTCAATTTGAGCCATGATTTTTTCAATATCTTGCAACTCATTGCAACGTTCCCAGAAAACAGCTGAAAGCAGACATGTTATATATGACAGATCTAGGAAAACAGTAGGAGTAATACCGTATTTTCCGGCGTATAAGATGACTGGGCATATAAAACAACCCCCAACTTTTCTAGTTAAATGTGCCCATTGTTTAGTAATGTTCCCTGCAGTAATGTCCCCATTGTATAGTAATGTCCCCATTGCTTAGTAATGTCCCCTACTGTAATGTCCCCTGCTGTAATGTCCCCTGCTGTAATGTTTCCATTGTGTAGTAATGTCCCCTGCTGTAATGTCCCCATTGTGTAGTAATGTCCCCATTGTGTAGTAATGTCCCCTGCTTTAATGTCCCCATTGTGTAGTAATGTCTTCTGCTTTAATGTCCCCATTGTTTAGTAATGTCCCCTGCAGTATTGTCCCCATTGTTTAGTAATGTCCCCTGCAGTAATGTCCCTTGCAGTATTGTCCCCATTGTTTAGTAATGTCCCCTGCAGTAATGTCCCTTGCAGTATTGTCCCCATTGTTTAGTAATGTCCCCTGCAGTAATGTCCCCTGCAGTATTGTCCCCATTGTTTAGTAATGTCCCCTGCAGTATTGTCCGCATTGTGTAGTAATGTCCTCCTGCTTGTTCCCTTCTTGTCCCCATTATGTTGTTGTTTACACACAATAAAATATATTCTCACCTGTCCTCCATGCCCACAGTGCCTCCAGCTGCTTCTTGCAGTCCGCAGGCACACAGACCACTCCGTGATAGCGTCTGGTGTACGAAGCGGCCGCTGCAGGATGTTGTCATGGCTTTACTGCAGCTGAATGCTTTACGGCGCCACAAAGCATTCAACTGCAGTAAAGCCATGATGACATCCTGCAGCCGCAGCTCCGTGCAGCGGTTGCTATCACGAAGGAGTCTCTGTGCTTGCGGACTGCAAGAAGCAGCTGGAGGCATCGCGGGAAAGGAGGACAGGTGAGAATATATTTTACTGTGTGTAAACAACAGCAGTAAAGTCATGACAGCACCGTGCACTGCCATATAAGACGACACCTGGCGTATAAGATGACCCCCGACTTGAGAAGATTTTCAGGGGTGAAAAAAGATGTCTTATATGTCGGAAAATACGGTATATGGTGGTAGTTACATTACTGTTGTCTGATCGGAGGCTTTAATGAACAGTTACTTCTTTCATTACAGTCTGGATTAGCTGCTAAATGCGATGGGAGCATTGACAACTGATGATCAATTGTTCCAACTACCAGACTGCGGGCTGTCACGTCTCAATAACAGATGCCTGATCCAGGACATTAACACTATAAGGCTATGTGCGCACACTGCAGACTTATTTCTCCAGCGAAAAATGCACAATCTGGCAGAAAAAAGCACCTCCCTGCGGAAAAACCGCACCAAAAATGCATGCATTTTTACTGTGTTTTGGGTGCGGTTTTACCCCATTATTTTAACAATGTCAAAGGGAAAAACGCAGAAAAGAAGGGACATTCTGCTTCTTTTTGCTGCAGAAAATCTACAGCAAAACCTGTAAAAAAAAAAAAAAAAAGAAGCAACGTGCACACAGCATTTTGGATTTCTCATAGACTTTGCTGGGGAAGGACTGCAGGAAGCTTATGAACACAAACCGCACCAATTCTGCACCCAAAACTGCGGCAAAAAACGCAGTGTGCGCACAGGGCCTTAGTCTACGCCTGACTTATGAAGCATAGGCACAAACAAACCTGAGTATTCAATGACCTCTTCTGGAGTCTTCCCTTCCACTTCCCGAGCAATATTATCAATATCGTCACGGCCGTATTTCTCATTAGCTTTAATAAACTGGTTGAAGTCCCGTTTATTCCAATTTGTGAAACCCTATTGGTGAACGTAAGACAAAAAATAGAAGGTTTTATGAAAAAAAATATTGTAAAATGTGGTTACAAATAGAAATGATGCAGAATCTAAGATAAAGGGAATTTCTCCTTTTTTCTTGTATCCCATTTTATAACTCCATGATGATCATTTTTTTTTCTTTCCTTTTATTTTTGTGACACTGATCTGAGACCTCCATTAACATTTTTACAAACATCTTACAATAATCAAAGCCGTCATAGTGACCTTATCCTTCCCCTGTGCATACACAGATACTGCGGGTGACAGATTCATGCAGCTTGGTTTACAGCCGATGGCTGGAGCATTGTGCCAGACCAGTGCGGCCATTACTGCCCCCCATTTACAGAATGTAAGCTCACTGCTATGGTGTCCATTATAGATTACTGTGTCACTATGTAAGATCTGATTATGATCTATTCACCTCCGATTTGGAATATGTTGATATAGTTGAATATCTTTCTTTCCCCATAGGTTGACTGACCCAACCTGGCATCACCGATTATGCAGTAGTTTGCACTTTTTCTGTAAAGTTACAATCTGCCATGTCAGTGACTGTAATATTACATCCATTGGCGACTAAAAAAAGTACACTTAGAAAATGGCACAGAAAAAATGGCTGTCTCTTGGGCCTTTTGGTATCTGGGCCTTTTGGTACCTTTGGTATCTGGGCCTTTTGGTACCTTTGCAGACAAAGCAGTGGGAGATGGTTTCATAGAGCAAAGTTACAAAAACTCTTTTATTTCTCTCAAACAGTGGCCCATTTATTAATTAGTTTAAGCCAGTGTTTCGACATACTGCGCCTTAAAAGGAATTTGTCACCAGATTTTTGCTCCCCCATCTGAGAGCAACATAATGTAGAGACTGAGACCCTGATTCCAGCCATGAGCCACTTACTGAGCTGTTTGCTGTCATTTTGTTAAAATCGCCGTTTTCTCTGCTCTAGATCTAGAAGTTATACAGAGCTCATGAATATGCTGGACTACCTGCAGCACACCAAGTAGTCCTGTAATGATAATCTACTGCTGATTAATCAGTAATTTTATCAAAACTAGACTAAACAGCTCAGTAAGTGACACACCGCTGGAATCAGGGTCTCTGCCCCTACGTTATGCCGCTCTCAGATTAGCTGGCAAAAACCTGGTGACATATTCCCATTAACAAGTTATGAAAGGTAAAAAAAAACAATTTTCCCCAAATTTTAATGATTAAAATGGTTTTCTGGCCAAAAAGAAAACTTTCCCGGGCCAGGATCTCTAAAAACAAACAAAAAAAAAAACAGAAACAGAAAAAAAAGCAAGTTAACTGATACTCTCGTACCGCATTCAGCTGGATCCAGCGCAGACCACTCAATGGTCTGTACTGGCAAATTTAGAAGAGATACAGTGTTCCAATAGCAGCAGGACCATTGCAGACTATGATTGGCTGCAGCGGTCAGGTACATTTTCTTTTGCCCAGACAATGTTTTTAAAAAATGTTGCATAAAATCAGTAATGCAAATGAATCTAAGAAACTTTCCAATATGTCTATCAGAGAAATATCCTTCTGTCTATACTTCCAAGCTTTATTCTTTATTGTTTAAGGGTGTCACTGAATTATCAGCTTACAGCACCCATTAAAGTTTATGAAGAGCGGAGGGTGAGGCTGAGGTGAGTCAGTAGAGGCACTGAGAAAGCCACTGACATAGAAGTTATACTACAGCTTCTAGCAAGTAATTTTAGCTCTCTTTGGTGCTAGACTCACAGCTACCCAGCTCAGTACTGCTTTCTAATTGCTCTCCATGCTGATGCATAATGTCTTCAATGGTGCTGCTTTTGGACATGTGCTATATAGAATTAGAAGAGCAGGAATCCCTCATGTCTCAGTGTAATATGGATAGTCTCCTCCCACTAGCTCAGAGGCAACTGAAAAGTAGTGATTAAAGGGGACCAGCCATCAGGATTTTCCTATATAATCTAAAGCCAGTGCTGTACTGGCGCTATCATGCTGATTCTATACATACCTTTAGTTGTGAGATCGGATGTATACTTTCTGAAATATAGACAAGTAAAGTATGTGAAATGCACTGTTACTTGATTGATAGCAGCTACAGAATACCTAATAGGTGGGGCAGGTATTGCTAGTTATTCCCGTCCCTGTTTGCTGCCTGTCCTTCCTACCCCTGTCTCCGTTATTACAGGGGGAGGAAGGAGGACAGGGGGAGTAAGGACAGGCAGGCAGACAGGGGTAGGAATAACCAGCAAAACCCGACCAACCTATTAGATATCTGTAGCTGCTATCAATATAAGTAACAGTGCATTTCACAAACTTTACTTGCCTGTATTTCAGAAAGTATAGATCCGATCTCACAACTAAAGGTATGTATAGAATCAGCATGATAGCACCAGTATAGCACTGGCTTTAATTTATATAGGAAAATCCTGGTGGTTGGTCCTCTTTAAGCCTGCAGAAGGGAAGAATGTAGAAACAAAATGCAAGATACAAGTCATATAATGGCCAGAAATACTGTTATGCCTCATGTACAGTTATTCTGAAAAGTCACCTGCACTGAAAGGCACACTTTAAAAAGGGTAAATAATACTGGATGGGATTTCTAGCTATCTTTTTGATAAAATATGGATATCCATTGGGTCACATAAAGCAATGTTTTTGTTGGGATTGTTATAAAGGATACAACAGAATCCAGAAAGATCTGACTGTAAATGTTGCCTTTTTTCATGTTGGGAAAAGAAGACGTTTAAGTTCCCAGTTATATGAATTAAGGCACAAATTATCCCTCTTTAAAATGGATATTACAGAAAGCGTTGTTATTATTATTATTATTATTATTATTATGTACGTGTCCTATTGAACTGTTCTGTGAAATTAGGGTGAATCTTTTCATCTGAAAACTGGAGTGAAATTATAAAAGGATTTTATCTTTATTAAGATGCAATTCTGAATGGTGATTGTCTTCAATCAGAAAATGCAATTTCTTGCTTCATGTTGTGATTAAAAAAGAAACTTGAAGTAGACCGCTCCTAAAGTTCAACTCAAAGTTTGTAGATTTTTTTTTAAAGCATTTGTTACACTAATGGGTAACGCTATTTCAGTCTCCTATATTGTCCGAATTGTTAATAATCGACAATTATTACTGCATACAGCACAAATTTGATTCCTTAAAACATCTGCACAAATTGGAAAAATTAATAAATATCTGCAGTAGTGATCATCAATATTATATCCATATCGATTAAAAAAACAAGTCCCAGTGTAATTTTCCCCACTTTCAGTCTCTTCACTCATTCCTCTGCAATATTGGCCTCTTCTCTTCCTGTGGGTGACGCCATCTATCATGCACTTTACCTAATATTCCTCTAGAATCTATGCATCTGCCTCTTTCCCCTACTTATTACACTCATTACCATGTTGGCCACGTCAGTATGTGATGGCCGCCGGGTGAGACCCCTGAGGAGCACCTCCTACCTGCTGGAATTCCCAGCACCTCTTCTGATTTATAGGCCTTCCAGCAGACAGTAAGCGGTCTGTATGGCTCTTGGCGGCCACTGGACCAGGTACTGCAAATCAATTAACTCATCTTTTATTATTACATAGTCATATTGCTGCTCACTCTCCTTAGTCCTGCGTGCTCACTGCTTGGTGGTAACCATTGACTCTGCTCTCTACTTCAAGCCCCATATCCAAGCCCTTTCCACCACCTACCGACTCAAAAAATATTTCCGGATCCATACATTTCTTGACCAAGAATCTGCAAAAACACTAGTGCATGGCCTCATTATCTTCCACCTGGACTACTGTAACCTCCTGCTCTGTGGCCTCCCTTCTAACACACTTACTCCCCTCCAATCTATTCTAAATTCTGCTGCCTGAATAATCTACCTGTGTCCCCGCTATTGCCCAGTCTCTCCTCTCTGCCAATCTCTTCACTGGCTTCCCATTGCCCAAAGGATCAGTTTCAAAACACTAACCATGAGCTACAAAGCCACTCGCAGCCCGTCTCATCCATACATCTGTGACCTCGTTTCCCAGTAATCATCTGCACGCAACCTCCAATCCTCCCAAGATCTCCTTCTCTACTCCCCTCTTATCTCCTCTTCCCACAATGGCATACAAGAGTTCCCCTGTGCATCCCCCATACTCTGGAACTCGCTAACCAACACATCAAACTCTCGCCTACTGTGGAAAGCTTAAAAAAAACCTGAAGACCTACCTCTTCCAACAAGCCTACAACCTGCAGTAACTCTCAGTCTACCATAGCGTCGCATGGCCCGCTCTACCCTCACCTACTGTATACCCATCCCCTGTAGACTGTAAGCCCTCACGGGCAGGGTCCTCTCTGCTCCTGTACCTGTCTGTGCCTTGAAATGTTCCCAATTATTGTACTTGTCTATGTATACCCCTTTTCACATGTAAAGCGCCATGGAATAAATGGCTCTATAATAATAAATAATAATAATAATAATAACAACAACATAGTATTAACCTCTTCACTGTCAGATCACTAACAACCTCATTAACGCCTTGCTGACCAGGCAATTTTTGTTTGCTTGCTTTCCCTACATCCTTCCCTTCTTCCAAGAGCCATAACTTCTGGAATATGGGATCCAGTTTTGGGCTCCACATTTTAAAAAGGACATTCAGAAGTTAGAGTCAGTTCAAAGGCAGGCAACTAGACTACTACAAGGAATGGAAGGGCCTCCCATATGATGACAGGTTGAAAAAAAGAGAATTTTGTTTACTTACCGTAAATTCTTTTTCTTATAGTTCCGACATGGGAGACCCAGACCATGGGTGTATAGCTTCTGCCTCCGGAGGACACACAAAGTACTACACTAAAAAGTGTAGCTCCTCCCTCCGAGCATATACACCCCCTGGATAACCAAATCTAGCCAGTTTAGTGCAAAAGCTGAAGGAGGACATCCACCCACAAGTAGAGATAGAGCAAAACCTGGAACAACCGGAACCTCTGTCTACAACAACAGCCGGTGAAAACACACGGAACAAGAAAACTGCCAACAGGCAACAGGGAGGGTGCTGGGTCTCCCATGTCGGAACTATAAGAAAAAGAATTTACGGTAAGTAAACAAAATTCTCTTTTTCTTCATCGTTCCTTATGGGAGACCCAGACCATGGGACGTCTCAAAGCAGTCCATGGGTGGGAAATAAACAGAAAACTGAGAAGTAGGCAAAACCTAACTTCACAAATGGGCGACAGCCGCCTGAAGGATGCGTCTGCCCAAGCTCGCATCTGCCGAAGCATGAGCATGCACTTGGTAGTGCTTCGAAAAGGTGTGCAGACTAGACCAAGTGGCAGCCTGACAGACCTGCTGAGCCGTAGCCTGGTGCCTGAAAGCCCAAGAGGCACCGACAGCTCTGGTCGAATGCGCCTTGATCCCCGGCGGGGGAGGCACCTGAGTGCACTGGTAGGCATCGGATATGGCCGACCTAATCCAACGAGCTAGGGTCGGTTTAGAAGCCGAGAGACCCTTGCGCTGACCTGTGGTCAGCACAAAAAGAGGTGCACCGCCTAAGAACAGCGGTGCGTGACACATAGATCCGGAGCGCCCGCACCAGATCTAAAGTATGCAACGCTTTCTCAAAGCGATGCACAGGAGCCGGACAAAAGGAAGGCAATGAAATGTCCTGGTTAAGGTGGAAAGGAGACACCACCTTAGGGAGAAAGTCCGGAGTCGGACGGAGAACCACCTTGTCTTGGTGAAAAAACAAAAAAGGTGACTCCGAAGAGAGCGCAGCCAAATCAGAGACTCTCCTGAGAGAAGTTATGGCCACCAGAAAAACGACCTTCTGTGAAAGTCGAAACAAAGAAACCTCCCTAAGAGGCTCAAAGGGGGGTTTCTGTAAGGCTGTGAGGACCAGATTAAGGTCCCAGGGATCCAAAGGCCGCCGGTAAGGTGGAATGATGTGAGATGCGCCCTGCATGAAGGTGCGCACCTGGGCCAGTCGGGCGATACGCCGCTGGAACAACACTGACAGAGCCGAGACCTGTCCCTTAAGGGAATTGAGGGATAGTCCTAGCTGCAGACCGAACTGTAGAAAGGACAGGATGGTCGGCAAGGAAAAAGGCCAAGGGGCCTGCCCGAAAGAACGACACCAGGACAGGAAAATTCTCCAAGTCCTGTGGTAAATCTTGGCCGAGGAAGACTTCCGAGCCTGAGTCATAGTGGAGATGACTTCGGGAGGAATGCCGGAAGCCGTCAGGATCCAGGACTCAAGAGCCACGCCGTCAATCTGAGAGCTGCAGAATTCTGGCGGAAAAACGGACCTTGTGAGAGAAGGTCTGGGCGGTCCGGGAGATGCCACGGCACCTCTACGGACAGACGGAGCAGGTCTGGGTACCAAGCTCGCCTGGGCCATTCTGGAGCAATGAGTATGACCCGACGGCCCTCCATTCTGATCTTGCGCAGGACTCTGGGCAAGAGAGCTAGAGGGGGAAACACGTAAGACAGACGGAACTGGGACCAATCCTGAAGCAGCGCGTCCGCTGCAAAGGTCTGAGGATCGTGGGAGCAAGCCACGTAAACCGGGACCTTGTTGTTGTGCCGGGATGCCATTAGATCCACTTCCGGAGTGCCCCACTTGCGGCAGATCGACCGGAACACTGCCAGATGCAGAGCCCACTCGCCGCTGTCCACGGTTTGACGGCTGAGATAATCTGCCTCCCAGTTTTCTACGCCTGGGATGTGGACTGCGGATATGGTGGACTTGGAGTCCTCCGTCCACTGAAGGATGCGTTGAACCTCCAACATTGCCAGGCGGCTGCGAGTCCCGCCCTGGTGATTGATGTAGGCAACTGCTGTCGCGTTGTCTGACTGGACTCGAATGTGCTTGCCCGCCAACAGGTGGTGAAAGGCTACGAGAGCTAGAAGCACAGCTCTGATCTCCAGCACATTGATCAAGAGGGCTGATTCGGACGGAGTCCAAGTGCCCTGTGCTCGGTGGTGGAGAAATACTGCTCCCCAGCCGGATAGACTGGCATCCGTGGTGAGAATCACCCAGGACGGGATCAGGAAGGAGCGTCCCTGAGACAGAGAGAGGGGCCGAAGCCACCACTGAAGAGAGCTCCTGGTCTGTGGCGACAGAGCCACCAACTTGTGCAAGGAAGAAGTCCGCTTGTCCCAACAGCGGAGAATGTCCAGCTGCAGAGGACGCAGATGGAACTGGGCAAAGGGAACCACTTCCATTGACGCCACCATCTGACCCAGCACCTGCATGAGGTGCCTGATGGAATGACGGCGGGGCCTCAACAGAGAGCGCACCGCCAGACGGAGGGACCGCTGTTTGACTAAGGGCAGCTTCACAAGTGCCGGCAGAGTCTCGAATTGCATCCCTAGGTACGTAAGTTTTTGGGTCGGGGTCAGAGTGGACTTGGGCAGATTGACAAGCCACCCGAATTGAACAAGAGTGGCGAGAGTGAGCGAGACACTCCGCTGACAGTCTGCACTGGATGAAGCCTTGACAAGAAGGTCGTCCAGGTAAGGAATCACTGCCAACCCCTGGAGGTGCAGAACCGCAACCACTGCTGCCATGACCTTGGTAAATACTCGAGGGGCCGTGGCTAACCCGAAGGGGAGAGCCACGAATTGGAAATGTTCCTCTCCGATTGCAAAACGTAGCCAACGCTGGTGTGAAACTGCAATTGGCACATGCAGATAGGCATCTCTGATGTCGATGGATGCCAGGAAATCTCCTTGGGTCATTGAGGCAATGACTGATCGCAGAGACTCCATGCGAAAATGCCGCACCTGAACATGCTTGTTGAGAAGCTTGAGATCCAGGATGGGCCGGAAGGAACCGTCCTTTTTGGGGACTAGGAAGAGATTTGAGTAAAAACCTCTGAACCGTTCCCTGGCGGGAACCGGTACAATTACTCCGTTGGCCTGTAAGGATGCCACGGCCTGAGAGAAGGCGGCGGCCTTGGAGCAGGGGGGAGTTGACAGAAAAAATCTGTTTGGCGGGCTGGAAGAGAACTCTATCCTGTAGCCGTGGGAGATGATATCCCGCACCCACTGATCGGAGACGTGTTGAAACCACACGTCGCCAAAGTGGGAGAGCCTGCCACCGACCAAGGACGTTGCTGGCTCAGCCAGATAGTCAAGAGGAGGCTGCCTTGGTGGCAGCAGCTCCTGCGGACCTTTGTGGACGCGGCTTCTTGCGCCAGGTGGGCTTCTGGTCCTTGGCTGAGTTAGTGGGCGAGGCCGAGGGCTTAGAGGCCGCCCAGTTAGAGGAACGAAAGAAACGAAACCTCGACTGGTTCCTGCCCTGGACAGGTTTCCTGGGTTTAGTCTGTGGCAAGGAAGTACTCTTCCCGCCAGTAGCCTCCTTAATAATTTCATCCAGTTGTTCACCGAACAGCCTGGACCCGGCAAATGGGAGCCCAGCAAGGTACTTCTTTGAAGAAGCATCTGCCTTCCACTCTCGAAGCCACAAAATCCTGCGGATAGCGAGGGAATTAGCGGAGGCCACCGCAGTGCGGTGAGAAGCCTCCAGCATGGCAGACATGGCGTAGGCTGAAAAGGCTGAAGCCTGGGAAGTTAAGGCAACCAATTCAGGCATAGAGTCCCTAGTGAGGGAATGCATCTCCTCTAGGGAAGCAGAGATGGCTTTGAGAGCCCACACTGCTGCAAAGGATGGGGAGAACGAGGCCCCTGCCGCCTCATAGACAGACTTGGCCAGGAGGTCAACCTGGCGGTCAGTGGGATCCTTAAGTGAGGTGCCATCAGCTACAGATACAACTGTCCGGGCTGAGAGTCTAGACACCGGAGGGTCTACCTTTGGTGAGTGAGCCCACTCCTTGACCACCTCTGGTGGAAAAGGAAAACGGTCATCAGAACCACGCTTTGGGAAGCGTTTGTCAGGACAGGCTCTGGGCTTGGACACAGTGGCTTGAAAACTGGAGTGGTTAAAGAACACACTCCTTGTTCTCTTAGGCAGGGTAAACTGGTGCTTTCCTGCCAGAGAGGGTTGCTCCTCTGATACTGGCGGATTGAGGTCCAGTACAGAATTAATGGACGCAATCAAATCACTAACATCCGCATCACCCTCGGTCAGATCAATGGGGCACATGGAGGTAGCGTCCGAGCCCCCAGTAAAGACATCCTCCTCGTCCTGCGAGTCGGCTCGTGAATCGGAGCTGCGGGACGAGGAAGGAGAGGGGACCCTGCGTCTTCTTTTAGGAGGACGGGGTCTGGGAGCAGATGAAGAATCCTCTGTGAGCTCTGCAGAGCGAGCCGAAGCAGCAGAGGCGCCCTGAGAAGGCGGCTGATGCATGCTCAGCAGAGTCCGGGACAACTCTCCCATGGAGTCGGCAAAGGACTTGGAGATAGCCTTAGAAAACGATTCTACCCAAGCCGGGGGTTCAGCCACCGGGGCCGGAGCAGCCGGAGGGACCACTGGGGAGACTCCAGGCTGAGGCACCACCATGTTAAAGCAGGCATCACAATGTGGATACGTGCTCGGTTCAGGCAGTACGAGCTTACATGCAGTGCATATTGAGTACAGCCTTGCAGCCTTGCTCCTAGTGTGAGACATGCTGCTGAGGTGGAGGCTCTGCAGGAAAGAACACACTCCTTCAGAATGACCCCCAGAGAGTGTATAATAAAGTCCACAACCAGAGGTTGTGGCTTACCAGATCGTTTTGTGTGCCCTCCGGATCCCACAGCTCGGACCCCCAGACAGGTTGCAGAGATGCAGCAGCCAGCGCCGATCAGTGTGAGAACGCTGATAAAATGGCGCAGGAGGGAGGAGGGGGGGCGGGGCCTAGTCCAAGAGCGGGAACCGGAGGGCCAAGGAGATATCCAGGGGAGGGAAACATCTCCTCAGAGAGGAGTGTCCTCCCCTGAGCTGAACGGCCGGTGGGCGGAGCCGCACTGTCCCTCTGCATGACTGACATGCAGGGGCAGTGAAAACGAAAGTAGGCCGCAGCCGAAGCCGGGGCCTAAATTTTACAATGCGGCCGGCGAGCAGGCACCCTCGGCACGGTTCTCAGGTGAAAACCAGAAAACCAGCCGGAAATGTCACCAAAGTAACCTTACACACTCTCCCCAACAATAAAGATGCAAAGGACCCCCTGCAATAACGTCTCAAATACTTAGCTTGTGAGACGCAGGGCCAGGTCCCTGAGGGATGAGTGCTCCGTCCGGCTGGGTCCTGAAAGGGCTGCGGATGGAGACCGGTCTCCTGCAAAGCAGTGAGAACCGTGCTGGCTCCCACTTCAAGCCAGAGCCCGAGGGATGGTGAAGGAGCGCGGCATGTAAGGCTCCAGCCTTGAAATCAACCTTAACAACACCGCCGACACAGTGGGGTGAGAAGGGACATGCCGGGAGTCCAGCTTGGACCCGCTTTTCTTCAAACTCTTTAAAATCAAAAATCAGATGAGAATGCATGTGTGGATGTGTGCCTCCTGAACACAAAGCATTGAACTGGCTAGATTTGGTTATCCAGGGGGTGTATATGCTCGGAGGGAGGAGCTACACTTTTTAGTGTAGTACTTTGTGTGTCCTCCGGAGGCAGAAGCTATACACCCATGGTCTGGGTCTCCCATAAGGAACGATGAAGAAAGTTAGATATGTTTAGCTTAGAAAAAAGACGTCTCAGAGGAGATCTCATTTATTTGTATAAATACATGTGTGGTCAATATAAAGGACTGGCACATGACTTATTCCTTCCAAAGACAATACTAAGGACCAGGGGGCACTCACTGCGAGTGGAAGAAAAGCGATTCCGGCAGCTAAATAGGAAGGGTTCTTTACAGTTAGAGCAGTCAGACTGTGGAATGCCCTACCACAAGAGGTAGTAATGGCAGATACTATAACAGCTTTTAAAAAAGGGCTGGATGATTTCCTCAGTACACACAACATTGTTGGTTATAAATGACTTAGTGACCAAATGTAGAACTGGTGGAGGAAGGTTGAACTAGATGGACCTAGGTCTTTTATCAACCAAGTAACTATGTAACTTTTTTATTTTTTCAAAGCTATATGACAGTTTGTTTTTGTTTGAGCGGCTGGCACGAGGCTGAGCACCAAGCGTACCCGAGCACAGCGATGTTCAAATGGTCAGCAAACGTAATGCACCCGAACAGTGTTTGTTTTTTTTTGTAAAGTCGGTATTCGGTATGAACGCCGACCTTTACTTTTCAGGTTCGCTCATCTCTACCAGCTACATATGGTCCTTCTCCATACATATGTTTATCAAAAATGCACATAATTTCTGCTGCAGTATTCTGGCCACAGTCTGCAGAAAAAAAGCTATTTGTGACCAAACCCTAAAAAGGTACAAAATATTATTTAGAAGTGATTATAATGGCTAAGGTATGCTCGCTGGGAGCCTGACCTTGAGGACCCCGCCGACCATGACAAGTTTAATTTGTAGCTTCATTCCCTTGACTATTTTCCCACCACACTGAAGCTCACTGCAGAAAACAGCAGAAGGTAGCCAGGATCACCACTGTGCAAGGAAAACTTAGAAGGGGATACCGCACTAAATTAGCTCGGCGTCTTCTATATTCTAAGAAGTCAGGTTCTAAAAAGTCGGACATCCCAAGATCTTGAAGCGGTGGTATATTCTAATGATTCAGGAAGAGAATGACCCTTTAACACTGAGATATTGTGCATTTCTATACTTGATGTAGCAAGCGTCCTTTTGTGTGAGGAAGGTCAGTAAGCAGTAAGAGCAGTAGCGATGAGATGAGATGTAGATACGCTTTCTATACCTGGGTAAGGAGTGTCTCCTTTTCTTCTGACTCTGCAGTACCAAGTGGCTCGGACTCATCAATCTTCCTCTGTTCTTCTTTTTGTACCTGCGATGCATTTGGGAGGTCTGAATTCCTAGGGACCTGAAATCAGAAGTCAAGATGAGAATAAGCTGTGCAGCAACAATGTTATTATACATTCACACTCATATCAATCTTACTTTACAACACACGCTACAGAAATTGAGCCGGGTAAAGCCGATAAAAGGATTGATGGACTTCAGCGCGAAGCATTTGTCACGCGGAATAACACTGCAGCCCTTCTAATAACTGGGCATTAGGAATAAGCACACATTTTGGAAAGGTGGCAGATAAGCAGCACTTTTTTTTCCAGCATTGCTTACACATCATTGTAATGGACTAGCCATAAATTAGAAAATGTAACTTGGTGCGGAAAAAAAAAGGTCAGCAGTTTATTTTTTTTGGTTGTGGCTATTAATAGCTGGCAGTAGGTGTAAATACAAGATATGGATATAGGCAGGTACAAAACACGATACAAAATATATATATATATATATGTAGAAAGAATATACAGTGGAGCCTTGGTTTACGAGTAACCCGATTTGCGAGTATTTGCTATACGAGCAAAGCTTGCTGTAAATTTTTAACTCTGTGTACGAGCAATCATTGCTGTACGAGCAAATACTCACCGCACACACTTCCGGTTCCGTACTTTCACCGCACTCTGACCCGCTCTTGCAGTCCGCACAAATACACACAAGCACGCACACATATTATGCTCACCTTACCTTCCGTTCCCTCGCTGGCCTCCTGGTTCTTGTAGCTCGCCGGTACAGGATGTGTATCGGGTAACCATCGCGACGAGGGAGGAACTTCCGCTGCCAGCCGCTTCTCAAAGGCAGCGTGCTGGCCCATCAGAGGCAAGAGTCTCCTGCCTTTGACGTCAACATTCTGGCAGCAGAAGCTCCGGCATCGGTCACAATGGTTACCCGATACACATCCCGTACCGGCGAACTACAAGAGGAGGTCGGTGATGGAAACGAAGGTAAGATGAGCATAATATGTGTGTGTGTGGAATGGCACAAAGGGGACCAGGATGGGACATTGCACAAGTTTGTGGACCGGATTGTCTGAGCTTGCATTATTTCCTATGGGAAATTTTGTTTTGCTAGATGACTAACTTGGTTTACAAGTACACTCCCAGAGCGGATTATGCTCGTAAACCAAGGTTCCACTGTATAGTGGTAGAATAAAAATGGGATTAAAGCAAATATAAAAAAAATGGAGGTGATGATTAAAAGGTCCTGAAATCCCCTATTCCTTCTCATAGTAAATGACACTTTTTTTTTATCTGAAATATTCATCTTTTCATTTCTGCCCCCAGCCGCCATGTTTTTCAGACTGGCTTTGTGCCGGGTGGATACATGAGATGCCGCAGAAGGACCCCCCATAGAGGGAGTATTACCTCTGCATAGGTCAAGGCGTTACTCATTTCCCTAATTAAGCGACAACTACATTACGCAGAGAAGCTGCTCCGCTCGCTGTCATGTTCTTTCTCTTTCACATGTAATAGGAAAAACTATCCAATTACACGGGGAAAGAGTAACTTAATGTAGAGTTATACTTTTTACAAAACTGTAATTTGTCATAGGTGGTAAAATATTACCTAGTTCTATAATGACTAGACTTCTATCAAGGTGAATTATTATACAAGATCAGTCTGGGGAAATAGTACAATTTGTTACTGCGCTTTTCTTTTTTTTTTTTTTTTCCTTCTCCTTATTCTAAGAGCCATAACGTTCTCATTTGTGCGTCAGCTCGGCCATACGAAGGTCTGTTTATTGCTAGACGAGGTATAGTTTTCACTTTACTAAATAATGGACTGAAAAACGGTGAACAAAATTCTAAATTCAATGAAAAGATAAAAAAAAAAAAACATAATTCCGCCATAGCTTTTTTTATTTCATTTTTACGGCAATTATTGCGCAGTAAAAATTACCTGGTGACATTATTGTTCAGAGCTGTAAAATTACGGTGACACTACAATTCTACCGTTTTTACGTTTAGATATCAGTAGTTAAAATGTAGAACTTGTCAAAAAAAGAAAGATTTGGATTGTCAGCATTATCTTAGACCATAACTATTATTTCTTTTAGAGGTTAATCAGCAACAATTGGAGCCAGCTCCAGTCGCTGCTGTTAGAGAGCCCCCTGGAGCCCAAATGATGAATATTTAAGTTATAAAGTCACAAAGGGGTTAAATGGAACCTGTCATATCAGCAAACACTATTAACCTGTAGATATAAGGTTAGTCTGCATTAGAATGCTGCCCAGACCCCTCACTGGCCGGATACCAGGAGAAAATTAACTTTATTCCTCCCTGCAGCTGTTGGCTTTCCGGTCATGGAGGTGTGCCTGCCGTGACTACAGTCATTGTTCAGCACACAGTGAGTGGCGGCTCCAAACTCATCCCGGCACTTTACATTTTCTAATTTATGGCGAGTCCATTTCAATGAAGTGTAAGCAATGCTGGTTATCTGTCACCGTTCTAAAATGTGTGCTTCCTTCTTGTTTCACTATGGCTAGAGTCATAGACACAGTGAGCAGCTAAAAACACGTCTCGGCACTTTGATGGACTGCTCCCTTTGCTATGCATCTGTTCAAAGCAAGATGTCAATCAAAGTGCCAGGACGTGTTTTCAGCTCTCACTCACTGTGTACTGAAACATGACTGTAGTTACAGCGGGCTTGCCTCTATGACTGAAAGCCGGCAGCTGCTGGGAGGAATAAAGTCCATTTTCTTCTGGTAGCTGCAATTTCAGTAACCCAGATGAACTGTATTAGCCTCATATCTGAATGACAGGTTCCTTTGAACAAAATCAGCTGAAATAGTAATTCTTATAAACCAACCAGCTTCCTACAAATTACAATCAGTATGTCCTGCAATCCTTAAAGGGTATGTGCACAGTGCGACACCCATATATAAATAAAAAATGCACTTTATTAGTCATGACAACATGACACTGATACTGCAAAACATATACAGCTGCACTCTGAAATACTAACAATGAATAAATGAATTCTGGCATTGCATTACTGCTATAGGAATATTTGAAAAAAGAGATGTTTAGCTTATGTATTGGTCAATGCACGTGAGCCCGACAACCAACAGCAAGGTAATCTCTGTATATCAGCGGAAACCTAACTTGAAATGCCACTCTCTGGGTAAAAAAACCTCCATTTCTGGGCAAAAAGACGCTTTCTGGGTAAAAACCTCCATGTCTGGGCAGCTAGATTCCTGCTATAAGGAGAAGCCTGGTCATAGGGAGTGCTCAATCAGAAAGAGATCCACTACAATTATACAAAAAGACTGAATCGCACATCCAATAGGTGTGAACAGGTGCTAGCTGAAAAACAGTGTTTTTTAGCTAGCACCTGTTCACACCTATTGGATGTGCGGATCAGTCTTTTTGTATAACATGACACTGATAACGTTAAGTTTAAAAATGGAGTATAAAGCGTCACTTGCAATAAATCTTCCCAATAAAGGGAATCTGTCAGTAGGATCAACCCTAGTGGGCATATAGGTCATTTGAGGCTAAATAAAATTGTACCTTTATATCTCGGTCCGATGTCATACTGAAGAGAAATCCATGTTGTTCTTATATGTAAATGAACTGTTAAGATCTATGGGCCAGACACTGATATCCTGGAAAAACTGCCTCCAGAGCTTATTGTAAATGAACAGGAGCATTACTAGTGTGAGACATGTAATGACTGACACTTTCCTCTCATATTCACATAGCTCTGCAGTGAGAATAGAACTAACACAGCACATACAAACAGAACTTTGCCTCATTACAAACATTTGCAGCAGCAGTTGTCCTTTTAAACTGCTGGTGGCTATGCTGCAGAGCTGTGCCTGATTAGAACCAACACAATACAGCATTGAACCTTGTCTCGTTACAAACACAAAAACAATTGCAGTTGTCCTCTCAGAGTGCCGTCAGCTCTGCTGTACTGCTCTTCCCCACACTGGCTGCTTGTGAGATGGAAGGTGAAGCACTTTAAGAGGACAACTGCAGCTGCAAATGTTTTTGTAATAAGGTAAAATTCAGTTCTGCTGTGCTGTGTTAGTTCTGATCTCACAGAAGAGCTGTGTGCAATTATGAGTACAAAAGTCAGTCATTACATGTCTCACACTGGTACCTCCCTTCTCATTTAAAATATCTCTGGATGCAGACTCTCATGCAAATCAGTGTCCAGCCCATAGGTTGCAATAGCTCATTTACATATATGAAAAATGTGGATTTATCTGAAATAAAACATCAGATCGCAGATACCAAAGTATCATTTTATTCATCTTTCATAGTTGATCATAATGACAAAACCCCTTTAGGCACCTTCACACGTTCGTAAAAAACATGTATATGGAAAACTGGTAACAGTGTCATCAGTGTTTTCTATCAGCATGTCATCCGTTTTCTTCTGGAGTGGATAAAGAAAGAATGCAACTACGAAGCTTCTTCTATCCATTTCACTGTTAAACATGGACGGCACAGGTATGCCATTGGTGTGCTGTTCATGTTTTTGACTTGTCCTGGCCTTTGCCATTTGTGCTGCCCGAAAATCGGTCATGTCCCAATATCTGAATGATGAAAATAGAGGTGTGACTGTAACATAAGGAACTTTTATGCAACCTTTTAAGAACCAGATGTTTTTGTTTTCATTTTTGCACTTTTTTTCCCTCTCCTTCTAGCTAGGGAGATTCTATTTTTTCCCTTCCATGTCGCTGTATGAGATTTTGTTTTAGACATCATTAATTTTTCTATACAATGTACTGAAAAACAGGGGAAAAAGTCAAGTGCAATGAAATGGTGAAAAAAATGCTGTTCTACCTCTGTTTTTTGGGTTTTGTTTTTATGGCGTTCATTTTTTGTCGAAAATTAATTGTCCACATCACTCTCCAGGTCAGCTCAATTACGTCCAAAACCAAACTTGCATAGGTCTGTTTAAACATTTGCAAAAAGATGTTTTTTGCTTTGTGTCGCCATTTTCTGAAACTCATCATGTTGTTATTCTTCAGTTGAAGTCGCTGTGTGAGGGCTTGCTTTCTGTATGGCAACTATAAGGTTTTATTGACACCATTTTGGAGTAGATAAGTAATTTTAATTGCTCTTTAATGTATTTTTAGGGAGGTGTGGTTACTGAAAAACTACAATTCTCACATATCAATTATTTTCTGTTTATGCCATTTACCATATGGGTTACATCATTTTAGATTTTGAAAAAACAAAAACTTTCATGGATGTGGAAATACCAATTTGTATTTTTCACTAGCTGTAGTACCCGGGCGTTGCCCAGAATAGTAACTGTCTCTCTGTCTCTCTCCCAGTCTCTTTCTGTGTGTCGCTGTCTGTCTGTCTTGCTGTCTGCTTCTTTCATAGTATCATAGTATCATAGTTTTTAAGGTTGAATGGAGACTCTAAGTCCATCTAGTTCAACCCGTAGCCTAACATGTTGATCCAGAGGAAGGCAAAAAAACCCCAATGTGGCAAACAAGTTCCAATGGGGAAAAAAATTCCTTCCTGACTCCACATCCGGCAATCAGACTAGTTCCCTGGATCAATACCCTGTCATAAAATCTAATATACATAACTGGTAATATTAAATTTTTCAAGAAAGGCATCCAGGCTCTGCTTAAATGTTAGTAGTGAATCACTCATTACAACATCATGCGGCAGAGAGTTCCATAGTCTCACTGCTCGTACAGTAAAGAATCCTCGTCTGTGATTATGATTAAACCTTCTTTCCTCAAGACGTAGCGGATGCCCCCGTGTTCCAGTCGCAGGCCTAGGTGTAAAAAGATCTTTGGAAAGGTCTCTGTACTGTCCCCTCATATATTTATACATTGTGATTAGATCCCCCCTAAGCCTTCGTTTTTCCAAACTAAATAACCCCAAGTTTAATAACCTGTCTTGGTATTGCAGCCCACCCATTCCTCTAATAATCTTGGTCGCTCTTCTCTGCACCCTCTCCAGTTCAGCTATGTCCTTCTTATATATCGGTGACCAGAATTGTACACAGTATTCTAAGTGCGGTCGCACTAGTGACTTGTACAGAGGTAGAACTATATTTTTTTCATGAACACTTATACCTCTTTTAATACATCCCATTATTTTATTAGCCCTGGTAGCAGCTGCCTGACACTGTCCACTAAAGTGAAGTTTACCATCCACCCATACACCCAAGTCTTTTTCTGTGCCTGTTTTACCCAGTGTTCTACAATTAAGTACATAATCATAAATGTTATTTCCTCTACCCAAGTGCATGACCTTACATTTATCTACATTAAACTTCAATTGCCACTTCTCAGCCCAATCCTCCAATTTACATAAATCTCCCTGTAATATAAAATTATCCTCCTCTGTATTGATTACCCTGCAGAGTTTAGTATCATCTGCAAATATTTAAATTCTACTCCGCATGCCCCCAACAAGGTCATTTATAAATATGTTGAAAAGAAGCGGGCCCAATACTGACCCCTGTGGTACCCCACTATGAACTGAGACCCAGTCCGAGTACGTACCATTAATAACCACCCTTTGTTTCCTATCACTGAGACAGTTTTTAACCCAGTTACACATATTTTCCCCTATCCCCATTATTCTCATTTTATGTACCAACCTTTTGTGTGGCACCGTATCAAAAGCTTTTGAAAAGTCCATATACACAACATCCACTGCATTTCCCTGGTCCAGACTTGAACTTACCTCTTCATAGAAGCTGATCAAATTAGTTTGACAGGATCGATCCCTCATAAACCCATGTTGATACTCTGTCATAAGGTTATTTTTCTTGAGATACTCCAGTATAGCATCTCTCAAGAAACCCTCAAGGATTTTACCAACCGTAGAGGTTAAACTTACCGGCCTATAATTTCCCGGCTCAGTTTTTGGCCCCTTTTTGAATATTGGCACCACATTTGCTATGCGCCAGTCCTGCGGTACCGACCCTGTTATTAAGGAATCTGAGAAGATTAAAAATAATGGTCTATCTATCACAGAACTCAATTCCTGTAGTACTCTGGGGTGTATGCCATCCGGGCCCGGAGATTTGTCAACCTTAGTGATTTCGAGGCGGCGGCGTACTTCCTGCTGGGTTAAGCAGGTAATATTCAAGGGTGAATTTATGGTATCACTGGTCATGTCATCTGCCATGGCATTTTCTTGTATAAAAACCGTAGAAAAAAAGTAATTCAGCAGGTTGGCTTTACCCTCATCCCCTTCCACTATTTCACCAAGACTATTTTTAAGGGGGCTAACACTATCGCTTTTCAGTTTTTTACTGTTTATGTAGTTAAAGAATATTTTAAGATTATTTTTACTTTCTCTCGCAATGAGTCTCTCTGTCTCAAACTTAGCTAACTTAATTTGCTTTTTACATATTTTATTTAATTTTCTATAATTATATAATGCCTCATCACTACCTACCCTCTTTAATTCTTTTAAGGCTTTCTGTTTTTCTTTTATTGCTTCCCTTACAGCTCTATTTATCCATAGGGGTTTCCTCCTATTTCTAGCATGATTGTTCCCATAGGGTATATTTTCTGCACAAGCCCTATTCAGGATGCTCATAAAAGTCTCCCATTTGCTTTGTGTACTTTTATTACTTAGTACATCATCCCAGTTTATTGCACTAAGATCATCTCTCAACCGTTTAAAATTTGCTTTCCTGAAGTTTAGTGTCCTTGTAGCCCCTCCACTAGACATCTTACTAAAGAATACATGAAAACTTATTATTTTGTGATCACTATTCCCCAAGTAACCCCCAACTTGTATATTTGATATGCGGTCTGGCCTATTGGTTAGTACAAGGTCTAGTAGTGCTCCCCCTCTTGTGGGGTCCTGTACCATTTGTGAAAGGTAATTATCTTTCATTGTTATCAAAAATCTATTTCCTTTGCTGGAACTGCAAGTTTCTGTTCCCCAATTTATATCAGGATAGTTAAAGTCCCCCATAATAATTACCTCTCCGAGACTCGCTGCTTTATCAATTTGCTTTATGAGGAGATTCTCTACCTCTTCCATAATATTCGGCGTCTTATAACACACCCCTATCAGTATTTTATTATTCATTCTCCCCCCCCTTATCTCCACCCATAGGGACTCTACATTCTCAGTACCCTCACATATGTTGTCACGCAGGATGGGTTTTAAGGATGATTTTACATATAGACACACACCTCCCCCTCGCTTATTTGTACGGTCATTCCTGAATAGGCTATAACCCTGTAAATTAACAGCCCAGTCATAGCTCTCATCCAGCCATGTCTCTGATATCCCCACTATATCATAATTTTCTTCCAACAATATTAATGCTAATTCCTCCACCTTATTTATGAGGCTTCGGGCATTAGTGTACATGCACGTTACATATGACTCTGTACCTGTATTCCTGCTTACTGCATTAACTGTCCTAACCCTTCCCCCCGTACCACCCCCAATTTCATTACTTGTGCCCTGGTCACTATCTGCACTACATTCCCCTTCTATAAAGTGAATACCCTCGCCCCCCATTCCTAGTTTAAACACTCCTTGTCTGTCTGTTTCTATCTCTCCGTCTGTATTTGCATCAGTCTATCTATCTCAATCTCTGTATCTGTCTGTCTCTCTCTCTGTCTATTTGCCCGTCTGTCTCTTGCCCGGTCTGTCTCTTGCCCGGTCTGTCTCTTCAAGGAGGGGGGGGGGCAATGGGAGCCACTGTATGTGTGCAGAGGCAAAAATCCCATTAAAATGCCCCTGATATGGATTGTTACATCATCTAAATGATTAACAGCAGCGAGCAGATCTCAGCTATGGATGTCGCTGTTAGAGACAGATGGTGGCTATGTAACATGGCTGGCTTCTACTGCATATGGACCTCAGCATTGACATATGGCTTTAAGACCAAGTTCACATGAGCATATTTTCGCCCCAAGTGCTGGCTGCAAAAAAAGAGAATTTTATTTACTTACCGTAAATTCTTTTTCTTATAGTTCCGTATTGGGAGACCCAGACATTGGGTGTATAGCTTCTGCCTCCGGAGGACACACAAAGTACTACACTCAAAAGTGTAGCTCCTCCCTCTGAGCCTATACACCCCCTGGAGAAACCAGATCTAGCCAGTTTAGTGCAAAAGCTGAAGGAGAATAGCCACCCATAAGTAAAAACAGAGCAAGCACCGGAACAACCGGAGCCTCTGTCTACGACAACAGCCGGTGATAACACGCGGAACAAGAAACTGCCAACAGGCAACAGGGAGGGAGCTGGGTCTCCCAATACGGAACTATAAGAAAAAGAATTTACGGTAAGTAAACAAAATTCTCTTTTTCTTTATCGTTCCTATGGGAGACCCAGACATTGGGACATCTCAAAGCAGTCCATGGGTGGGAATAAACAGAAAAACTGAGAAGTAGGCAGAGCCTAACTTCACAAGTGGGCGACAGCCGCCTGAAGGATGCGTCTGCCCAAGCTCGCATCTGCCGAAGCACGAGCATGCACTTGGTAGTGCTTCGAAAAGGTATGCAGGCTAGACCAAGTGGCAGCCTGACAGACTTGCTGAGCCGTAGCCTGGTGCCTGAAAGCCCAAGAGGCACCGACAGCTCTGGTCGAATGTGCCTTGATCCCCGGCGGGGGAGGCACCTGAGAACCCAGGTAGGCATCCGAAATGGTGGACCTAATCCAACGGGCTAAGGTCGGCTTAGAAGCAGGGAGGCCCTTGCGCCGACCTGTGGTTAGCACAAAAAGAGAGGTGCACCGCCTAAGAACAGCGGTGCGAGACACATAGATCCGGAGCGCACGCACCAGATCCAAAGTATGCAACGCTTTTTCAAAGCGATGAACAGGAGCCGGACAAAAGGAAGGTAGGGTAATGTCCTGGTTAAGGTGGAAAGGAGAGACCACCTTAGGAAGAAAGTCCGGAGTCGGACGGAGAACCACCTTGTCTTGATGAAAAACCAAAAAAGGGGACTCCGAAGAGAGCGCAGCTAAATCAGATACTCTCCTAAGGGACGTTATGGCCACTAGAAAGACCACTTTCTGTGAAAGACGAAACAAAGAAACCTCCCTAAGAGGTTCAAAGGGGGGTTTCTGCAAAGCCGTGAGGACCAAGTTAAGGTCCCAGGGATCTAAGGGCCGCCGGTAAGGCGGAATGATGTGAGATGCACCTTGCATGAAGGCGTGGACCTGAGCCAGCCGGGCGATACACCGCTGGAACAGCAATGACAGAGCCGAGACTTGTCCCTTGAGAGAGTTGAGGGACAATCCCAGCTGCAGACCGGACTGTAGAAAAGACAGAAGGGTCAGCAAGGAAAAAGGCCAAGGAGAATGGCCAGAAGAACGACACCAGGACAGGAAAATTTTCCAAGTCCTGTGATAGATCTTGGCAGAGGAAGACTTACGGGCCCGAGTCATCGTGGAGATGACTTCAGGGGGGATACCGGAAGCCGTCAAGATCCAGGACTCAAGAGCCACGCCGTCAATCTGAGAGCCGCAGAATTCTGGCGGAAAAACGGACCTTGTGAGAGAAGGTCTGGACGGTCCGGAAGATGCCACGGCACCTCTACAGACAGAAGAAGCAGGTCTGGGTACCAAGCTCGTCTGGGCCAGTCCGGGGCAATGAGAATGACTCGACGAACCCTCCAATCTGATCTTGCGCAGAACTCTGGGCAAGAGAGCTAGAGGGGGAAACACGTAGGGCAGACGAAACTGGGACCAGTCTTGAACCAGAGCGTCCGCTGCGAAGGCCTGAGGTTCGTGGGAGCGAGCCACGTAAACCGGAACCTTGTTGTTGTGACAGGATGCCATTAGGTCCACGTCCGGAGTGCCCCACTTGCGGCAGATTGACTGAAACACTGTCGGATGCAGGGACTACTCGCCACTGTCCACGGTCTGACGGCTGAGATAATCTGCTTCCCAGTTTTCCACGCCTGGGATGTGGACTGCGGATATGGTGGACTTGGAGTCCTCCGTCCATTGAAGGATACGTTGTACCTCCAACATTGTCAGGCGGCTGCGTGTCCCGCCTTGGTGATTGATGTAGGCAACCGCTGTCGCGTTGTCTGACTGGACTCGGATGTGCTTGCCCGCCAATAGGTGGTGAAAAGCTAGGAGAGCCAGGAGCACTGCTCTGGTTTCCAGCACATTGATCGAGAGGGCTGACTCGGACGGAGTCCAAGTGCCCTGTGCTCGGTGGTGGAGACATACCGCTCCCCAGCCGGAAAGACTGGCATCCGTGGTGAGAATCACCCAGGACGGAGCCAGGAATGAGCGTCCCTGAGACAGAGAGAGGGGCCGAAGCCACCACTGAAGAGAGCTCCTGGTTTGTGGCGACAGAGCCACTAACCTGTGCAAGGAGGAAGGCCGCTTGTCCCAACAGCGGAGAATGTCCAGCTGCAGAGGACGCAGATGGAACTGGGCAAAGGGAACAGCCTCCATTGACGCTACCATCTGACCCAGCACCTGCATTAGGTGCCTGATGGAATAACGGCGGGACCTCAGCAGAGAGCGCACCGCTAATTGGAGAGATGGCTGTTTGATCAAGGGCAACTTCACAAGTGCCGGAAGAGTCTCGAACTGCATCCCTAGATACGGGAGACTCTGGGTCGGAGTCAGAGTGGATTTGGGCAGATTGACAATCCACCCGAATTGGGCTAGAGTGGCAAGAGTGAGCGAGACACTCCGCTGGCAGTCTGCGCTGGATGAAACCTTGACTAGAAGGTCGTCCAGGTAAGGAATCACTGCCAATCCCTGTAGGTGCAGAATCGCAACCACTGCTGCCATGACCTTGGTGAATACTCGAGGGGCCGTGGCTAACCCGAAGGGGAGAGCCACGAATTGGAAATGTTCCTCTCCGATTGCAAAACGTAGCCAACGCTGGTGTGAAACTGCAATTGGCACATGCAGATAGGCATCTCTGATGTCGATGGATGCCAGGAAATCCCCTTGGGTCATTGAGGCAATGACTGACCGCAGAGATTCCATGCGAAAATGCCGCACCTGAACATGCTTGTTGAGAAGCTTGAGATCCAGGATGGGCCGGAAGGAACCGTCCTTTTGGGGACTAGGAAGAGATTTGAGTAGAAACCTCTGAACCGTTCCCGGGTGGGAACCGGTACAATTACTCCGTTGGCCTGCAAGGATGCCATGGCCTGAGAGAAGGCGGCGGCCTTGGAGCAGGGGGGAGTTGACAGAAAAAATCTGTTTGGCGGGCTGGAAGAGAACTCTATCCTGTAGCCGTGGGAGATGACATCCCGCACCCACTGGTCGGAGACATGTTGAAACCAAGCGTCGCCAAAGTGGGAGAGCCTGCCACCGACTAAGGACGTTGGTGGCGCGGACAGATAGTCACGAGGAGGCTGCCTTAGTGGCAGCAGCTCCTGCGGTCTTCTGTGGACGCGCCTTTGTGCGCCAGTTGGATTTTTGGTCCTTGGCTGACTTAGTGGACGAGGCCGAGGGCTTAGAGGACGACCAGTTGGAGGAACGAAAGGAACGAAACATCGACTGGTTCCTACCCTGGACAGGTTTCCTGGTTTTGGTTTGTGGCATGGAAGTACTCTTCCCGCCAGTAGCTTCCTTAATAATTTAATCCAGTTGTTCACCGAATAGCCTGGTCCCAGCAAAAGGGAGCCCAGCAAGGTACTTCTTTGAAGAAGCATCTGCCTTCCACTCTCGAAGCCACAGGATCCTGCGGATAGCGAGGGAATTAGCCGAAGCCACCGCAGTGCGGTGAGAAGCCTCCAGCATGGCAGACATGGCATAGGATGAAAAAGCGGAAGCTTGGGAAGTTAAGGCAACCATCTCGGGCATAGATTCCCTGGCGAGGGAACGCATATCCTCTAGAGAAGCAGAAATGGCTTTGAGAGCCCACAGTGCTGCAAAAGATGGGGAGAACGAGGCCCCTGCCGCCTCATATACAGATTTGGCCAGAAGGTCAACCTGACGGTCAGTGGAATCCTTAAGAGAGGTGCCATCAGCCACTGATACCACGGTCCGGGCTGAAAGTCTAGACACGGGGGGGGGTCTACCTTTGGTGAATGAGCCCACTCCTTGACCACCTCAGGTGGAAAGGGAAAATGGTCATCAGAACCACGCTTTGGGAAGCGTTTCTCAGGACAGGCCCTGAGCTTGGCCACAGCGGCCTGAAAACTGGAGGTAAACTGGTGCTTTTCTGCCAGAGAGGGTTGCTCCTCTGATACTGGCGGATTGAGGTCCAGTACAGAATTAATGGACGCAATCAAATCACTAACATCTGAGTCACCTTCGGACATATCAATGGGGCACATGGAGGTAGCATCCGAGCTCCCAGTAAATGCATCCTCCTCGTCCTGCGAGTCAGGCTCTGAAACAGAGCCGCGGGGCGAGGAAGGGGAGGAAGCCCTACGTCTCCTCTTAGGAGGACGGGGCCTGGGACCAGATGAGGATCCTCTGTGAGCTCCGCTGAGAGAGCCCTAGCAGCAGAGGCACCCTGTGAGGGGGGCTGATGCATGTTCAGCAAAGTCCGGGACAGCTGTCCCATGGAGTCGGCAAAAGACTGGGAGATAGACCTGGTTAAGGATTCTACCCAAGCCGGGGGTTCAGCCACAGGAGCCGGAGCAGCCTGAGAGACCACTGGGGGTGAGACTCCAGGCTGAGGCACCGCCAGGTTAGAGCAGGCATCACGATGTGGATAGGTGCTCGGTTCCGGCAGCACGAGCTTACATGCAGTGCATACTGAGTATAGCTTTGCCTTGCTCCTCGTGTGAGACATCCTGCTGGAGTGGGGGCTCTGCTAGAGTGACCCCCAGAGAGTATATACAGAGGCCCACAACCAAAGGTTGTGGCTTACCAGACCGCTGGAGCGGTGTTGTGTGCCCTCCAGATCCCAAAGCCCGGACCCCGAAGCACCTCAGCAGGGATGCTGCAGCCAGTGACGATCGCAGAGAAAACGCTGATAAAATGGCGCCGGAGCGAGGAGAGGGGGCGGGGCCAACTCTGAGAGCGGGAACTGGAGGGCCAAGGAGGTTTACAGGGGAGGAGACATGCACTCAGTGAGGAGTGTCTCTCCCCTGTGCAAATCGGCCGCTGGGCGGAGCCGCACTGTCCCTCTGCATGAATGACATGCGAGGGCAGTGAAAACGAAAGTAGGCCTCCGGCGAAGCCGGGGCCAAAATTTGAGCTGTGCGGCCGGCGCGCAGGCACCATCGGCGCGGTTCTCAGGGGAAAACCAGAGAACCGGCCAGAAATGTTAGAAAACACACTTAGCACACTCTCCCACCATAATAAAATACAGGGACCCCCAGGTATAACCGTCTCAGGTACTTAGCTTGCTGAGACGCAGGGCCATGTCCCTGAGGGATGAGTGCTCCGTCCAGCAGGATCCTGAAGGGCTGCGGATGGAGACCGGTCTCCTGCCAAGCATGGAGAACCGTTCTGGCTCCCACTTCAAGCCAGAGCCCGAGGGATGGTGAAGGAGCGCGGCATGTAAGGCTCCAGCCTTGTAATCAACCTTAACAGCACCACCGACACAGTGGGGTGAGAAGGGACATGCCGGGGGTCCAGACTTGGACCCGCTTTTCTTCAAACTCTTTCCAAAAATGAAAAATCAGATGAGAATGCATGTGTGGATGTATGCCTCCTGAACACAAAGCAATGAACTGGCTAGATCTGGTTTCTCCAGGGGGTGTATAGGCTCAGAGGGAGGAGCTACACTTTTGAGTGTAGTACTTTGTGTGTCCTCCGGAGGCAGAAGCTATACACCCAATGTCTGGGTCTCCCATAGGAATGATAAAGAAATAATGACAGTACACGAACAATGCTAGAACCAATGTTATTCAATGGAGCTGTTGTCACGCAATTAAACGTGGCAGACGCATTCAGACCTACTGATGTCTGACACACAACAAAATACCCCCCCCCACAACTACACCATAAGCAAAGGGAAACACCAGGAACACAATAACAACGGTGGGCCCTGGCACTAGTGAGCAGGTAGATGGAAACCTCCTGCCTTTACCTGCCGCTGTACCCTGCAGTGCTAGCCAGACAATAAACAGGCTCCGCACCTGTCGCCGAGCAGGAATACCTGAAGCGCTAAAAAATCCCTACTATAGTTCTGGCTAACGAGTGGGGCAGTAAGGCTCACTAGGCCCACTACTGCACTAATACAACAAGAAGGTAGATGAGACAAACAGGGGAATAACAACTAAAAAATGGAGAAGATCCAACTTCAGGACGAATCCTCAGCAGCTTCTTCACCAAGACGGCTTGCATACAAATGGCTCTATATAATCAGCAAGGCTTGCTGGGATACCTAGCTATTTAAACCCAAGGGGGCGTGGCTACAGAGCAGCTGCAGCTGACCTAAACTGCAGGAGAGAGAGCTGCTGGCAGAAAAACTGACATTAACTACCATATTTTCCGGCGTATAAGACGACTTTTTAACCCCTGAAAATCTTCTCAAAAGTCGGGGGTCGTCTTATACGGCAGATGTCATCTTATAAGGCAGTGGACGGTGCCGTCATGGCTTTACTGCCATTGTTTACACACAATAAAAGATATTCTCACCTGTCCTCCGTGCCCGCGGTGCCTCCAGCTGTTTCTTGCAGTCCGCAGGCACAGACCCCTCCGTGATAGCGGCCACTGCAGGATGTTGTCATGGCTTTACTGCAGTTGAATGCTTTATGGCGTCACAAAGCATTCAACTGCAGTAAAGCCATGACAACATCCTGTAGTGGTCGCTCCGTACACCAGACTAAATCACAGAGGTGTCTGTGTGCCTGCAGACTTGAAGAAACAGCTGGAGGCACCGTGGGCACAGAGGAGAGGTGAGAATATCTTTTATTGTGTGTAAACAACGGCATAAAAGGGGACAAGAAGGGAACTAGCAGGAGGACATTACTAAACAATGGGGACAATACTGCAGGGGACATTACTAAACAATGGGGACATTACAGCAGGGGACATTACTATACAATGGGGACATTACAGCAGGGGACATTACAGCTGGGGACATTACTGCGTGGGGCATTACAGTTGGGGACATTACTAAACAATGGGGACATTACTAAACAATGGGGACATTACTAAACAATGGGGACATATAACTGGAAAAGTTGGGGGTCCTCTTATACGCCCAGTCATCTTATACGCCGGAAAATACAGTACTTCAGTACCAAAGGAAACAACAGCATTTAAATGCAGAGTCCCATATAGAGATGAGGGGCTCCATAAAGTTGTCATATTCTCCAAAAACAGGGAAACGACTGGACAGCTGCACAAATAAGACATTTATTTATTTACTGAATTTGAGTGTGGAAAAAAATGCAGCGTGCACTAGTTTCCTCCATGTGTCGGATGACACTCGCCCATTCAAATCTATGGGTGCGCAATAAAAATCAGATGCCATACGGAGCTACCATATAGTATTAGTTTTTTATGTATACAGTGCACTTCTTTACCATAAGAAACTGTAAATGTTCCTGTAGTTTATTAATATCTGCTGCTGTAAAAAAAAAAACAGATTACACATGGATGACAAGTGAGAAAAAATTGTTCCGAATTTTTCTGGATGAAACGGTGACGATTTTTTTTATACGTTCGTGTGAACTTATCCAAATACAACCCCTGGCAAAAATTATGGAATCACCTGGCTCTGAGGACGTTCATTCAGTTGTTTACTTTTGTTTAAAAAAAGCAGATCACAGACATGGCACAAAACTAAAGACATTTGAAATGCCAACTTTCTGGCTTTAAGAAACACTAAAAAAAAATCATGAAAACATAATGTGCTAGCCAGTAACTGTTAATTTTCAAGACCTAACAGGGAAAAATTAATCACTCAATTATGAGGAAAAAATGATGGAATCACCCTATAAAGTTTCATCCCCAAAACTAACATCTGCATCAAATAAGATCTTCTCGTTAGTCTGCATCTAAAAAGGAGTGATCACACCTTGGAGAGCTGTTGCACCAAGTGGACTGACAAGAATCATGCCTCCAACACGAGAGATGTCAATTGAAACAAAGGAGAGGATTATCAAACTCTTAAGGGCTTGTGCGCACTAGGCGTTTTTGCTGCGTTTTTAGCGGCGTTTTTTACCACGTTTTTGTGCTGAAAACGCAGTGACATTGCTTCCCCAGCAATGTCTATGGGTTTTCAGAAGTGCTGTCCGCACACAGCGTTTTTTTTTGTAGCTGCGTTTTTGTGGTGACCACAAAAATGCAGCATGTCAATTATTTCAGCGTTTTTCACTGCGTTTTTCACCCATTGAGTTCAATGAGATGTTCAACAACGCAATGAAAAACGCATATAGCTGCGTTTCTATGACTAAAAACGCAGCTATAAACGCAAGGGGTGGGTACTACAGTGACGTGTACAGGAAGAGGATTCCTTCTGTTGGTAAACACAGAAGCATGAATCCTCCCGGTACCGTCACCGCTGCGTCCACAACCCGCCCAGTGCCATGCCAGCTCCGTGCGGCGCCATGTCTGGGCGGGAGGTGGAGGCAGCGGCGAAAACAAAAGTGAACAGTAGAAAAAAAAAATTTCATATATACTCACCTGTCTGCAGGGTCCCGGTGCCATGCCCGCTCCTGTCCTGGTACCGCCGCTATGGCTGTGTGCAGTCTCCCCGGGGCACGTACGAAGCTTGCAGGACCTGGCGGTGGATCACCTGATGCAGTCACCTGACGCATCAGCTGATCGTAATTCTCGCGGTGTCGCCGGCTTTTTCGCGCCCGGCCGGCTATCAGCTGATCCTGCCATCAGGGGACTTCATCAGCTGATTACCGGCAGCTCCTGCAGCGATGGGACAGGATCAGACTCTCATCCCATCGCTCCAGGAGCTGCCGGTAATCAGTACAGACATGAGTATTTATTTTATTTTTTTTTTTTTTTCACTGTATAATTTTTTGCATTGTATAATCGGCTTTTATACAATCAGCTGATGTGTGATGTGATTCACGTAGTTTAACCTGACACATCATCTGATCGCTTTGCCTTCAGCAAACCGATCAGATGATATTGGATCCGGATTGGATGGCGTGGGACCCTTGACCCAGGATTACTGTGGAGGGGGGTTCTTTATTTCAATAAAGATGGAGTCACTAATTGTGTTGTGTTTTATTTCTATTAAAAATATTTTTCTGTGTGTTGTGTTTTTTTTTTTTTATCATTACTAGAAATTCATGGTGGCCATGTCTAATATTGGCGTGACACCATGAATTTTGGGCTTAGGGCCAGCTGATAATATACAGCTAGCCCTAACTCCATTATTACCCAGCGAGCCACAGTCACCAGGGTAGCTGGAAGAGTTGGATACAGCGCCAGAAGATGGCGCTTCTATGAAAGCGCCATTTTTTGGGGTAGCTGCGGACTGTAATGCGCAGCGGGGGTGCCCAGAAAGCTTGGGCACTCTGCACTACGGATTCCAATCCCCAGCTGCCTAGTTGTACCTGGCTGGACTCAAAAATTGGGCGAAGCCTATGTCATTATTTTTAATTATTTCTTGAAATTCATGAAATAAAAAAAAAAAAAAAAGGGCTTCCCTATATTTTTGATTCCCAGCCGGGTACAAATAGGCAGCTGGGGATTGGGGGCAGCCTGTACCTGCCTGCTGTACCTGGCTAGCATACAAAAATATAGCGAAGCCCATGTCATTTTTTGTTTCTTTTTGGGCAAAAAACTCCTGCATACAGTCCTGGATGGAGGATGCTGAGCCTTGTAGTTCTGCAGCTGCTGTCTGCTCTCCTGCATACACTAGTTCTGCAGCTGTCTGCTCTCCTGCATACAATGAACATTTTGAAGAAGGAAATGACATCAGACTTTTTTTTTTTTTTCATCAACAATCTTTAATGGCATTGTGCACTGATTAAAAACGCAGTGCGCAAAAACGCAGCAAAAAACGCACCAAATTGCGGTAAAAACGCATGCGTTGTCGCGTTTTTTAGCCGTGGATGCGTTTTTTGAGACAAAAACGCACAGAAAAACGCAGCGTGAAAAAAACGCCTAGTGCGCACATACCCTAAAAGAGGGTAAATCATCACGCAATGTTGCAAAAGCTGTTGGTTGTTCACAGTCAGCTTTGTCTAAAATCTGGACCAAATACAAACAACATGGGAAGGTTGTTAAAGGCAAACATACTGGTAGACCAAGGAAGGTATCAAAGCGTCAAGACAGAAATCTTAAAGCAATATGTCTCCCAAAACAGGAAATACACAACAAAACAAATGAGGAACGAATGGGAGGAAACTAGAGTCAATGTCTGTGACCAAACCTCCTAAAGGAAATTGAATTTAGAAACAGAAAAGCTAAGCAATAATAAGATGACTGCCTGAAGAGAGCATGTAAATATCCATAGTCACTGATGATATGGGGCTACATGTCAGGTAAAGGCACTGGGGAGATGGCTGTCATTACATCTTCAATAAATGCCCAAGTTTACATTGAAATTTTGGACACTTTTCTTATCCCATCAATTGAAAGGATGTTTGGGGATGAGGAAATCATTTATCAAGATGATAATGTATCCTGCCATAGAGCAAAAACTGTGAAAACATTCCTTTAAAAAAGAAGACACACAAGGTCAATGTCATGGCCTGAAAATAGTCCAGATTTCAATCCAATTGAGAATCTTTGGTGGAAGTTGAAGAAAATGGTCCATGACAAGGCTCGAACCTACAATGCTGATCTGGCAACAGCAATCAGAGAAAGTTGGAGCCAGATTGATGATGAGTACTGTTTGTCACTCATTAAGTCCATGCTTCAGACACTGCAAGCTGTTATAAAAGCCAGAGGTGGTGCAACAAAATAGTGATGTATTGGAGTGTTCTTTTGTTTGCTTGTTTTTCATCATTCCATAATTTCTTCCTCATAATTGAGTGATTCCATATTTTTTTTCCCTGTTTGGTCTTGAAAGGTAACTGTACCTGGCTAGCACATTATGTTTTCATGATTTTTTTAGTGTTTCTTAAAGCCAGAAAGTTGCCTTTAGTTTGGTGCCATGTCTGTGATCTGCTTTTTTTTTTTTTTTTTTTTTAAAACAAAAGTAAACAACTGAATGAACATCCTCAGAGACAGGTGAGTCCATACTTTTTTCAGGGGTTGTAGTAAGGCCCACAGAAAAGTCCTGTCTATTGGAGTGTTTGGACAATGTGGCTCGCCTTCACACTGCTTGATTTATTAGTAAATGGATGTGGGGAGAAAAGCAGTAAAAAACAATAAGGCTAGTTTCACACTTGCGTTGAACGGTATCCATTACATTGCGTTGTGTGACGGATGCAACGGATGTGTTGCATATAGTGGCACAACGGATGCAACGGATCGTACAAAACAACGGACTCTGTTTTGATTTTTTTTTTAGTTTACCGGCGGCAGACTATTGTGAACGATCAGCTGATCGCTCCCAGTAGCCGACCGCCAGGTGATCAGCTGATCGCTCCCAGTAGCCGACCGCCAGGTGATCAGCTGATCGCTCCCACTAGCCGGCCGCCGGGTGATCAACTGATCGCTCCCAGTAGCCGGCCGCCGGGTGATCAGCTGATCGCTCCCAGTAGCCGGCCGCCGGGTGATCAGCTGATCGCTCCCAGTAGCCGGCCGCCGGGTGATCAGCTGATCGCTCCCAGAAGCCGGGTGATCAGCGGATCGCTCCCAGTAGCCGGCCGCCGGGTGATCAGCTGATCGCTCGGCCGCCGAGAATGTGTGCGGGGGTGGAGTGCGGGGTGGGTGGGGCCAAGCGGGGCCATGGCGCTGAGGACAGGTGTGTGTGTGTGTGTACACATGCGGAGTGGAGTGCAGGAGGGGGCGAGGCCGAGCGGGGAAGTGTCAGGCTCCCTGCACACGTACCCAGGGTAAATATCGGGTATAACTAGGCAAAGCACTTTGCTTGGTTACCCGATATTTACCTTGGTTACGGGTGCAGGGAGCCAGAGAGAGCATGCGCAGTGAAATCCTGAGGATTCCACTGCTCAAAAAAAGTTACATGCTGCGTTCCTCCCGCTGGGCGGAAGCAACGGAGCATCGCCCAGCGGAAGCAACGCAGGTCCTTTTGGCACAATCCGTCATCCATACAAGTCTATGGGAAACAGCGGAATCCGTTAACGGATTCCGCTGTTTTCCAAAAGGGCGGATTGTGACGGAAGGAAAAAAACGCAAGTGTGAAAGTACCCTAACACAACAACAATAGTAATAAAGGTGACATTAAGGCATAACACATTGTAGTCGGCAGTATGAGTAATAATGGTTTCATGGGTTTTCATCTTATCACTCCAGTACTGAGATGTAGAATTAACCTCACACAGGCTGGAAGTATTTAAGCCTATCAGACTGATTTGGTTAGCAAGTGTCTTAAGCCATAAAGTGGGTATATCACTATAAAGCTTGAATCGTCACCTGTTAGTCTATCAGAGAAAATTGGCTTTTTTGAGAGTGCTCTATAGAGAAAGGTTTAATATTACACAAGAATATCTTTCATGGTACTTTACATAAGATTTGCTGAGTTTAATAAATGTGTTCCTTCTAAAGGAAACAGGAACAGGCAAATAAAAATGTTATAACAAGTAAATATAGAAATGTCTGCTACAATGTTGGGAGCCACGATACATCTGGGATTTGAAGAGATAAAACCTAATTATAAGTCTCACATCCTTAAAAAGACACTGCTTGCATGTGTAGAGCCTACATGTACGAATAAATACCTACAGAGTAACTCCTTAAAGGGAACCTGTCAGGTCCAATATGCAGCCAGGAGCACGAGCAGTTCTGGGTGCATATTGCTAATCCCTGCCTAACCATCCCTGTATACACTAGCATAAAGAGATCTTTACAAAAAGTATTTCTAAAGATTTTTTATCGTATGCTAATGAGCGAGGGGACTAGTCCCCTGGGCGTTAGTTCCACTGGCTAGTTGGCCCCATTAGCATGTTAGTATGCCCCTGTGGGCGCACTATCATGCTAAAGAATGCGCAGCGTCACAGGATGATCTCACTCACCTCTCCGCTGCCATCACTGCCTGACACTGGATTTTGGCTCAGTGCGCATGACACCAAAGTTTGGGTCATGCGCACTATGAAGCCGGGTATACGCGTCCTGGCTTCAAACTAAAGTAGTGCGTGACCCAAACTCCGGGGTTGTGCGCACTGAGCCGAAATCCAGTGTCAAGCAATGATGGCAGTGGAGAGGTGAGTGAGATCATCCTCTGACCCTGAGCATTCATTACAGAAAGCCCTGTCCACAGGCTATTTACTTCAAACAGCATTTGCTTGGACCTGTCTCGCGCACAGCCATGTTTCATTCATGGGTACGGGATTGAAAAGCACCAGGTATGCGCTGCTAAGAGCAGTTCTACTTTTTTCACATGTGAGGCCGTCTGGCACAATTTTATATAAAAATAATTTAGAGTAGAACTGCCCCAAAGAGATTTGCCGTGACGTGGCGGGAAGCTCAAGAAATTGCAATTTTTGTTAAAAATCTCAAATTTTAATAATAAGTACAGTTTGGGATTTTTAGTGCTGTAGTGCACATTTACTGCTGGCTATCTTATTTTTTCATTACAGAAAGCAGTAGCAGACGGGTTTTCAAAGCCGTGCTATTAACCAATCTGGATCGATGAAAGAATTAATGTTTCTTTATTTTCATGCACAGGTCAACGCGTCTCAGGAGTACTCAGCTCCCTTCATCAGGACACAGGCAAAAAACATCAAATCTCTGAGTACTCCTGAAACGCGTTGACCTGTGCATGAAAATAAAGAAACATTAACTCTTTCATCAATCCAGATTGGTTAACACTAGAAGTCCCAGAGAGGGGTCATTTAACATTTGTACCTTTGGAACCCAGAGACTGGTCAAATGACCTGAAGGATTTTAGCTAACATGCTATAATCACCGTTTTTTGTTCTGTAATTAAGGCCATTACTGTCGCACCACAGGAGGTTGTTGTTTTCCAACCTCCTATGGTGTGACAGTAATGGCCTTAATTATAGTTTGGACTAAGGGCGGCTTTGCACGTTGCGACATCGCAAGCCGATGCTGCGATGTCGCACACGATAGTCCCCACCCCCGTCGCAGGTACGATATCGTGTGATAGCTGGCGTAGTGAACATTATCGCTACGCCAGCTTCACATGCACTCACCTGCCCTGCGACCGTCGCTCTGGCCGGCGACCCGCCTCCTTCCTAAGGGGGCGGGTCGTGCGGCGTCATACAACGTCACACGGCAGGCGGCCAATAGCAGCGGAGGGGCGGAGATGGGCAGGATGTAAACATCCCGCCCACCCTTCCGCATATCCTACGGAAGCCGCGGTAACGCCGGTAGGAGATGGTCCTCGCTCCTGCGACTTCACACACAGCGATGTGTGCTGCCGCAGGAGCGAGGAACAACATCGGACCGTCGCGTCAGCGTAATTATGGATTATGCCGACGCTGCACCGATGATACGATTACGACGATTTTGCGCTCGTTAATCGTATCATCTAGGCTTTACACACTACGATGTCGCATGCGATGCCAGATGTGCGTCACTTTCAATTTGACCCCACCGACATCGCACCTGCGATGTCGTAGTGTGCAAAGCCCGCCTATGGGTCATTTGACCCTCTTTCGGGACTTTAGGGAGGAGGTCGAAATTTCTGGGACTTCTAGTGTTAATAGCGCGGCTTTGAAAACCCATCTTCTACTGCTTTCTGTTATCTGCCAAACCCGGGGCTGCAGCTGTTAACCTGGACTGTACATGCGTTTATAGGAGTTGTGACTTGCACAACTTCTATAGGTGAGTTTGATTCTATTTACTACTCCTTCTCTTCTGGGTAAGACCCTATTTGCGCTTTTCTCAACAGCTTTTTATATTTGCTGCGCATTCATTAGCATGTTAGCATACCCACAGGGACGTACTAACACGCTAATGGTTCTGGGTGCATATTGGACCTGACAGGTTCCCTTTAAATATGTGTCTTGTTTGGTGCCTAATGATGCAGCTTTTCTTTTAAAAGGCAAAATTGTTTTAATTTTTCTGACAATGCAGACGCATGAGAGCTTGTTTCATGCAGGATGGATTGTAGGCTTAATGGAACCATTCCGATGGACATGAAATACATATTTGTGCACAGGTCACACAATGAAAAATTAAGTTTTTTTTGTTTGACAATAATAACAACAACAATTATTAGTGTTACTGCATTTCAGGACACAACATTTTTTTCTATCCACGGACCATTATACATTTAATAATTAATCCATTTATATACAGTATTGTGAAAACAGTTTACGCAGTGAGCGAACCAAACAGAAAAATCAATCAAATCAATATTTGGTGTGACAACCCTTTGTCTTCAAAACAGGCAGGCAGGTTAGTTCAAACATGCAAAACTAATCTGTCATAATGACTATGGGATAGCAGGGAACTCCTAAGCTCTCCCTCAATCTACGGGGCCCTATGCTATCCATATCCTCAGAGATACTCCTGATGGTGCAGATGCCTGAGTCTCCGTCCTGGCCCTGCTGCAGACCAGTCCTGATCTGACTTCCCTCCTCCTTCCTCCAGGAAGCAATGGGACCAGAGCGAGGTGAAACCCACAGAAAAGACAGACAAGGGAAAACCAACTCTGTCACACAGCACGCCCACACAAAGGTAAAGACAATAGGAGATTCAGGAAGAAAAACATGAGCCGAAAGGAAGCTACCAAACAGGGGTAAACTCCACAACTGCACAAAGCAATCAGCACATCTTTCACCAGTATGTCTGGGACACCACACCTCACAGACAAACATAGTATAAACTATAGCTGACGTGGGAGGAAGGTTTCCACCAGCATAAATAGGAGGGAAGCAGATTTAATTGGTCTCCCCACAACATGTGACCAAAGGAGCAAACATACCAGCAGAGATTAATTGTTGCTAGCCTGCTATCAATAAGCACACAGCAGATCAATGCGGGAAATTGCCTGTGTTGATGATCCCAGACACCAGAGAACCCCATCAGGCTGAGTGTCAGAGTCTGCAATCCGAAAAGCGCCCAGCCCCGCTAAGACAGTTGGCAAAGATTGTGCAAATCTCCATGCGACATAACCACAGATCTGATGGCGGTAGCTTGCACAAATCCTTCTATTTCTTCATGTAATCCCAAATAAAAGGAAAGAGCACCCTGTGTATGATTCATAGCTAACAACTGAATAAAAATGATCGGGTAAAATAGCCACTCATTTATTCACGTTGTGCTGAACAGGCACAATGCTGAGTAAAAGCCTGATAGTGTCCACCTCGTTAACGCTCAGACATGTAGTAGGTTCTCCTCACCTCTGTTCAGTAATACTCCAGATCTTCAGCCCACAGTCCTGTACCTCTCTGGGTGCGAGAAACAGATCCTTCTCCACTCAGGGTGCAGCTCAAAACCAAGCACATCACCGGATGGGCAAAGTAGAATAAGAGGTGTCTCACTGATCATGTGTATCTCCTCCACAAAGAAGGGGGTCTTAGCTCCTCACTTGATTTTTTATAACTTTTATTTTTTATGAGTTTTTCTGGTTTATTCCTGACCTGCGGCGCAAGACGTGGAGACTCATTTTTTTCTGACCTTTGTGTATTCATCTAATCCCAGGGAGACTCAATGATATTGAGATCAGGGCTTTGTGGAGGCCATATTATCATGCAATACAATCAAAGAGGGGGTCCTGATTAACTCAAAATATATTCTACAGGAGGGCAAAGACACCAAACAAGCAGTAAAAGCCATTAACAGACATTTTCAGCCTGATAGAGCATTTAACACACTAACTATCAGATGAATGGATCCCAGACCACCCACTCCCAACTCTCTATCCTCTTCTTTCTTCTACTACTTCCTATCTAATTCCTTGATTCACTAATTTTATTTTTTCTAAGGGCTGAATCTCCTGAGTTAAATAGTTGCTTTCTTTGATCTCAGCCATCAACCTTTACCTCACAATTTCTTTTGTATTCATTTTATAAAATAGATACATTACAATTTAGAAAACAAGTTAATGATGTTGCTCTGATTAACCCACCAACCTATTGAATGTTTTAACACTATGTTCAGCGCCAAGTGTATTTGTATCGATGGGACTCGATTATAGTGGGATGAGCCAAATGTTACTCGATTATTCGAATTGATCTTAAACTTGATTGTATGTATTGTTGAATATGTTATGCTAAACTTGTATCAAGAAATAAAACATTAAAACAAACAAGAGACATTTTCAGCATAAAGAACAAGGGGTCCTGAAAATGATGACATGGCCTCCACAGAGTCAGAGACAAAAGGATTTGCACAACTTAGGCTGGTTTCACACTACGTCTTTTTAACATCCGTTGAAAACGTTTTTTTAACGGAAGTACGGATCCTGCTTTTACAGCAAATAACGTATGCAAACGCATATGTTATTTTGCAGGATCCTGCAGTGGATGTTTCGGGGCGGGCATTGTAGTCATGTGATCGGGAGTGAGGGGAACTAGACTGGGAGGAGGCTTCTGACAGCTGCAGACGCTGGTAACCAAGGTAAACATCGGCCTTGGATACCCGATATTTATCTTGGTTACGAGTCAGCTGCTCGGGGGAGGAGAGAGAGAGAGAGAGAGAGAGAGAGAGAGAGAGAGAGAGAGAGAGAGAGAGAGAGAGACTGGTTCTGGGCATGCTCAGTCCAAAAGCAGGATCCTGTCTATCAGCATGCAACGTTCACCTGCGTTTGCGTGCGTTATAGTCAGGATCCAGCAATTTGCAGTATTTGGACGGAGCTCAAAAACGCTACATGTTGCGTTTTTGAAACATGTTAAAATAACGCAAAAGGACGGATCCTGCGTCTAACGGACGCAAACGCACGCAAACGCAGGTGGACGCGAGTCCATTGAAAATGCATTGACATGAAAACGGATTTGCACAGGATCCGTACTTCCGTTAAAAAAACGTTTTCGACGGATGTTAAAAAGACGTAGTGTGAAACCAGCCTTACATCCACAGAAGATCTGTGGTCAGCTCTCAAAGATGTCTGTACCAACCTCCCTGTCAATTACCTTTCGAAAATCTTGTGCAAATATACCCACAATAATTGATGCCATTTTGAAGACAAAGGATGGTCACACCAAGTATTGGTTAGATTTCTCTTTTCCGTTTGTCCATTCATTTTGCTAGTTGACAATAATCAATAAACAGTTCTATTTTTTTAAGCATTCTTATTAATAGCACTTTTTCCACACCTGCCTACAACTTTTTAACATCTTTTTTTGTTACATTTTAAAATGTAAAAGATGAAAATACATATTTTTTGATTAAAATACAAAAAAGAGAATTTTGTTACTTACCGTAAATTCTTTTTCTTATAGTTCCGACATGGGAGACCCAGACCATGGGTGTATAGCTACTGCCTCCGGAGGACACACAAAGTACTACACTCAAACGTGTAGCTCCTCCCTCCTAGCATATACACCCCCTGCTAGCCAGTCCTAGCCAGTTTAGTGCAAAAGCTGAAGGAGGACATCCACCCACAAGTAGAGACAGAGTAAAACCCGGAACAACCGGAACCTCTGTCTACAACAACAACAGCCGGTGAAGACACACGGAACAAGAAACCTGCCAACAGGCAATAGGGAGGGTGCTGGGTCTCCCATGTCGGAACTATAAGAAAAAGAATTTACGGTAAGTAACAAAATTCTCTTTTTCTTTATCGTTCCTATGGGAGACCCAGACCATGGGACGTTCTAAAGCAGTCCATGGGTGGGAATAAACAGACAAACTGAGAAGTAGGCGAAACCTAACTTCACAAATGGGCGACAGCCGCCTGAAAGATGCGTCTGCCCAAGCCCGCGTCTGCCGAAGCATGAGCATGCATTGGGTAGTGCTTCGAAAAAGTATGCAGACTAATCCGAGTGGCAGTCTGACAGACCTGCTGAGCCGTAGCCTGGTGCCTGAAAGCCCAAGAGGCACCGACAGCTCTGGTTAAGTGTGCCCTGATCCCCGGCGGGGAAGGCACTTGAGTACACTGGAAGGCATCGGAAATGGCCGACCTAAGCCAACGAACTAGGGTCGGCTTAGACGCCGAGAGACCGCTACCCTGACTAGTGGTCAGCACCAGAGAGGTGCACCGCCTAATAACAGTGGTGCGAGACACATAGATCCGGAGCGCCCGCACCAGATCCAGGATATGCAACGCTTTTTCAAAGCGATGAACAGGAGCCGGACAAAAGGAAGGCAGGGAAAATGCCCCGGTTAAGGTGGAAACACCTTAGGGAGAAAGTCCGGAGTCGGACGGAGACCACCTTGTCTTGATGAAAAACCAAAAAAAAAAAAGGGGGTGACTCCGAAGAGAGTGCAGCCAAAACAGAGACTCTTTGAGGGAAATTATGGCCACTAGAAAGACCACTTTCTGCGAAAGACGAAACAAAGAAACCTCCCTAAGAGGCTCAAAGGGGGGTTTCCGGAAACCGTGAGGACCGGATTGAGGTCCCAGGGCTCCATAGGCCGCCGGTAAGGCGGAATGATGTGAGATGCGCCCTTGAAGGAGCACGCCGGAGCCAGCCGGACGATACGCCGCTGGCACACACTGACAGAGCCGAGACCTGTTCCTTAATGAGGGATAGTCCTAGCTGTAGACCGGACTGCAGAAGGTACAGGAGGGTCGGCAAGGCCAAAAGGCCAAAGGACACTTCGGAGCTCGAGTCATAGTGGAGATGACTTCAGGAGGGATATCAGAAGTCGTCAAGATCCAGGACTCAAGAGCCACGCCGTCAATCTGAGAGTCCAGAATTCTGGCGGAAAAAACGGACCTTTTGAGAGAAGGTCTGGACGGTCCGGAAGATGCCATGGCAACACTACGGACAGATGGAGCCGGTCAGGGTACCAAGCTTGCCTGGGTCAGTCTGGTAGTATGAGAATGACCCGACGTCCCTCCTTACTGATCTTGCGCAGGACTCTGGGCAAGAGCTAGAGGGTGAAACACGTAAGAGAGACGAAGCTGGGACCAAACATGAACCAGTGCGTCTGCCGCAAAACCTGAGGATCGTGGACCACGGTTGGACAGCTGAGATAACCTGCCTCGCAGTTTTCACGTCTGGGATGTGGGCTGCGGATATGGTGGACTAGGAGTCCTTCGTCCACTGAAGAATGCGTTGAGCCTCCAACATTGCCAGGCGGCTGAGTGTCCCGTCCTGGAAGCTGATGTAGGTAAACGCTGTCACGTTGTCTGACTGGACTCGAATGTGCCTAGCCGCCAACAGATGGTGAAAGGCTTAGAGAGCTAGAAACACAGCTCTGATTTCCAGCACATTGATCCAGAGGGCTGATTCGGACAGAGTCCAAGCGCCCTGCGCTCCACGGTGGAGATATACTGCTCCCCAGTGGGATAGACCAGCATCCTGGTGAGGATTACCCGGGACGGGGCCAGGAAGGAGCGTCCCTGAGACAGGGTGGCCGAAGCCACCACTGAAAAGAGCCCCTCCACCCCGTGGAAGGAGGAAGTTCACTTGTACAGCGGAAAATATCCAGCCTCAGAGGACGCAGGAGAAACAGGGCAAGGGAATCGCTTCCATTGACGCCACCATCTGATCCAGTACCTGTATTCGGTGCCTGATGGAACGACGTCGACCGCCAGCGGAGGGACTACTGTTTGACTAAGGGCAGCTTCACAAGTGCCGACAGAGTCTCGAATTGCGTCCCTGGGTACGTGAACTTCTGGTTCGAAGTCAGAGTGGACTTGGACAGAATGACAAGCCACCCGAATTGGTTAGAGTGGCGAGAGTGAGCGAGGCACTCTGCTAAGAGTCTGCACTGGATGAAGCCCCGACAAGAAGGCCGTCCAGGGCAAAAGATCACTGCCAATCCCTAGAGGTGCAGGACCCTAATGACAGCTGCCCCAACCTTGAGAATAGTCGAGGGGCCGTGGCTAACCCCAAGGGAAGAGCCACGAATTGGACCACTCCGATTGCAAAACGTAGCCAACGCTGGTGTGAAACTGCGATTGGCACATGCAAATAGGCATCTCTGATGTCGATGGATGCTAGGGAATCTCCTTGGGTTATTGATTGATCCGGTGAAAACACACGGAACAAGACCGAGACTCCATGTGAAAACGCCACACCTGAACATGCTTGAAAAGCTTGAGATCCAGGTCGGAAGGCACCGCCCTCTTCGGGGACTAGGAATAGATTTAAGCAGAAATCTCAGAACCGTTCCCAGTCGGGAACCGGTACAATTACTCCATTGGCCTGCAAGAATGCCATGGCCTGTGAGAAGGCGGCGGCCTTGGAGTAGGGGGGAGTTGACAGAAAAAATCTGTTTGGTGGGTGGATAGAAATCTATCCTGTACCCATGGGAGATGTAATCCCGCACCCACTGAACGGAGACGTGTTAAAACCATACGTCGCCAAGTGGGAGAGCCTGCCACCGACCAAGGACGATGTTGGCGTGGCTAGATAGCCCGGAGGAAGCTGACTTAGTGGCAGCATCTCCCTGAAGACGCGGCTTCGAGCGCCATTTGGGTTTATGATCCTTGGCCGAGCTAGTGGACGAGGCCGAGGGCTTAGAGAACGATCAGATGGAGGAACGAAAAGAACGAAACCTCAACTGATTCCTGCCCTGGACAGGTTTCCTGGTTTAGGTTTGTGGCATGGAAGAACTCTTCCCGCCAAGAGCTTCCTTAATTTCATCCACTTGTTTCCGAATAGAGTGGTCCCTAAAAAGGGAGCCCAGCAAGGAACTTCTATAGAAGCATCTGCCTTCCACTTCCGAAGCCACAGGAGCCTGCGGATAGCGAGGAAATTAGCCGAGGCCACCGCAGTGCGGTGAGAGTCTCCAGCATGGCAGACATGGCGTAGGATGAAAAGACTGAAGTCAGGAAGTTCAGGCAACCATTTCGGGCATAGAGTCCCTGTGAGGGAATGCATCTCCTCTAGAGAAGCAGAGAAGGCTACGAAAGCCCGCACTTCTGTAAAGCTGAGGAGAACGAAGCTCCTGCCGCCCCCATACAGATTTGGCCAGAAGGACAACCTGGCGGACAGCAAAACCTTAAGTGAGGAGCCATCAGCCACTGATATAACGGTCCGGGCTGAGCCACCTTTGGTGAATGAGCCCACTCCTAGACCACCACTGGTGGAAGGGGAAAACAGTCATCAGAACCACGCTTCATGGGAAGCGTCTGTCAGAGCAGACTCTGGGCTTGGTCACAGTGGCCTGAAAACTGGAGTGGTTAAGGAACACACCTTTTGTTCTCTTAGGCAAGGTGACTCCGGCGGATTGAGGCCCAGTACAAAATTAATGTACAGTGGGATCCTTATAGAGGTGCCGTCAGCCACTGATACAACTATCCGGGCTGAAAGTCTAGACACCGGAGGGACCACCCTTGGCGAATGAGCTCACTCCTTGACCACCTCTGGTGAGAGGGGGAAACAATCATCAGAACCCCGCTTTGGGGTCTGACAGGACAGGCTGTGGGCCTGGACACAGTGGGCTGAAAACTGGAGTGGTTAAGGAACACGCTCCTTGTTCTGTTTAAGGTATACTGATGCCTTTCTGCCAGCGGGGAATGCTCCTCTGATACAGGCGGATGAGGTCCAGTACAAGTATAATGGACGCAATCCAATCATTAGCATCTGCGTCACCTTCGGACAGATCAATGTACATGAAGTAGCGTCCGAGCCCCTGGTAGAGACATCCTCCTCGTCCAGTGGGTCAGCTTGTAATCAGAGCTGCGGGACGGGGAGGACAGGGGACCCTGCGTCTCCATGTTAGGAGGACGGGGTCTGAGACCAAAAGGAGAGTCCTCTGTGAGCTTTGCTGAGCGAGCTGTGGCAGCAGAAAACGCCCTGAGAAGGGGGCTAATGCATGCTCAGCAGAGTCCGGGACAGCCGTCCCCTGGAAAGAGCGGATTCTACCCAAACCGGGGGTCAGCCACCTAAGCTGGCGCAGCTGGAGGGACCAGTGCTGAGCCTCCAAGCTGAGGGACCACTGTGTTTATGTGCTCGGTACAGGCCGTACGAGACTACATGCAGTGCATATTAAAAACAGCCTTGCAGCCTTGCTCTGATGTGAGACATGCTGCAGAAGTGGGGGCTCTGTCCAGAATGGCCCCCAGCAGAGTATATAAACAGTAAAAAAGAGAATTTTGTTACTTACCGTAAATTCTTTTTCTTATAGTTCCGTCATGGGAGACCCAAACCATGGGGTGTATGCTACTGCCCCCGGAGGACACACAAAGTTACTACACTCAAAAACGTGTAGCTCCTCCCTCCTAGCATATACACCCCCTGCTAGCCAGATCTAGCCAGTTTAGTGCAAAAGCTGAAGGAGGACATCCACCCACAAGAAGAGACAGAGTAAAATCCGGAAGAACCGGAACCTCTGTCTACAACAATAACAGCCGGTGAAGACACACGGAACAAGAAACCTGCCAATAGGCAATAGGGAGGGTGCTGGGTCTCCCATGACGGAACTATAAGAAAAATAATTTACGGTAAGTAACAAAATTCTCTTTTTCTTTATCGTTCCTATGGGAGACCCAAACCATGGGACGTTCAAAAGCAGTCCATGGGTGGGAATAAACAGACAACTGAGAAGCAGGCAAACCTAACTTCACAAATGGGCGACAGACGCCGGAAAAATGCGTCTGCCGAAGCCCACGTCTGCCAAAGCATGAGCATGCCTTGGGTAGTGCTTCGAAAAAGTATGCAGACTAATTCGAGCTGCAGACTGACAGACCTACTGAGCCGTAACCTGGTGCCTGAAAGCCCAAAAAAAGGCGCCGACAGGTCTGACCAAATGTGCTCTGATCCCCGGCGGGGAAGGCACTTGAGTACACTTGTAGGTCTCGGAAATGGCCGACCTAAGCCAACGATCAAGGTCGGCTTAGATGCCGAGAGACCGCTACGCTGACGAACAGTCAGCACCAGAGAGGTGCACCGCCTAATAACGGCGGTGCGAGACACATAGATCCGGAGCGCCCGCACCAGATCCAGGATATGCAACGCTTCCTCAAGCGATGAACAGGAGCCGGACAAAAGGCAGGCAGGAAAATTGCCCCGGATAAGGTGGAAGCAGTAACCGCCTTAGGGAAAAAAGTCCGGAGTCGGATGAAGACCACCTTGTCTTGATGCAAAAGACCAAAAAAGGGGGGTGACTCCGAGAGAGTGCAGCCAGAACTCTCTGGCGGGAAATTATAGTCACTAGAAAGACTACTTTCTGTGAAAGATACAACAAAGAAACCTCCCCAAGAGGCGCAAAGGGGGGTTTCCAGGAATCGGGAGGACCGGATTAAGGTCCCAGGTCTCCATAGGCCGCCGGAAGGCGGAATGATGTGAGATGCGCCCTTAAAGGAGCGCACCGGAGCCAGCCGGACGATACGCCGCTGGCACATACTGACAGAGCCGAGACCTGTCCCTTAATGAGGGATAGTCCTAGCTGTAGACCGGACTGTGGAAGGGACAGGAGGGTCGGCAAGGCTTAAAAAGGTCAAAGGACACTTTGGAGCTCGAGTCATAGTGGAGATGACTTCAGGAAGGATATCAGAAGTCGCCAAGATCCAGGACTCAAGAGCTATGCCGTCAATCTGAGAATCCAGAATTCTGACGGGAAAAAACGGACCTCTTGAGAAAAGGTCTGAACGGTCCGGAAGATGCCAAGGCAACCCAACGGACAGAAGGAGCAGGTCAGAGTATCAAGCCTGCTTGGGTCAGTCTGGAAGAATGACCCGACGGCCCCCTTTACCGATCTTGCGCAGGACTCTGGACAAGAGGTAGAGGGTGAAATTCGTAAAGAGACAAAGCTGGGATCAAACATGAACCAGTGTGTCTACCGCAAAACCTGAGGATTGTGGACCACGGTAGGACAGCTGAAATAGCCTGCCTCGTAGTTTTCACATCTAGGATGTGGACTGCGGATACGGTGGACTAGGAGTCCCTTGTCCACTGAAGGATGTTGAGCCGCCATGATTGCCAGGCGGCTGAGTGTCCCGCCCTGGAAGCTGATGTAGGAAAACGCTGTCACGTTGTCCGACTGGACTCGAATGTGCCTAGCCGCCCACAGATGGTGAAGGCTTAGAGAGCAAGAAATACAGCTCTGATTTCCAGCACATTGATCCAGAGGGCTGATTCGGACAGAGTCCAAGCGCCCTGCGCTCCACGGTGGAGATATACTGCTCCCAAGGCGGATAGGCTAGCATCCTGGTGAGGATCACCCGGGACGGGCCAGAAAGGAGCGCCCCTGAGACAGAGTGGCCGAAGCCACCACTGAAACGAGCCCCTGGTCAGTGGCGAAGCCACCACCCCGAGGGAGGAGTGAGTTCGCTTGTACAGCGGAAAACATCCAGTCTCAGAGGACGCAGGAAAAACTGGGCAAGGAACCGCTTCCATTGACGCCCTGAGAACCTCTGGTTCGAAGTCAGAGTGGACTTGGACAGAAGACAAGCCACCCGAATAGGTCAGAGTGGCGAGAGTGAGCGAAGCACTCTGCTAAGAGTCAGCACTGGATGAAGCCCCGACAAGAAGGCCGTCCAGGGCAAAAGATCACTGCCAAACCCTAGGGGGGCAGGACCCTAATCACAGCTGCCCCAATGAGAATACTCGAGGGGCCTTGGCTAACCCGAAGGGAAGAGCCACGAATTGGACCACTCCGTTTGTCAAAGCGTAGTCAACGCTGGTGTGAAACTGCGATTGACTCCTGCCGATAGGCATCTCTGATGCCGATGGCTGCTAGGGAATCTCCTTGGGGTCTTGATTGATCCGGTGAAAAAAACACACGGAACAAAACCAAGACTCAATGTGAAAACGCCACACCTGGCTATGCTTGAAAAGCTAAAGATCCAGGTCGGAAGGCACCGCCCTCTTCAGGGACTAGGAATAGATTTAAGCAAAAATCTCAGAACCGTTCCCAGTCGGGAACCGGTACAATTACTCCATTGGCCTGCCAGAAATGCCACGGCCTGTGAGGAGGCGGCGGCCTAGGAGCCGGGAGGAGTTGACAGAGAAAATCTGTTCGGCGGGTGGACAGAAGTCCATCCTGTAGCCAAGGGAGATATAATCTCGCCCCCACTGAACGGAGACGTGTTAGAACCCTACGTCGCCAAGTGGAGAGAGCCTGCCACCGACCAAGGAGGTTGTTGGCGTGGCTAAATAGCTCGGAGGAAGCTGACTCAGTGACAGCATCTCCTGCGGCCTTCTGAAGACGCAGCTTCGAGCCATTTGGTTCTATGAACCTAGGCTGAGCTAGAGGACGATCAGATGGAGGAACGGAAACCACCGAAACCTCAACTGATTCCTGTCCTGGACAGGTTCCCTGGTTTAGGTTTGTGGCAAGGAAGAACACTCCCCGCCAAGAGCTTCCTTAATTTCACCCAGTTGGTTCCGAGGACACTGGTCCCACCAAGGGGGAGCCCAGCAGGGAACCCCCATAGAGGCATCTGCCTTCCAATTCCGAAGCCACAGGAGCCTGCGGATAGCGAGGAAGGTAGCCCAGATCACCGCCGTGCGGCGTCCAGCATGGCAGACCTGGTATAGGATGAAAAGACTGAAGTCTGGAAGTTCAGGCAACCGTTTTGGGCATAGAGTCCCTGTGAGAGAATGCATCTCCTCCAGAGAAGCAGAGAAGGTACAAAAAAAACCGCACTGCTGTAAGCTGAGGAGAACGAAGCTCCTGCCATCCCCATACCGACTTGGCCCAAAGGACAACCGGGCGGACCGCAGAACCTTAAGTGAGGAGCCATCAGCCACTGACATAACGGCCCGGGCTGAGCCACCTGAGGTGAATGAGCCCACTTCTTGACCACCATTGGTGGACAGGGGAAATCCAGTCCTCAGAATCACGCTTCATGGGAAGCGACTGTCAGAGCGGACCCTGGGCTAGTCACAGGGGCCTGAAAACTGGAGTGGTTAAGGAACACACGTTGTGTTCACCTAGATAAGGTAACACCGGCGGATTGAGGTCCAGTACAAAATTAATGTACCGTAGGATCCGTATAGAGGTGCCGTCAGCCACTGATACAACTATCCGGGCTGAAAGTCTAGACACCGGAGTGGCTACCCTTGGCGAATGAGTACACTCCTTGACCACCTCTGATGGGAGGGGGAGACAGGCAGCAGAACTCCGCTGTGGGGTCTGCAGGATAGGCTGTGGGCTTGGACGCAGCGGGCTGAAAACTGGAGTGGTTAAAAAACACACTCCTCGTCCTGTGAAAGGCATACTGATGCCTTTCTGCCAGCGGGGAATACTCCCCTGATCAGGCGGATGGAGGTCCAGTACAAGAATAATGGACGCAATCCAATCATTCGCATCTGCGTCACCTACGGACGGATCAATGTACATCAAGTAGCGTCCGAGCCCGTGGTAGAGACATCCTCCTCGTCCAGCGAGTCAGCTCGTAATCGGAGCTGCGGGACGGGGAGGACAGGGGACCCTGCGTCTCCCTGTCAGGAGGACGGGGTCTGAGCCCAGAAGGAGAGTCCCTTGTGAGCTTTGCTGAGCGAAGCAGAAAACGCCCTGAGAAGGGGGCTGCATGCTCAGCAGATGCCGGGACAGCCGACCCCTGGAAATAGGATTCCCATGGGGGTCAGCCACCGAAACCGGAGCAGCTGGAGGGACCATTAATGAGCTCCCAAGCTGAGGGGCCACAGTGGTTATGAGCTCGGTATAGCCGTACGAGACTACCTGCAGTGGATAATAAAAAACAGCCTGCAGCCTCGCTCTGTGAGACATGCTGCAGAGGTGGGGGCTCTGTCTAGAATGGCTAGAATACCCAAGACAGGGGTTCAGCCTGGGGAGACTCCCGGCTGAGGCATTTTGACCACTATCCACCACATAAGAACCGTTACAGTGTGTCGGTTCAGGCAATATGAGGTTACATGCAGAACATGTAGTGTACAGCCTTGGAGCTTTGCTGCTAGAGCGAGACATGCTGCTGAGGAGGAGGTTCTATGATAAAGAATTAACTCCTTCAGAATGCCCTGAGAGTGAATAAAAGTGCACAACCAGAGGTTGTGACTTATCAGGCCGCTATTATGAGTGCCATCCGAATTCCAAGCCTGGACCCCCAGCCAGATATTCACTCCCTCTGCACTGCAGAGCAGCCAGCGCCGACCAGAGTACTAAGACGCTGAGAAAATGGCGCCAGAGTGAGGGGGGGGGCGGGGGTTAACCCAGGAGCGGGAATCGGAGGGCGAAGAAGATGTACAGGGGAGGGAATCATCTCCTCAAAAAGGAGTGTCCTCCCCTGTGCAGAGCGGCCGGCGGGCGGCTCTGCAGTGTCCCCCTGCATGACTGACATGCAGGGGAACGAAACGAAACTAGGCCGCGGCTGAAGCCGGGGCCTAGAGTTATGCATGCGGCCGAGAATCAGGCATCATCGGCGCGGTTCCCAGTAAAAACCGTGGAACCGGCCGGAACACAGTAAAAAAGCAGCATTATCAAGCAATCACTGTCCCCCCCCAATAAAAGTGCCCCACATTGCAGAAGGACCCTTCTGAATAACGTCTCTATACTTAGCTTTGAGACGCAGGGCCCTAGTCCCTGGTGGGGTGGGGGTTCAGTGCTCCTTCCAGCAGGGTCCTGCACAAGGGCTGCGGATGGAGGCCGGTCTCCTGCAAGGCAGTGAGAACCGTGTTGGCTCCAACTTCAAGCCAGAGCCCCTAAGGGATGGTGAAGGAGCGCGGCATGAAGGGCTCCTGCCCTGAAGTCAACCTTAACAGCACCGCCGCCAGGGGGGTGAGAAGGGACATGCCGGGAGTCCAGTGGACCCGCTTTTCTTCCAAATCTTTAGAAAAAATGAAAAATCAAAAGAGAATGCATGTGTGTGTGTGATCCTCCTGACACAAAGCAAGAAACTGGCTAGATCTGGCTAGCAGGGGGTGTATATGCTAGGAGGGAGGAGCTACACGTTTTTGAGTGTAGTAACTTTGTGTGTCCTCCGGGGGCAGTAGCATACACCCCATGGTTTGGGTCTCCCATAGGAACGATAAAGAAATAAGCAGCTGCACAAACCGGAGGTTGTGGCTGCCAGGCTTCTGCCTCCGATCGATTTAACATACATTTCTGTGCCCTCCAGTCCCTCAGCCCAGGCCCCCACTTGTCACAATGTGGAATCTCTGTGCCTATGCAGGCACAGAGAACGCTGAGAAAATGGCGACCGGAGCGAGGAGAGGGGGCGGGGCCTACTCTGAGAGCGGCAAACGAGGCAGACAGGGGAGGGAATCCTTCCTCAGTGAGGAGTGTCCGTTCCCTGTGCTGCACAGCCGCTGGGCGGAGCCACACTGTCCCTCTGCATGACTAACATGCAGAGGCAGTGGAAACCGAAACTAGGCCTCAGGCGAAGCCGGGGCCTAGATTTAAACAAGCGGCCAGCGTGCAGGCACCATCGGTGCGGTTCTCCAGTGAAAACTGGAGAACCGGCCGGAAATGTTAACACAAACATAAAACACACTCTCCCCAAAAAATAAAGTATAAAGGACCCCTGGAAAGACCACTTTCTGTGGTAATAACGTCTCAGTACTTAGCTTGGAGACGCAGGTGCCAGGTCCCTGGGGGGTGATCGCTCCGTCCGACAGGATCCTGAACAGGGCTGCGGATAGAGACCGGTCTCCTGCAAAGCAGTGAGAACCGAGATGGCTCCCACTTCAAGCCAGAGCCCCAAGGGATGGTGAAGGAGCGCGGCATGAGAAGGCTCCAGCCTTGGAAAATCAACCTTAACAGCACCGCCGACACAGTGGGGTGAGAAGGGACATGCCGGGAGTCCAGACTGGACCCGCTTTTCTTCCAAATCTTTGCAAAAAAATAAAAAATCAGAGAATGCATGTCTGTGTGACCTCCTGAAACACAAAGCATTGAACTGGCTAGGACTGGCTAGCAGGGGGTGTATATGCTAGGAGGGAGGAGCTACACGTTTGAGTGTAGTACTTTGTGTGTCCTCCGGAGGCAGTAGCCATACACCCATGGTCTGGGTCTCCCATAGGAACGATAAAGAAGAAGGGAATTTTGTTACTTACCGTAAATTCCTTTTCTTCTAGCTCCTATTGGGAGACCCAGACGACTGGGTGTATAGCACTGCCTCCGGAGGCCACACAAAGCATTACACTAAAAAGTGTAAGGCCCCTCCCCTTCTGGCTATACACCCCCAGTGGGATCACTGGCTCACCAGTTTTAGTGCAAAAGCAAGAAGGAGGAAAGCCAAGAACTGGTTTAAACAAATTCACTCCGAAGTAACGTCGGAGAACTGAAAACCGTTCAACATGAACAACATGTGTACCCGAAAAACAACCAAAAATCCCGAAGGACAACAGGGCGGGTGCTGGGTCTCCCAATAGGAGCTAGAAGAAAAGGAATTTACGGTAAGTAACAAAATTCCCTTCTTCTTCGGCGCTCCATTGGGAGACCCAGACGATTGGGACGTCCAAAAGCTGTCCCTGGGTGGGTAAAGAAATACCTCATGTTAGAGCTGCGAAGACAGCCCTCCCCTACGGGGAGGCAACTGCCGCCTGCAGGACTCTTCTACCTAGGCTGGCGTCCGCCGAAGCATAGGTATGCACCTGATAATGTTTGGTGAAAGTGTGCAGACTCGACCAGGTAGCTGCCTGGCACACCTGTTGAGCCGTAGCCTGGTGTCGTAATGCCCAGGACGCACCCACGGCTCTGGTAGAATGGGCCTTCAGCCCTGATGGAACCGGAAGCCCAGCAGAACGGTAGGCTTCAAGAATTGGTTCTTTGATCCATCGAGCCAGGGTGGCCTTAGAAGCCTGCGACCCTTTGCGCTTACCAGCGACAAGGACAAAGAGTGCATCCGAACGGCGCAGGGGCGCCGTGCGGGAAATGTAGATTCTGAGTGCTCTCACCAGATCCAACAAATGTAGATCCTTTTCATACCGATGAACTGCATACGGATAAAAGGAAGGCAAGGAGATATCCTGATTAAGGTGAAAAGAGGATACCACCTTAGGGAGAAACTCCTGAATGGGGCGCAGCACTACCTTGTCCTGGTGGAACACCAGGAAGGGAGCCTTGGATGACAGCGCTGCTAGTTCAGACACTCTCCGAAGAGACGTGACCGCTACCAGAAATGCCACTTTCTGTGAGAGTCGAGAAAGTGACACATCCCTCAGGGGCTCGAAAGGCGGCTTCTGGAGAGCAACAAGGACCTTGTTTAGATCCCACGGATCTAACGGCCGCCTGTACGGAGGTACGATATGACACACCCCCTGCAAGAACGTGCGCACCTTAGAAAGTCGCGCTAGACGCTTCTGAAAAAACACGGATAGTGCCGAGACTTGCCCTTTAAGGGAGCCGAGCGACAAACCCTTTTCCAACCCAGATTGCAGGAAGGAAAGGAAGACAGGTAACGCGAATGGCCAGGGGGATACTCCTTGTGCAGAGCACCAGGATAAGAAAATCTTCCACATCCTGTGGTAGATCTTAGCAGAAGTGGACTTCCTAGCCTGTCTCATGGTGGCCACGACCCCTTGGGGTAAGCCTGAAGACGCTAGGATCCAGGACTCAATGGCCACACAGTCAGGTTCAGGGCCGCAGAATTCTGATGGAAAAACGGCCCTTGGGACAGTAAGTCTGGACGGTCTGGTAGCGCCCACGGTTGGCCGACCGTGAGATGCCACAGATCCGGGTACCACGACCTCCTCGGCCAGTCTGGGGCGACGAGTATGACGCGGCCGCAATCGGATCTGATCTTGCGTAACACTCTGGGCAGGAGTGCCAGAGGTGGAAACACATAAGGGAGCCGGAACTGCGACCAATCTTGCACTAAGGCGTCTGCCGCTAGAGCTTTTTGATCGCGAGACCGCGCTATGAAGGACGGGACCTTGTTGTTGTGCCGAGACGCCATTAGGTCGACGTCCGGCACCCCCCAGCGGCGGCAGATTTCCTGAAACACGTCCGGGTGAAGGGACCATTCCCCTGCGTCCATGCCCTGGCGACTGAGGAAGTCTGCTTCCCAGTTTTCTACGCCCGGGATGTGAACTGCTGATATGGTGGATGCTCTTTCCTCCACCCACATCAGAATCCGCCTGACTTCCTGGAAGGCTTGCGGACTGCGTGTCCCTCCTTGGTGGTTGATGTATGCCACCGCTGTGGAGTTGTCCGACTGAATTCGGATCTGCTTTCCTTCCAGCCACTGCTGGAAGGCTAACAGGGCAAGATACACTGCCCTGATTTCCAGAACATTGATCTGAAGTGTGGACTCCTGCTGAGTCCACTTCCCTTGAGCCCTGTGGTGGAGAAAAACTGCTCCCCACCCTGACAGACTCGCGTCTGTCGTGACCACTGCCCAGGATGGGGGCAGGAATGATCTTCCCTGTGATAATGAGGTGGGAAGAAGCCACCATTGCAGAGAGTCCTTGGCCGTCTGAGAAAGGGAGACTTTCCTGTCCAGGGAAGTTGTCTTCCCGTCCCATTGGCGGAGAATGTCCCATTGAAGTGGACGCAGATGAAACTGCGCGAACGGGACTGCCTCCATTGCTGCCACCATCTTCCCAAGGAAGTGCATGAGGCGCCTTAAGGGGTACGACTGACCCTGCAGGAGAGACTGCACCCCTGTCTGTAGTGACCGCTGCTTGTCCAGCGGAAGCTTCACTATCGCTGAGAGAGTATGAAACTCCATGCCAAGATACGTTAGTGATTGAGTCGGTGCCAGGTTGGACTTTTAAAAGTTGATGATCCACCCGAAAGTCTGGAGAGTCTCCAGCGCAACATTCAGGCTGTGTTGGCATGCCTCTTGAGAGGGTGCTTTGACAAGTAGATCGTCTAAGTAAGGGATCACCGAATGTCCCTGAGAATGCAAGACTGCTACCACTGCCGCCATGACCTTGGTGAAAACCCGTGGGGCTGTTGCCAGACCGAATGGCAGAGCTACGAACTGGAGATGGTCGTCTCCTATCACGAAACGTAGAAAACGTTGGTGCTCTGTAGCAATCGGCACGTGGAGATAAGCATCCTTGATGTCTATTGATGCAAGAAAATCTCCTTGAGACATTGAGGCAATGACGGAGCGGAGGGATTCCATCCGGAACCGCCTGGCGTTCACATGCTTGTTGAGGAGCTTTAGGTCCAGAACAGGACGGAACGAGCCGTCCTTTTTTGGAACCACGAAGAGATTGGAGTAAAAACCTTGCCCTTGTTCCTGCAGAGGAACAGGGATCACCACTCCTTCTGCTTTTAGTGAGCACACCGCTTGCAGAAGGGCATCTGCTCGGTCGGGATGTGGGGAGGTTCTGAAGAACCGAGGCGGAGGACGAGAATTGAATTCTATCCTGTACCCGTGAGACAAAATGTCTGTTACCCACCGGTCTTTGACCTGTGGCAGCCAAATGTCGCAAAAGCGGGAGAGCCTGCCACCGACCGAGGATGCGGAGGGATGAGGCCGAAAGTCATGAGGCAGCCGCCTTGGAAGCGGTTCCTCCGGTTGCCTTCTTGGGGCGTGAATGAGCCCGCCAGGAATCTGAGCTCCTTTGCTCCTTCTGAGTCCCTTTGGACGAGGAGAATTGTGTCTTGCTGGAGCCTCGAAAGGACCGAAACCTCGACTGCCACTTCCTCTGTTGAGGTTTGCTTGATCTGGGCTGGGGTAAGGAGGAGTCCTTACCCTTGGATTGCTTAATGATTTCAGCCAATTGTTCACCAAACAGTCTGTCTACAGATAGTGGCAAGCTGGTTAAACATTTTTTGGAAGCAGAATCCGCTTTCCATTCCTTTAACCACAAGGCTCTGCGCAAGACAACAGAGTTGGCAGACGCAATTGAGGTACGGCTTGTAGAGTCTAGGACAGCGTTGATAGCGTAAGTCGCAAACGCAGACATTTGCGAGGTTAGGGACGCTACTCGCGGCACTGCTGGACATATGATAGAGTCCACCTGTGCCAGGCCAGCTGAAATAGCTTGGAGTGCCCACACGGCCGCGAATGCTGGAGCAAACGACGCGCCGATAGCTTCATAGACAGATTTTAACCAAAGGTCCATCTGTCTGTCATTGGCATCTTTAAGTGAAGCCCCATCTTCCACTGCAACTATGGATCTAGCTGCAAGCCTGGAGATTGGGGGGTCCACCTTTGGACACTGGGTCCAGCGTTTGACCACGTCAGGGGGAAAGGGATAACGTGTATCCTTAAGACGTTTGGAGAAACGCTTATCTGGATAAGCATGGTGTTTCTGGACTGAATCTCTGAAGTCAGCGTGGTCCAGAAAGGTACTCAGTCTAGGCTTGGGATACCTGAAATGGAACTTCTCCTGCTGTGCCGCTGCCTCCTCTGCAGAAGGGGCAGGGGGAGAAATTTCCAATAGACTATTGATGGCCCCTATAAGGTCATTTACCATGGCGTCACCATCAGGAGTATCCAGATTGAGAGCGGTTTCAGGATTAGACTCCTGATCCCCCTCTTCTGTCTCATCATGTAGAGACTCTTCTCGCTGAGACCCAGATCCGCGTGATGACGTGGAGGGTCTCTCCCAGCGAGCTCGCTTAGGCTGCCTGGGACTGTCATCTGAATCAGAGCCGTCAGGCTGAGATGCCTGGGACCCCCTTGAAGCCCGGATTAACTCCAACTGAGGGGGACCGGGGAACATTGCTGCAGCAGTGTCCATGGGCTGAGTAACTGGCCTGGCCTGCAAGGTCTCTAGGATTTTTGTCATAGTGACAGACATCCTGTCAGCAAAAACTGCAAACTCTGTCCCCGTCACCGGGACAGGGTTCACAGGTGTCTCTGCCTGGGCCACTACCACCATAGACTCCGGCTGACGAAGTGGCACAGGGACCGAACATTGCACACAATGGGGGTCATTGTAACCTGTCGGTAGATCAGCCCCACAAGCGGCACAAGCAGCGCTCACAGCCTGTGTCTTGGCACCCTTGCGTTTTGCAGATGACATGTTGTCTTCTCCTCAGAGCAATTGGGGTATACAGCCAAGAAGCGACCTTACAGTGCAATATATCTATATATATGGTACAGAGAAAAGTACACAAATATAACACTGTGGCACTAGTGGGGCCAGCACTTAAGTGCTGCTTACCGCCCGCTTAACGCGGGTGTGTGGTCGCCAGAAATCCCCTGTCTGGGTCCCCCAGAGCCTGTGTCCGTTCTCCAGCCAGACCGCATGTAGGAATGGCTGCCGGCGTCCTATGGAGAGGGGCGGGCCCTGGGCGTGTGCAGACAAAGAGCGGGAAGCCTGCTCCCACTGTGCTCAGTGAGAGGGCTGGAGCATGTAAATAAGGCTCCAGCCCTCGGCGCTGATGAATCGTACAGCGTCTCTCCCTTGCCCTGATTGACAGGGTGGGGGCGGGAACGAAGCGGAGCAAGGCCGCAGAAGCCGGGGACTAAATTTATAAGCGACGCCGTCGTAAAAGCACGGCCGTCGCTAAGTCCCCGGCGCACTACAAGTCGCAGCCGCGCCGCCGCTCTAGGGGCGGCCGGCGCGGCAGTCCCCCAACACATAAAGTCACCCAGAAAACTGTAGTGACTATAACCCCAGCGCTCAGCGCTACTGTCCCCGGCGCACTAGCACACCCAGCAAGCCTGGGTGTGCGTGGCCTGTACATACGGGGACACAGAGTACCTTAATGTCGCAGGGCCTTGTCCCTGAATGATACCCAGCTCCTCATCCAGCAGGTTCCATGGGTCTGTGGATGGAGCCCGGCCTCAGGGCTTGGGGGCCGGTAAGATCCCACTTCCTCAGAGCCCCTCAGGGGGATGGGGAAGGAAAACAGCATGTGGGCTCCAGCCTCCGTACCCGCAATGGGTACCTCAACCTTAACAAACACCGCCGACATAAAGTGGGGTGAGAAGGGAGCATGCTGGGGGCCCTGGTATGGGCCCTCTTTTCTTCCATCCGACATAGTCAGCAGCTGCTGCTGACTAAACAGTGGAGCTATGCGTGGATGTCTGACCTCCTTCGCACAAAGCAGAAAACTGGTGAGCCAGTGATCCCACTGGGGGTGTATAGCCAGAAGGGGAGGGGCCTTATACTTTTTAGTGTAATGCTTTGTGTGGCCTCCGGAGGCAGTGCTATACACCCAATCGTCTGGGTCTCCCAATGGAGCGCCGAAGAAATTAACTGTGTCATCTTTAATGTTATGCCTTTTAGAAATCATTTCATCTTCAACTTGCATAACTTTTCACAATAATGGTAATTTTGACCCATCCTAGCATGGTGACTGTAATGCAAAATGCATCCACTTATAGGACAGAGTTTTTGTCCCAGGACAACAACAGCAATGTATATGTAAAAGTAAATATCCAAACTCATGAAAATTACTAAGTGAAATTAGAACCGTGGTGTACATTCTTGTACAGCACTTCTATGTAGGTGCTAAATGCAGCAGGAATCAGTGTGCACAGAATCCGGTGAGCACCGCTCTCCCCAGCTTGGTACCGTCCACATCACGCTGTACATGCCTGAGTTTTCATACTAACTGTGAGTGTAGCAGAAGGCGCTGTTCACTACAGTGGTCTGCCTGAACCCCCATGCCCTGGATGTTTAGTGCCTCAGCGTCCTCCACAGTATAAACAATTAGGTGTAATGTACCTTCCATTGAAACACATATATATAAATAGGCATATATATATATATATATATATATATATATATATATATATATATGTAAGATACATGTATGTACATGTGATCACCATGCAGAATAAATCACATGATAACTTTACCTCTCAGGTTCTTACAGATGCTGCTCTACTAAATATGTCCATTTTTTTTCAACAATAAAATAATAATTTGCATGGGAGAAAAAAGATTTTTATGCGTAGATTGAATGCAGTAAATACCTTTGGTTTCAGTCATAGGGGAGGCGGCTTTGTTTGGTTCAGTCACGGTCACTCAAATTCAGTCAAGCTCCTTTTTTTTTTAACTTCGTCATGGCCACCCCCGCATTGTGATTGATTGCCATGACTGGCCTAACATCACCGCAATCTCCCCTGTAATCCGTGCTTGTGCAGTTCCTCTCTACTGCCGGGTCATGTGCACTGAATCTGGGTGTACTTCCCAGATTCATTTCATATGTGCGCATGCTCAGGGGTGTATAACAACTTCTTGGGAGAGCTCCCATTATGGTCACATGGTCATGCATCACAGATCCTTTACAATTGCTGAGCTCCCCCATTACAATCACATGGTCATGACGTTGTCACAGGTCCTTCACCACCACTTCCCAATGCTGATCTCTGCCTATTACGATCACATGGTCATAACGTTGTCACAGGTCCTTCACGACCACTTCCCAATCCTGATCTCTGCCTATTACGATCACATGGTCATGACGTTGTCACAGGTCTTTCACCACCACTTCCCAATGCTGATCTCTGCCTATTACGATCACATGGTCATGACGTTGTCACAGGTCCTTCACCAACACTTCCCAATGCTGATCTCTGCCTATTACGATCACATGGTCATGACGTTGTCACAGGTCCTTCACCAACACTTCCCAATGCTGATCTCTGCCTATTACGATCACATGGTCATGACGTTGTCACAGGTCCTTCACCACCACTTCCCAATGCTGATCTCTGCCTATTGTGATCATATGGTCATGACGTTGTCACAAGTTCTTCACCACCACTTCTCCAAGGCTGAGCTCCACCCATTATGGTTGCATGGTCACAGCGTTCGCAAGAGACGTGTTACACCCCGCAGCATGTGCACATATGAAATAAATCTGGCTACATACACCCAGATTCAGTATACATGCCCAGGCAGCGGAGAGGAACTGCACAAGCGCGTGTAACTAAATGTGAGTGACCGTGACTGAGACAAACAAAACTGCCCCCTATAACTGAAAACAAAAGTATGTACTGCATTCACCTAAGTATGTAAAGCCTTTTTTAAATAAATATGTTGAATTGTTTTTAGAAAACCATGTTAGTGATGCATATTGCATCCTATAAGACACATTGGAGGTGGTTTAATATCGAAAAATGACATGACAGGTTCCTTTTAACCAGTATATTCTCATCAGGGTAAAGGTGATTAGGAAGGGTGGAGGAGGTGACATCAATTGTGTATGGTGGATCTGTTGTCTTCTATATCTTATTGTTCATTGTAATCCCATCTGTGATGATAATGAGACACTGAAAAGTCTTCTGTACAGAACAGGAAGTATGAGCCTAATATCAGACCTAGTGGCCAGTGTGAAAATTGCAATATATCTGATTTACATATGATATGAAAATTATTTAAAAAATGTTTTAAAAAACAAAACCCAAACCTGATTTAAACAACAGGTCAATTGTTAATTACACTTTTTCTTTAAAGGATCCTGCTGTTTGTGCGTGCCTTTACACACATTTCAATCTTAATCTGAATACTAGTATTAGGTCCTGTGCGCACACTGCATTTTTGCTGTGGTTTTTTCTGCAGAATTAGTGCGTTTTGTGTTCATAAGCTTCCTGCAGTCCTTCCCCAGCAAACTCTATGAGAAATCGAAAATGCTGTGCACACATGGCTTCTTTTTTCCTTACACGTTTTGCTGCAGATTTTCTGCAGCAAAAAGCAGCATGTCCCTTCTTTTCTGCAGGGACGTCCCTGTGTTTTGCCACTGACAATGTAAAAAAACCGCAGGGACATAACGCAAGGAAAAACCGCAACAAACTGTGGTAAAACGCATGCAGTTTTTTCATGCGTTTTTCGGCCAGAGGTGTGTTTTTCAGCCAGAGAGTGTTTTTTGTTGAAGAAACGTAACTTTTGTGTGCACATTATGGGAAACATCTCTCATTTCACCGACAATAAAGTGGGTAAAATCTGTGGCAAAATCTTGTGAGTACAACACATGGCCATATGCTCTTTCATGATATATGCACATCATAAAAGGTAGACAACTTACTCTGGATCCCCCTTCTATGAGATACAACAAAGAGCAGTTCTCTACGAGCCACTTTCATTCTGGAGGACTTGTCTTACAAGGATGGTCATTCATTTGTATGGCGGCAGTGGAAAGCCTGGCTGGCCACAGGTTTCCCCCGATACATAATCTTGGCATTACCTTATATCCAATTGTCTTTCTGTAATAAAGGATCTCTTTCTCCAGCAACTCAAACAATCTTGGAGGGAAAAACTGAAAATCTTGAATGTTGGGTTGTTTTGGTGGCCGTGGTGCCTGAATAAAAAAATATATACACATCTTATCACTGCTGTTCATAAAACCAATTTACTGCACAGTAAAAGCGACCAACAATATTCCCAATGTCAACACACTTTTCTGTTCTTCATTGCCAGAGAGGAGGTGGACTTAAGTTTAATTTCTGCTTTGATTCAAGACATCTAAATTGTGTATTGACGGCATATGAAGCATTCACCTAAGGCCTAAGCCACACGGCGAGAAAATCGGTGCGAAGTGGAGTGCGATAAAACATCGCATTCCCCTCGGACCAATTCTAGCCTGTGTGGCAGCGCACATGAGCGATTATTTTCTCAGCCCTAATTGGACCGAGAAAACAATTGCAGCATGCTGCGATTGTAAGGCGAGTCCTTTTTCTCTCGCACCCATTCAAGTGAATGGGGCGAGAGAAAAATTGCACTGCACTCGCGGTACACCGGTGTACCATGCATGCAGAGCAAGAGTCGCAATAGCCGGCTACGGAGGAGAGAGGGAGAGAAATCCCTCCCTCCCCTCCTCCGTGCCGACCCGCCCTCCTCCGTGCCGGCCCTCCCCTCCGCATCGCCGGCCCGCCCCCCGCAGTTGAGGTCCGCTCGCAGGGTCGGACCTCAGACTCAGGCACGCTCGCATGACACTCGGCTCCTGCTGTGCTGCCAGCGCGAGCCGAGTCTCATGCGAGCATCGCAGTAGTGCCCCGTGTGGCCCCAGCCTTATATATTAGTAATGGTGGGAGCAATAATAATTCAATACTATTGCAGAGAAACAAGAAGCTCTTAAGGACCTGCCGTGTTAGATCGTTTGTTTTTTCAATCCTAGATTTTAATTTCGAAGTTATTTTTTCTAATAGCACAGATACATATAGAATTTATCGATTTCATGCAATATACTAATATATTCACACATACTCTGCAGCAAATCCATTCACTTCAAATGGAAGTCCAAAAGATGAAACTCTGTATTCCGCTTGATCTGTTTGTTTTTTTGTACAAAATGTCTCACATTTTGGACTTTGTCTCACTAAAGGGTATAAACGGAGCAAAGGTATGTGTCAATACCGTTTTTGGATATTCAGATGATGTCCCTCATCTGGCCTGTGCTCGATTCAATGCTGTGAAATTTGATTAATATAACAATATAACATGTCTGCTCCTAGCATAAGTGAGACACTGTCTAGTGTAATCTACACTGTCAGAAAATAATTTTTATTAATCTGCCCTATTGTGTCTGTCTTTGGGTTCTTTAAAGGAGTTTGTGCCCACGAGAGGGATTTGGAAATGTCTAAGTGTCGGCCTCCTAGTGACAGGAAACTACAACTAAAGGGGTATTCCCATCTCCAAGATCCTATCCCAATATTTAATAGGTGTAATAATAAATATATTAGCAAATACCTCCAATTTGAAATGGATCTAGCCATGTCTCTTTCCTCATGTGCAGGGCATTGCAGTTTAGATATCCATGGATACATCCACTCATATAGTGTCATGCGGTGTTCTGCTCTTAAGGTTGGGGCCACACGGGGACTAATGTGATCCTTGCATGACACACGGGTCACGCTAGCAGCACAGTGGGAGCCGAGTGTCATGCGAGTGTCCCTGGGACTGAGGTTCGATCATGCGATCGGACTTCAGCTGCGGGGGATGGGCCGGCAATGAGGAGGGGTGGGCCGACGCTGAGGAGGGGCAGGCCGGCGCTCAGGAGGGGAGGATCGGAGCTGAGGAGTGGAGGCGCTGAGGAGGGGAGGGCCGGCGCTGAGGAGGGGAGGGCCGGCGCTGAGAAGGGGAGGGCATGCGCTAAGGAGGGGAGGGCCGGCGCTAAGGAGGGGAGGGATTTATCTCCCTCTCTCCTCTGTTGCCGGCTATTGCGATTCTCGCCCTGCACTCGCGGTATACCGGTGTTCTGCGAGTGCAGTGCAATCTTTCTGTCGCGCCATACACTTGAATGGGTGCGAGAGAAAGAGTCTCGCATTACAGTCGCAGCATGCTACGATTGTTTTCTCAGTCCGATTGGGGCCTAGAAAATAATTGCTCATGGGTTCTGGCACACAGGCTAATATTGGTCCTAGTGGAATGCGATGTGTTATCGCATTCCACTCGGTCCAATTTTCATGCCGTGTGGCTTAGGCCTAACTCACCAGGTGGCTTGGCGTCTTCAGACTCTGTTCACACTGCAGAGTCTGTCACGTCTCCTTGTGCATTTAAGTTGCTCAGTCAGAGCAGGTCATCACCCAGTTTTGTTCTCTCTGAGGTCCGGTCTAGCAGGAGATAATTCCTGCTGGTCTGTAATTTGCTGCTGTCAGCACAGGTTATGAAACACTTATCACAGCCGTCTCCACCCTTTAACTCCATCACCTCCAGACGATTTTCCATTTTTGTATTTTTTTCTTTTTTGCTCTCTTTCCAAGAGCTGTAACTTTTTTATTTTTCTGTCAATCTTGCCATATGAGGGCTTGGTTTTTGTGGGATGAGTTGTACTTTTAAATGAAACCATGAGTTTTACCCTATAGTGTACTTGGAAAACGGCAAAAAAAAATCCCAGGTACAGAAAAATTGCAAAAGAAGGGAATTTTGTTTACTTACCGTAAATTCCTTTTCTTCTAGCTCCAATTGGGAGACCCAGACAATTGGGTGTATAGCTACTGCCTCCGGAGGCCACACAAAGTATTACACTCAAAAGTGTAAGGCCCCTCCCCTTCTGGCTATACACCCCCAGTGGGATCACTGGCTCACCAGTTTAGTGCAAAAGCAAGAAGGAGGAAAGCCAATAACTGGTTTAAAGACCAATTCAATCCGAAGAAACATCGGAGAACTGCAACCATTCACATGAACAACATGTGTACCGAAAAAAACCCCTAAGAAAACAGGGCGGGTGCTGGGTCTCCCAATTGGAGCTAGAAGAAAAGGAATTTACGGTAAGTAAACAAAATTCCCTTCTTCTTTGTCGCTCCATTGGGAGACCCAGACAATTGGGACGTCCAAAAGCAGTCCCTGGGTGGGTAAAAGAATACCTCATGGTAGGGCCGTCAAACAGCCCTTTCGTACAGGTGGACAACCGCCGCCTGAAGGACTTGTCTACCTAGGCTGGCGTCTGCCGAAGCGTAGGTATGCACCTTATAATGCTTGGTAAAAGTGTGCAGACTCGACCAGGTAGGTGCCTGGCACACCTGCTGAGCCGTAGCCTGGTGCCGTAATGCCCAGGACGCACCCACGGCTCTGGTAGAATGGGCATTCAGCCCTGAGGGAACCGGGAGCCTAGCAGAACGGTAGGTTTCAAGAATTGGTTCCTTGATCCACCGAGTCAGGGTGGATTTGGAAGCTTGCGACCCTTTACGCTGACCAGCGACAAGGACAATGAGTGCATCCGGGCGGCACAGGAGCGCCGTGCGGGAATGTAGATCCTGAGTGCTCTCACCAGATCCAACAGATGCAAATCCTTTTCAAATTGATGGACTGGATGAGGACACAAAGAAGGTAAGGTGATATCTTGATTGAGATGAAAGTGGGATACCACCTTAGGGAGAAAGTCCGGAATCGGACGCCGAACCCCCTTGTCCTGGTGAAGACCAGGAATGGAGATTTGCATGACAGCGCTGCTAGCTCGGACACTCTCTGAAGAGACGTGACCGCTACTAGAAAGGCCACTTTCTGTGAAAGACGGAAAAGGGAAACAACCTTCAAAGGCTCGAAGGGCGGCTTCAAGAGAGTCATTAGAACCTTGTTCAGACTCCAGAGCTCTAACGGCCGCTTGTACGGAGTGATGAGAAGACAAACTCCCTGCAGGAACGTGCGTACCTGCGGAAGTCGGCTAGGCGTTTCTGAAAAAATACAGATAGCGCTGAGACTTGTCCTTTAAGGGAGCTGAGCGACCAACCATTTTCCAACCAAGATTGTAGGAAGGAAGGAAAAATAGGCGATGCAAATGGCCAGGGAGAAACTCCTTGAGCAGAGCACCAAGATAAGAATATCTTCCACGATCTGTGGTAGATCTTGGTGGACGTTGGCTTCTTGGCCTGCGTCATGGTGACAACCACTCCTGAGATAATCCTGAAGACGCTAGGATCCAGGACTCAATGGCTACACCGTCATGTTCAGGGCCGCAGAGTTCAGATGGAAAAAAGGGCCCTTGAAACAGCAAGTCTGGTCGGTCTGGTAATGCCCCGGTTGGCCTACCGTGAGGTACCACAGATCCGGGAACCCCGACCTCCTCGGCCAATCTGGAGCGACGAGGATGGCGCGGCGACAGTCGGACTTGATCTTGCGCAGCACTCTGGGCAACAATGCCAGAGGTGGGACACATAAGGTAGCCGGGACTGCGACCAATGTTGAACTGAGGCGTCCGCCGCCAGAGCTCGATGATCGTGAGACTGTGCTATGAAGCCGGGACAATGTTGTTGTGCCGTGACGCCATTATGTCGACGTCCGGCATCCCGCAGCGGCGACAGATCTCCTGAAACCCGTCCGGGTGAAGAAACCATTCCCCTGCGTCCATACCCTGGCGACTGAGGAAGTCTGCTTCCTAGTTTACCACGCCTGGGATGTGACTGCGGATATGGTGGATGCCGTGTCTTACACCCACGTCAGAATCCGCCGGCTTCCTGGAAGGCTTGCCGGCTGCGTGTTCTTCCGTGGTGGTTGATGTATGCCACCGCTGTGGAGATATCCGACTGAATTCGGAGGTGCTTGCTTTTCAGCCACTGCTGGAAGGCTTGTAGGACAAGATACACTGCTCTGATTTCCAGAACATTGATCTGAAGGGTGGACTCTTGCTGAATCCACGTACCTTGAGCCCTGTGGTAGAGAAAAAACTGCTCCCCACTCTGATAGACTCGTGCCTGTCGTAACTACCGCCCAGGATGGGGGTAGGAAGGACCTTTTTTCTGACCGTGAGGTGGGAAGAAGCCACCACCGTAGCGATTCTTTGGCCGCCTGAGAAAGGGAGACGTCTCTGTCGATGGGCGTCGACCTCCCGTCTCATTGGCGGAGAATGTCCCATTGTAGTGGACGCAGATGAAACTGCGCGAAGGGGACTGCCGCCATTGCTACCATCTTACGTGAGAAGTGCATGAGGCGTCTCAATGTGTGCGACTGATCCTAAGGAGAGATTGCAGCCTTGTCTGTAGTGAACGCTGTTTGTCTAGCGGAAGCTTCACTATCGCTGAGAGAGTATGAAACTCCATGCCTAGATATGTTAGTGATTGGCCCGGGGTCGGATCTGACTTTGAAAAGTTGACGATCCACCCGAAACTCTGGAGAGTCTCCAGCGCAACGTTCGGCTGTGTTGGCATGTTCCTTAAGAGGGTGCCTTGACAAGTAGATCTCCCAAATACGGGATCACAGAGTGACCTTGAGATTGCAGGACTGGTACTACTGCTGCCATGACCTTAGCGAAGACCCGTGGGGCTATCGCCAGCCGGAAGGCAGAGTTACGAACTGAAGGTGTTCGCGTCTTATAACAAAGCGTAGAAACGCTGGAGCTCTGGATCAATCGGCACGCGGGGATAAGCATCCTTGACGTCTATCGATGTTAGGAAATTTCCTTGAAACATTGAGGCGATGACGGAGCGGGGGGATTACATCCGGAACCGCCTGGTGTTCACGAGCTGGTTGAGCCGTGTTAGATCCAGAACGGGACGGAAATACTCGTCCTTTCTTGGCACCGCAAATAATTCGGAGTAAAAACCGTGACCTTGTTCCTGAAGAGGAACGGGGGTCACCACTCGTTGTGCCTTTAGAGTGCCCACCGCCTGCAGAAGAGCATCGGCTCGGTCGGGAGGTGGAGAAGTTCTGAAGAATTGAGTTGGAGGACGAGAACTGAACTCTATCCTGTACCCGTGAGACAGAATGTCTCTCACCCAACGGTCTTTGACCTGTGACAGCTAAATATCGCCAAGGCGGGAGAGCCTGCTACCGACCGAGGATGCGGAGAGAGGAGGCCGCAAGTCATGAGGAAGCCTCTTGGAAGCGGGTTTTCCGGCTGTCTTTTTTGGGCGTGACTGAGCCCGCCAAGAAAACTGAGCTCCTCTGATCCTTTTGAGTCCTCTTTGGACGAGGAGAAATGGGACCTGCCCGAGCCTTGAAAAGACCGAAAACCCCGACTGTCCCTTGGTATGTTGGGGTTTGTTTTGTCTGGGCTGAGGTAAGGAAGAATCCTTACTTTTGAACTGTTTAATGATTACATCTCACGCACACTAAACAGTCGGTCAGCAGAACAAGGCAAACTGGTTAAGCCCTTTTTTGGAAGCAGAATCTGCCTTCCATTCAGTTAACACCCAGGCCCTGCGTAAAACCACGGAGTTAGCGGACGCCACTGCCGTACGGGTCGCAGAGTCTAGGACAGCATTAATCGCATAAGACGCAAATGCAGACATTTGAGCGGTTAAGGATGACACTTGCGGAACAGATGTACGTGTGACCGTGTCCATCTGTGTAAGACAAGCTGAAGTAGCTTGGAGTGCCTCTACGGCTGCGAATGCTGGAGCTAACAGCGCGCCGATAGCCTCATAGATGGATTTCGACCAGAGATCCCTCTGTCTGTCAGTGGCATCTTTAAGTGCAGCCCCATCTTCCACTGCAACTATGGATCTAGCTGCAAGCTGGAGATTGGAGGATGCCCCTTGGGACACTGGGTCCAGCCATTGCCCACGTCATGGGGTAGGGATAACGTGTATCCTCAGCCGTTTGGAGAAGCGCTTAACTGGATAAGCGTGGTGTTCCTGGACTGCCTGTGTAAAGTCAGGGTGGTCAAGGAAAGTATTTAATTTACGCTTGGGATACGTGAATGGAATTTCTCCTGTTATGAAGCTGACTCTTCCACTGGAGGAGCTGGGGGAGAAATAACTAACATTCTATTGATGGACGCTATGAGATTATTGACTATGGCGTCACCATCAGGTGTATCCAGATTGAGAGCGGTCTCAGGACTAGATCTTGAGCAGCTACCTCCGCCACATCACACAGAGAGTCCGCTTGCTGGGACCCTGACTAGTGTGATGAAGTCGAGGGCCGCTCATAGTGAGCCTCTCAGGCTGTCTGGGACTGTCGTCCGTGTCAGAGCCGTCACTCTGGGAAGCACATGACACCCTCGGAGCTCAAAGTTGTTCCCACTGAGGGGGACCATGGATAATGAATGAACAGTGGCCATGGATTTGAGAGACTTGTCTGGACTGCAAGGCTTCTAGTATCATAGCCATAGCCTCAGAAAATCTGTCAGTAAATACTGCAGGCTCCGTCCCCATGTCCTGGACGATTAACAGAGACTCCGTAGTATACAATGGGGGTCTATGTACAATACCGGCCATATAGCCGTACATGCTGTACCGGCTGCATAGAAAACATGTGCTTCTGCACCTCTGTTTTACACAGACAATATGCTGTTATGTCCTCCGCACAATCAAGGAGGGTATATACAAAAATGCAGCTAAACAGTGCAATGCATAGTGAATAAGCATATATGTATATGTGCACTTCGGCACTAGTGGAGTCAGCCCCACAGGCGCTGCTTAACGCCTGGTCACAGCGGTTGTGTGACTATCCGAATCCCTGCCAGGGATTCCTAAACTTGTCTCTTCTGTCGCTACAGAAAACACTGACAAGAATGGCTGCCGGCGTCCTGTGTAGAGGAGGAAGCCGTGGGCGTGCCTGACAAAGTGCGGGAATCCGGCTTCACAGTGTACACAGTGAGAGGGGTGGAGTATGCAAAGCATACTCCAGCTCTCAGCGCTGCCGGTTTCGCAGCGCACACAGTGAGAGGGGTGGAGTATGCAAAGCATACTCCAGCTCTCAGCGCTGCCGTGCTGTGCAGCATCACGCCCCTACCCTGACTGGCAGGTCTGTGGGCGGAAACGAAGTGAGACTAGGCCGCGCAAGCCGGGGACTCGAGTGATAAGCGCGGCCGGCATATAAGCCTTGGTCGGCGCGGAAGTCCCCGGAGCACCACAAGTCCCAGCCGCGCCCGAAATAAAAATGGCAACGGCGGTTAGCGCGGTAGTCCCCTAATACACTAACACACCCAGCAAGCTGTAGTGTGCGATGGCACTAGTGCGGGCAGCGCCGCCGTCCCTGGCGCACTAACACACCCAGCAATGCTGCCGTGTGTCCGTGCGCGGTCCCCACAGGGACACAGAGTACCTCAACGTAGCAGGGCCATGTCCCTGAGGATACTCCGCTCCATGTCCAGCAGATTCCCAGGAGCTGTGGATGGAGCACGGCCTCAGTGCCTGGAGACCGGTAAGATCCCACTTCACCCAGAGCCGAAAGGGGATGGGGAAGGAAAGCAGCATGTGGGCTCCAGCCTCCGTACCCGCAATGGGTACCTCAACCTTAACAAACACCTCCGACAAAAGTGGGGTGAGAAGGGAGCATGCTGGGGGCCCTAGTATGGGCCCTCTTTTCTTCCATCCGACATAGTCAGCAGCTGCTGCTGACTAAACAGTGGAGCTATGCGTGGATGTCTGACCTCCTTCGCACAAAGCACAAAACTGGTGAGCCAGTGATCCCACTGGGGGTGTATAGCCAGAAGGGGAGGGGCCTTACACTTTTGAGTGTAATACTTTGTGTGGCCTCCGGAGGCAGTAGCTATACACCCAATTGTCTGGGTCTCCCAATGGAGCGACAAAGAAAAAAAAAAAGTGTGATTGCATGATGGTTTTTGAGATATTTTATTCACCGTGTTCCTTATATGGTAAAACTGATGTGTCAGTGTGATTCCTCAGGTCGGTGCAAGTTCGTGGACACCAAACATGTATAGCTTTACTTTTATGTAAGGGGTGAAACAAAATTCAGACGTTTTTCCAAAAAAAAGTGTTGCACTTTTTGCGCCATTTTCTGCAACCCGTAGCGTTCTCATTTTTCAAGCTATGGGGCTCAGTGATGGCTTAATTCTTTGCGTGTTGAGCTGATGTTTTTAATGGTACCATTTTTGCGCACAGGCTATGTTATAATCGTCTGTTATTACATTTTGCCCAAAATTAGCAACGACCAAAAAAGCTAATTTTGGCGTTTGGAATTTTTTTGCTGCTACGCCGTTTACCGATCAGGTTAATTGATTTTATATTTTGATCGTTTGGGCATTTCTGAATTCAGCAATACCAAATGTGTATATATTTTTTATTTTTTAAACCCTTTAATTTACAATGGGGCGAATAGCGGTGATTTGAACTTTTATTGTTTTCTTACTTTTTTTTTTCATTTCATTAGTCCCCCTAGGGGATGTAATGATCAGCAGTCTGATCGCTGATTCATTTCTGTAGATCAGAGTTGCTCAGATCAGCAGAAATGCTCATCTTTTGTAACAGCCAGCTCTCTGCCAGCTGTAACAGGAAGTGTCATAATAGCAACAGGAGTCATCACATCACCCTGTGCTACCATGGCAACCATCGGCTCCCTACGATCACGTCATGGGGCTTCCGATGGTGGTGGGTAAGTGCGCGTTACCCACTGTTGGCCTTGAAATCACGTTATCATACTTTGACAGCGTGACTTATGGGGTTAACAGTCACGGATCCACTGTGCCTGCGAGGCACAAATCACCAGACATGTGCGCGGATCTTGGCTGGGTCACTGTAGCAGCCAGTGGATATTACCCCTTAATGATTTAGGACATACCAGTACATGCTTGGTCATTAAGAGGTTAAGAGATGGAGGAACCGGGGTCTCATGCCGATGATAGCTCTAGCTTGCTCCAGTGACATCGGTCTTGTGCATTTGATCCAGCTTTGGTGATTTGTCGTATGCTATTTGGTGCATGGTGGAAATATCCTTGTAGTTTGTTTATTGCCTCCCTGTACTTTATTTCTCCGAGCACGTATTGTCTTTTCCTCTGTGTGTGCTTGCCGTGAGTTTGAGCTTTGGTTTCCCGTGATTGTTGCTATTTGTGGCATATATTTCTCCTGTCCCAGCCCTCCCCTGGGTGGGTGTGGGGGTGTTAGACCAGGCCTTTTCAGGAGTTAGGGTTGTGCTGGCGGTCCAGACCTTGCCGCCATCAGGCGCACCTCTGGAGTAAGAGACAGCCTAGGGTCCCCTAGTCTGAGGGCCAGTCTAGGCACCCCTCTCCTCAGTTACCATATTACATCCCATGACATATAATGACAGTTACTTAGTTGCTTGTGGTCTTAACCATGGATACCCAAGTTGCAATGCCCTGCACATGAGGTAGGAGATATGGCTATATCTGGAGAACTATAATACATTTCTAATTGGAGGTATTTGCTACTATTATTATTATTACACCAACTACATATTGGGATAAGATCTTGGAGATGGGAGTACCCTTTTAAGGCTTCTGTGTCCCCCCAGAAAAGAATTGAGAAACAAAAGTTGTCCTCATGTTGAATCAATGCATCAGAATTGTGGATTTAGTTGGCACACGCCATGCACTAGATTAATGTCCTAGTCACATTTAGACATTATTCTGGCACAAAATATTGGCTCAAGGTAAACAGCCAAGAGGTGTCGTGAAGAATAGACTAAAATGTGCTGATCCAAATCCCATTTCTGCTTATCTCCTCTAGTTTTACCCTGTCTACATATAAGACAGTATTAATAAATCTCCCCCTTTTGTATTATACCTAGTGCAGGACCTGAGGGGAGGTCAATGACTTATCTTTGGTGTTCTTTAAATCAGTCAATCACCACTGGCCCTGCACTTGCTATAACATAATCTACGGCTCTTTACAAAAGAACAGTTATGTCTGGTTTCACAAAAGCATTTTTGTGCGTCGTCATCTTGAATGGAAAAAAAGAGACGAATGTTATGGACTGTATAACTATATTCACAGACTGAGCAGCATTGTGGGTATAAAAAGAGTTTCAGACTAAGTTATAGACTAAGAAAACATAAGTACTACTTTACCTTTGGAGCCCTTGGTTCACTAACACGCAAGGCATCTCTGAAATACGCGTCCACAGCATAATTGGCTTTGCGCTCCCGTTTGGGGGGCTCTATCCACTCCAACATGCTCAGCTAAATGTACAACCAAGAAAAAAGGCACTTTACAAAAGTATCCACTTTATGGGAAATTACAAATCAACATGATGGCTTTAAGTGGCCAATTAGGATTGCATAGCAAGAAATTACATTAAGATTTCTACAAGACAATTACTTGATGACTCAGCAACAGCCAACGAAAGAAACTTCCAAGACCAATCCAGCAACTTCACATTACTATTAGACTAGAATTACATTACTAGAAGAAAGAGAACACTACTAGCACTTAAATTACATTCTATAGATTGGTAATTAACATATATATTTGTATATATATATATATATATATATATATATATATATATATATACACACATTATATATAAAGCTTGCTGTAAATTTGTAACTCAGTTTACGAGCAATCTTTGCCGTACAAGCAAATACTCACCGCACACACTTCCGGCTCCGTACTTTAACCGCACTCTGACCCGCTCTTGCAGTCCACATAAACACACACAAACATGCATGCACACACACACACACACACACACATTATGCTCACCTTACCTTCTGTTCCATCGCCAGTCTCCTGGTTCTTGTAGTTCACCGGTACAGGATGTGTATTGGGTAATCATCGCGACGATGGAGGAACTTCCGCTGTCAGCTGCTACTCAAAGGCATTGTGCTGACCAATCAGAGGTAAGCGTCTCATGCCTTTGACGTCAGCGCTCTGGCAGCGGAAGCTCCGAGACATTGGTCGCGATGATTACCCGATACACATCCTGTATCGGCGAACTACAAGAACCGAGAGGCCGGCGATGGAACGGAAAGTAAGGTGAGCATAATATGTGTGCGTGCGTGCGTGTGTGGAATGGCACAATAGGGGACCAGGATGGGACATTGAACAAGTTGTGGAACGAATTGTCTGAGCTTGCATTATTTCCTATGGGAAATTTTGTTTTGCTAGACGAGTAACTTGGTTTTTTTATTTAAATGTTCCAGGAGTTCAGAGTAAACATAGTCACCTCGCTCCTCCCTACTGTGTTGTGGGTGATTAACAGGTCTCTTCCGATGTACATACATAGTAGAGATCGGTCAATTACCTGGAGAGGGGTGGAGAGCAGCCGGCCAGGGCCCATGCCGGACTATCCCTGTCACTCCCTATTGTCTCTAGACGACTTTTCAATTTATGTTCTCTCTGCTCACCGGAACATTTCAAAGAAAATCTTAACTAGCGGCAATCGTGCAGCCGGGCTCTCATTCATGCTGCCCATGGTTTGGGCAGGATGAATCTAATGACAGGTGCCCTGTAAAAGCATAGCTTGACTAAAACATGCAAAATTCATTGCCTGAACATATGGAGCTGCTATTTCGATGCAATATGACATAGTCAAAGTCCTAAAGATGATTTGTTGACAAAACCACAGGCTAGATATGATGACAGTCATTTTAGTAGTGAGCATGACTGCAAGTACAGTTGTGACAGCTCAGTGTTGCATCCCGGCCCAGATAACTGGAAAAGAGAGGGTGTAGTAGGAATAAAACATTATTTGCTCCTTTTACTGCTGCCCTGAAATTAATGAAAAGGTAATGGTAGAACATACAGTTAGGTCCAGAAATATTTGGACAGTGACGCAAGTTTTGTTATTTTAGCTGTTTACAAAAACATGTTCAGAAATACAATTATATATATAATATGGGCTGAAAGTGCACACTCCCAGCTGCAATATGAGAGTTTTCACATCCAAATCGGAGAAAGGGTTTAGGAATCATAGCTCTGTAATGCATAGCCTCCTCTTTTTAAAGGGACCAAAAGTAATTGGACAAGGGACTCTAAGGGCTGCAATTAACTCTGAAGGCGTCTCCCTCGTTAACCTGTAATCAATGAAGTAGTTAAAAGGTCTGGGGTTGATTACAGGTGTGTGGTTTTGCATTTGGAAGCTGTTGCTGTGACCAGACAACATGCGGTCTAAGGAACTCTCAATTGAGGTGAAGCAGAACATCCTGAGGCTGAAAAAAAAGAAAAAATACATCAGAGAGATAGCAGACATGCTTGGAGTAGCAAAATCAACAGTCGGGTACATTCTGAGAAAAAAGGAATTGACTGGTGAGCTTGGGAACTCAAAAAGTCCTGGGCGTCCAACATTATCATGACAACAGTGGCGGATGATCGCCACATACTTTCTTTGGTGAAGAAGAACCCGTTCACAACATCAACTGAAGTCCAGAACACTCTCAGTGAAGTAGGTGTATCTGTCTCTAAGTCAACAGTAAAGAGAAGACTCCATGAAAGTAAATACAAAGGGTTCACATCTAGATGCAAACCATTCATCAATTCCAAAAATAGACAGGCCAGAGTTAAATTTGCTGAAAAACACCTCATGAAGCCATCTCAGTTCTGGAAAAGTATTCTATGGACAGATGAGACAAAGATCAACCTATTCCAGAATGATGGGAAGAAAAAAGTTTGGAGAAGAAAGGGAACGGCACATGATCCAAGGCACACCACATCCTCTGTAAAACATGGTGGAGGCAACGTGATGGCATGGGCATGCATGGCTTTCAATGGCACTGGGTCACTTGTGTTTATTGATGACATAACAGCAGACAAGAGTAGCCGGATGAATTCTGAAGTGTACCGGGATATACTTTCAGCCCAGATTCAGCCAAATGCCGCAAAGTTGATCAGACGGCGCTTCATAGTACAGATGGACAATGACCCCAAGCATACAGCCAAAGCTACCCAGGAGTTCATGAGTGCAAAAAAGTGGAACATTCTGCAATGGCCAAGTCAATCACCAGATCTTAACCCAATTGAGCATGCATTTCACTTGCTCAAATCCAGACTTAAGACGGAAAGACCCACAAACAAGCAAGACCTGAAGGCTGCGGCTGTAAAGGACTGGCAAAGCATTAAGAAGGAGGAAACCCAGCGTTTGGTGATGTCCATGGGTTCCAGACTTAAGGCAGTGATTGCCTCCAAAGGATTCGCAACAAAATATTGAAAATAAAAATATTTTGTTTGGGTTTGGTTTATTTGTCCAATTACTTTTGACCTCCTAAAATGTGGAGTGTTTGTAAAGAAATGTGTACAATTCCTACAATTTCTATCAGATATTTTTGTTCAAACCTTCAAATTAAACGTTACAATCTGCACTTGAATTCTGTTGTAGAGGTTTCATTTCAAATCCAATGTGGTGGCATGCAGAGCCCAACTCGCGAAAATTGTGTCACTGTCCAAATATTTCTGGACCTAACTGTATGGTTATAGAACTCTTTCATCAGAGGAACGCTAAGTGCAAGATCGAGGATTAGAGCTGGTTGAACTCGCAAAAAACGGGACCGGCGGGTCCGTGCTAAAATTAAAAAAAAAAACATCTGCTCCGGAATCTGGTACCCATATAAGTCTATGGGGACCAGAATCCATAGATTAAAAACGTTTGTGGAGGGGATATGGGGGTAGGAGCGAGCGCGGTGTACTCACTGAGGCTGTGTCATGGCGGCACACTCCTTCCGTGTCACGCTTTCCCTTCCGGAACCAACAATTGAATATTCAGTGCTTTGCCCGCCCACTGGCGCATGTAATTGGATGCAGTTAGACGCGCCCCCACCCTGAGTGGCAGCGTATCAGCTAACTGCAACTAATCACAGGCACCAGGACCGCCTGTGGGCAGGGAACGCAGTGCAAGTGTCTGCGGTTCAGTATGGTGGTATAAAAAGAAGGGAATTTTGTTACTTACCGTAAATTCCTTTTCTTCTAGCTCTTATTGGGAGACCCAGACGATTGGGTGTATAGCACTGCCTCCGGAGGCCACACAAAGCAATTACACTAAAAAGTGTAAGGCCCCTCCCCTTCTGGCTATACACCCCCAGTGGGATCACTGGCTCACCAGTTTTAGTGCAAAAGCAAGAAGGAGGAAAGCCAATAACTGGTTTAAACAAATTCTCTCCGAGTAACATCGGAGAACTGAAAACCGTTCAACATGAACAACATGTGTACCCGCAAACAAACCAAAAATCCCGAAGGACAACAGGGCGGGTGCTGGGTCTCCCAATAAGAGCTAGAAGAAAAGGAATTTACGGTAAGTAACAAAATTCCCTTCTTCTTCGGCGCTCTATTGGGAGACCCAGACGATTGGGACGTCCAAAAGCTGTCCCTGGGTGGGTAAAGAAATACCTCATGTTAGAGCTGCAAGACAGCCCTCCCCTACGGGGAGGCAACTGCCGCCTGCAGGACTCTTCTACCTAGGCTGGCGTCCGCCGAAGCATAGGTATGCACCTGATAATGTTTGGTGAAAGTGTGCAGACTCGACCAGGTAGCTGCCTGGCACACCTGTTGAGCCGTAGCCTGGTGTCGTAATGCCCAGGATGCACCCACGGCTCTGGTAGAATGGGCCTTCAGCCCTGATGGAACCGGAAGCCCAGCAGAACGGTAGGCTTCAAGAATTGGTTCTTTGATCCATCGAGCCAAGGTGGCCTTAGAAGCCTGCGACCCTTTGCGCTTACCAGCGACAAGGACAAAGAGTGCATCCGAACGGCGCAAGGGCGCCGTGCGGGAAATGTAGATTCTGAGTGCTCTCACCAGATCTAACAAATGTAAATCCTTCTCATACCGATGAACTGCATGAGAACAAAACGAAGGCAAAGAGATATCCTGATTAAGATGAAAAGAGGATACCACCTTCGGGAGAAACTCCTGAATAGGGCGCAGCACAACCTTGTCCTGGTGGAAGACCAGGAAGGGAGCCTTGGATGATAGTGCTGCCAGCTCAGACACTCTCCGAAGAGATGTGATCGCTACCAGAAAAGCCACTTTCTGAGATAGTCTAGAAAGTGAAACCTCCTTCAGAGGCTCGAAGGGCGGCTTCTGGAGGGCAACTAGTACCCTGTTCAGATCCCATGGATCTAACGGCCGCTTGTACGGGGGTACGATATGGCAAACCCCCTGTAGGAACGTGCGCACCTTAGGAAGGCGTGCCAAACGCCTCTGAAAAAAGACGGATAGCGCCGAGACCTGACCTTTAAGGGAGCCGAGCGACAAACCTTTTTCTAACCCAGATTGCAGGAAAGAAAGAAAGGTAGGCAATGCAAATGGCCAGGGAGACACTCCCTGAGCAGAGCACCAGGATAAAAATATCCTCCACGTTCTGTGGTAGATCTTAGCGGACGTGGGCTTCCTAGCCTGTCTCATGGTGGCAACGACCCCTTGGGACAATCCTGAAGACGTTAGGATCCAGGACTCAATGGCCACACAGTCAGGTTCAGGGCCGCAGAATTCCGATGGAAAAACGGCCCTTGGGACAGTAAGTCTGGTCGGTCTGGGAGTGCCCACGGTTGGCCGACCGTGAGCTGCCACAGATCCGGATACCACGCCCTCCTCGGCCAGTCTGGGGCGACAAGTATGACGCGGCTGCAATCGGATCTGATCTTGCGTAGCACTCTGGGCAAGAGTGCCAGAGGTGGAAACACATAAGGGAGCCGGAACTGCGACCAATCTTGCACTAGGGCGTCTGCCGCCAGCGCTCTTTGATCGCGAGACCGTGCCATGAAGGTTGGGACCTTGTTGTTGTGCCGTGACGCCATTAGGTCGACGTCCGGCACCCCCCAGCGGCGACAGATTTCCTGAAACACGTCTGGGTGAAGGGACCATTCCCCTGCGTCCATGCCCTGGCGACTGAGGAAGTCTGCTTCCCAGTTTTCTACGCCGGGGATGTGAACTGCGGATATGGTGGAGGCTGTGGCTTCCACCCACATCAGAATCCGCCGGACTTCCTGGAAGGCTTGCCGACTGCGTGTCCCCCCTTGGTGGTTGATGTATGCCACCGCTGTGGAGTTGTCCGAGTGAATTCGGATCTGCCTTCCTTCCAGCCACTGCTGGAAGGCTAGTAGGGCAAGATACACTGCTCTGATTTCCAGAACATTGATCTGAAGGGTGGACTCCTGCTGAGACCACGTACCCTGAGCCCTGTGGTGGAGAAAGACTGCTCCCCACCCTGACAGACTCGCGTCTGTCGTGACCACCGCCCAAGACGGTGGTAGGAAGGATCTTCCCTGTGATAATGGGGTGGGAAGAAGCCACCACTGCAGAGAGTCTTTGGCCGTCTGGGAGAGGGAGACTTTCCTGTCCAGGGATGTTGACTTCCCGTCCCATTGGCGGAGAATGTCCCATTGAAGTGGACGCAGATGAAACTGCGCAAACGGAACCGCCTCTATTGCCGCCACCATCTTCCCGAGGAAGTGCATGAGGCGTCTTAAGGAGTGCGACTGACTTTGAAGGAGAGCCTGCACCCCAGTCTGTAGAGACCGCTGCTTGTCCAGCGGAAGCTTCACTATCGCTGAGAGAGTATGAAACTCCATGCCAAGATACGTTAGTGATTGGGTCGGTGACAGATTTGACTTTGGGAAGTTGATGATCCACCCGAACGCCTGGAGAGTCTCCAGTGCAACATTCAGGCTGAGTTGGCATGCCTCTTGAGAGGGTGCCTTGACCAGTAGATCGTCCAAGTAAGGGATCACAGAGTGTCCGTGAGAGTGCAAGACTGCTACCACTGCCGCCATGATCTTGGTGAACACCCGAGGGGCTGTCGCCAGACCAAATGGCAGAGCTACGAACTGAAGATGGTCGTCTCCTATCACGAAGCGTAGAAAGCATTGGTGCTCTGTAGCAATCGGCACGTGGAGATAAGCATCTTTGATGTCTATTGATGCTAGGAAATCTCCTTGAGACATTGAGGCAATGACTGAGCGGAGGGATTCCATCCGGAACCGCCTGGCGTTCACATGCTTGTTGAGCAGTTTTAGGTCCAGAACAGGACGGAAGGAGCCGTCCTTTTTTGGAACCACAAAGAGATTGGAGTAAAATCCTCGCCCCCGTTCCTGAGGGGGGACAGGGATCACGACTCCTTCTGCTCTTAGAGAGTCCACCGCCTGCAGCAGGGCATCTGCTCGGTTGGGGTGTGGGGAGGTTCTGAAGAACCGAAGTGGAGGCCGAGAACTGAACTCGATTCTGTACCCGCGAGACAGAATGTCTGTTACCCACCGGTCTTTGACCTGAGACAGCCAAATGTCGCAAAAGCGGGAGAGCCTGCCACCGACCGAGGATGCGGAGGGAGGAGGCCGAAAGTCATGAGGTAGCCGCTTTGGAAGCGGTTCCTCCATTTGCTTTCCTGGGGCGTGAGTGAGCCCGCCAGGAATCTGAGCTCCCTTGTTCTTTCTGAGTCCTTTTGGACGAGGAGAATTGGGCCTTGCCCGAGCCTCGAAAGGACCGAAACCTCGACTGCCACTTTTTCTGTTGAGGTTTACTTGCTCTGGGCTGTGGTAAGGAAGAGTCCTTACCCTTGGACTGTTTTATGATTTCAGCCAATGGCTCACCAAACAGTCTGTCTCTAGATAATGGCAAGCTGGTTAAGCATTTTTTGGAACCAGCATCTGCTTTCCAGTCCTTTAACCACAAGGCTCTGCGCAAAACCACAGAATTGGCGGACGCCATAGCGGTACGGCTCGTAGATTCTAGGACAGCATTGATAGCATAGGTCACAAACGCAGACATTTGCGAAGTTAGGGACGCCACTTGCGGCACTGCTGGATGTATGAAAGCATCCACCTGTGCTAAACCAGCTGAAATAGCTTGGAGTGCCCACACGGCCGCGAATGCTGGAGCAAACGACGCGCCGATAGCTTCATAGACAGATTTCAACCAAAGGTCCATCTGTCTGTCGTTGGCATCTTTAAGTGAAGCGCCATCCTCTACTGCGACTATGGATCTAGCCGCAAGCTTGGAAATTGGGGGATCCACCTTTGGACACTGGGTCCAGCGTTTGGCCACCTCAGAGGGAAAAGGATAACGGGTATCCTTAGAACGTTTAGAGAAACGCTTGTCTGGATGAGCGTCGTGTTTCTGGATTGATTCTCTGAAGTCAGAGTGGTCCAAAAAAGCACTTAATTTACGCTTGGGATATAGGAAATGGAACTTCTCCTGCTGTGCAGCTGCCTCCTCTGCAGAAGGGGCTGGGGGAGAAATATCCAACAGTCTATTAATTGCCGATATAAGGTCATTAACCATGGCGTCACCATCAGGGGCATCCAGATTGAGAGGGGCCTCAGGATTAGAATCCTGATCACCGTCCTCAGTCTCATCACAGAGAGACTCTTGTCGCTGAGACCCTGAGCAGTGTGATGACGTGGAGGGTCTTTCCCAGCGAGCTCGCTTAGGCTGCCTGGGACTGTCATCTGAGTCAGAGACTTCAGCCTGTGATGCTTGAGACCCCCCTGAAGTACGGATTAGTTCCAACTGAGGGGGACCGGAGAGCATAGACACAGCAGTGTCCATGGTCTGAGCAACTGGCCTGGACTGCAAGGTCTCCAGGATTTTTGTCATAGTCACAGACATTTTATCAGCAAAAACTGCAAAGTCTGTCCCCGTCACCGGGGCAGGGTTCACAGGCGTCTCTGCCTGGGCCACTACCACCATAGGCTCTGGCTGACGAAGTGCCACTGGGACTGAACATTGCACACAATGAGAGTCGTTGGAGCCTGCTGGTAGATTAGCCCCACATGCAGTACAAACAGTGTACACAGCCTGTGCCTTGGCACCCTTGCGTTTTGCGGATGACATGTTGCTGCCTCCTCAGAGCAGTACAGGGTGTCCAGCCAAGAAGCGACCTTACAGTGCAACTATATATATATATATGGTACCAAGAAAAAAGTACACTAATATCACACTGAGGCACTAGTGGGGCCAGCACTAAAGTGCAGCTTACCGCCCGCTTAGGAGCGGGTGTGTGGTCGCCGAAATCCCTTTAGTCTGGGTCTCCCAGAGCCTGCTGCCTTTCCCCAGCCAGACCGCATGTGTAATGGCTGCCGGCGTCCTTGTGGAGAGGGGGGGCGGGCCCTGGGCGTATACAGACGAAGAGCGGGAAGCCTGCTTCCCACTGTGCCTAGTGAGAGGGCTGGAGCATGTAAATAAAGCTCCAGCCCTCGGCGCTGCCAATTGAGCAGCGTCTCTCCCCTACCCTGATTGACAGGGTGGGGGCGGGAACGAAGCGGCGCTAGGCCGCAGAAGCCGGGGGCTAAAGTTAGAAACGCCGCCGCCGTAAAAGCGCGGTCGGCGCAAAGTCCCCGGCGCACCACAAGTCGCAGCTGCGCCGCCGCTCCAGTAGCGGTCGGCGCAGTAGTTCCCAACATGTAACGTCACTCAGCAAAGCTGCAGTGACCTAACCCCAGCGCGCAGCGCTACTGTCCCCGGCGCACTATAACGCTCAGCAAGCCTTGAGAGTGTCCGTGCCTGCCGGGGACACAGAGTACCTGAAAGTTGCAGGGCCTTGTCCCTGAACGGCACTCCCGCTCCAAATCCAGCAGGTTCTCTGGGTCTGTGGATGGAGCCCGGCCCCAGGGCTTGGGGGCCGGCAAGATCCCACTTCCACAGAGCCCTCCAGGGGATGTGGAAGGAAAACAGCATGTGGGCTCCAGCCTCTGTACCAGCAATAGGTACCTCAACCTTACAAGCACCACCGCGGGTGAGAAGGGAGCATGCTGGGGGCCCCATATGGGCCCTCTTTTCTTCCATCCGATATAGCCAGCAGCTACTGCTGACTACAAACAGTGGAGCTATGCGTGGATGTCTGACCTCCTTCGCACAAAGCAGAAAACTGGTGAGCCAGTGATCCCACTGGGGGTGTATAGCCAGAAGGGGAGGGGCCTTACACTTTTTAGTGTAATTGCTTTGTGTGGCCTCCGGAGGCAGTGCTATACACCCAATCGTCTGGGTCTCCCAATAGAGCGCCGAAGAAATAATGAATAAATAAAACAATCCGCACAGGGTCCCTGTATTCTGATGCCAGCACGGATAAAGCCCACGGCTGCAGCCATCAGCTGTCGGGCTATATCTGTGCTCTGTATCAAAATAAGACCAGAGTCACACGTGCGAGGGACTCGCATCCCATCCCCCGGCAGTGGACACTCTCCTGACAGGAGCATGCAGCTCCATAGAAACACATGCTGCAGACCCGCTCCTGTTAGGAGAGTGTGCGGCTGTGCCGGGTGATGCGACGCAAAACTCATGCGAGTGCCTCGCAAGTGTTACTCCGCCCTAAGAGAATCCGAATGTGGATTTTTTTTTTAATTATTTAAGTAAACAATAAAAAAAAACAAAAAAAAAACAACTTGCGGTCCTCCCCAATTTTGATACCTAGCCAGATGGGGGCTAGTATTCTCAGCCCGCATTTGCCCGGTATTGCCGCATCCATTAGATGTGACAATCCCGATGCTTTACCGGCTCTTCCCTTTGCCCTTGGGCGGTAGCAATCGGGATTATAGCAGGGGTTAATAACAGCGCACAGCTGCTACTAAACCCTAGGCTAGTGATGGCACAGGCGTTTATGAGATACCTGCCTCACAAACCTGTAAATAAGTACAAACACAGAGAAAAAAATCCTTTATTTGGAATAAAATACAAAAACACACCCTCTTTTACCACTTTTTTAACCCCAAACACCCTACAGGTCCAGCGTAATCCACAAGAGATCCCACGTCGCTTCCAGCTCTGCTACATCTCACAGCGACCGGCCATAGAACATGACCGCCGACTGAGAGGGCAGACAATGACTTAGCCGTGATGAGCAATAACTGCAGGCAGAAACTATGACAGGCTGGGGGTGCTTCTGACTGTAATCAATAACAGAGGCGCGTCTCACTGCAACCAATCATAGACGACAGGCCGGCCGGTAGACAGGGAAAGCATGGAAAGCTGTGTGTATGCGATGAGCCTAATGCGCAGCACAGAAAGTGAATGCGCGACCTGGAAGCAGTTTGCCACTATGACACCGAGTCTCCGTAAGAATGAAACACTTGCTTAAATCATTTTTTCTTTATTTTTCCTTTAATTTCCCCAGTGCCGAATCCGGATCGTACACCTGGAATCCTGGGCCCGGGTCCGGCACCAGGGCATCCACGAGGATCCGGACTATAACAGTCCGGGTCCGCTCAGCCTTATTAAAGATCCTCACTTGGTAGCAATTTATAAAGATGATAGCTAGCATCCAAACCAGGAGGCAGCATATAAAAAGGCAATTTTATTCTACAAATACAAACTAGCTATGTTGCGACCTATTGATTGGACAAACCAGGTGCTAGAGGTACCATGTCTCACAATAAAACTCAGAATCACTTGGATGCGTTGATCAATTCCAGAGTTATTACTACAAAAATTGACACTGGTCAGATTTCAAAAAATTTGTCCAGGTCATGAAGGCCAAAATTGGCTCTGTCACTAAAGGGTTAATACTTTATTGCACTGTTGCACAACCTTTTGACTCAACCACTGCAAACAAATTATCTCTGACACTCTCAATGAGATTTCTTCCCCATCCACAGGTGTCTTGTTCGACTCCTCATGAGCAAACAGCTCCTTGTGTCTCAGGAGTGAAGGCGTCTTCTTCAGGCTGCAGGTTTCAGCTCCTTCCTCAGATGTTCAATTCACAATGTTGTCCGATGTCCTGATAAAAGTCTGCAATCATTCTATGTGACTGCAAACTTCTGAATCTTACAGCCTGCCCATGGCACGCAGTCAGGATTCTCCAGTGTTAATGAGAGCAGGCGGTCACTTCACCACAAGTATGCAATTTGCATACTATCGGCCACATTCCAACTAGACATTTGCAGCCTCGCTCAATAAGAGTATGTCAAAATGCCTACTTCAAATATGACTGGAAGAACACAAATCGCATACTTGCAGCATATGACCACCCGCTCTCACCGGCAACACTGGAGAATCTCGACTGCGTGAGGTGTAAAGATTCAGAAATCTGCAGGTACTCCAGTTTAACCAGACAACCCCTTTAAAGGAGTTGTTCAGTACCTTTACATTGATGGCTTATCCTTTGGATAGGTCTTCTGTGTCTAATCGGTTGGGGTCCGACACCCAGCACACCCTCTGATCAGCTGTTCTTGGTGCCGGAAATGCTCAGTTTCGGATCGGCACAATCACCTGATACCGGCTGTGACCGGACGGCAGATCCGCCTCTCACTTAAATCAATTGGAGGTGGATGTGAAGTACCTGGCACCAGCCACTATCAAAAGATGACGCAGCTCCGAAACTGAGCATTTCCGGCCACCTGCTGTCACCTAGAACAGCTGATCAGCGAAGGTGTGGGGTGAACCCGGCCGATCAGACATTGATGACCTATGCTAAGAGAGGCCATTAATGTAAAAGTAGTGGACAACCCCTTTAATGATTTCTTATGTTTGATATAGAAACTCTTTGAAACAAGCTTAGATAGTTGGTACAGGTTTGATAAGACGCAATATGTAATTTATAAGTTCTGCAATACAAAAATGTTACCTTCTGTTTTTCTCGATAATCCTCTCCTTCAAAGTTATATAAACTTGTTTCTGTATCCATAGAGAAGTTTCTTAGTGAGCTCTCCCCCATGTTCTCCATGCGCTCGGCCATTTCAGCAGTCTGAAAAGAAAGGTTTCTTTAGCTATAGAAATAAGGCTGAAAAGGGAGGTTTTAAAGATGCGTATACTAATAATATTCCCACTTAAGTCAGAGACCTCTCACTTAGCTAACTTAGTTCTGCTTTGCACTGAGGAGTGGCAAACACCCTGAAACACGTGTCCACAAATAGTTTCTGGTTTTGTTTCATATGCTAAGTCATGTGTCAAGGCTTGTTTAAAGGGTTGATATTGACATTTAGGATTGCTACATCCAATAGGTGGCGCTTGAGATCAACTACTCTCTCTCTTTGAAGAGGTAATTTGCATATACTAATAATGAATAATTCTACATTCGATCAGCCTATATGAATATGTAAGTTTCTGTATACCTTGTCTTCACAGCATAGCGGTATGGTATAATGAATAGGTTTGTTTCATAATGGTGGTTGTAATGGCTGTCAGAAATGAATGGAATCGGATTAAGTGACAGATAAGGAGCAATGCTACCTTCTTTTCCCCCCTTTCCAAAATTGTAGTAATATCTTCATCTGTCAGTTCGCTGTCCTTGGATGCAAACACATGGGTGGCTCCATGGCGGATCATCTGCAGCATTTCATCCTTCCCAAGTTTGTTTGACTGCTGATCGATAAGTCGCCCTAAAGTTACAAAGATTAGAAGTTTTTACCTATACCTCCGTATTATCATTGCTTTACTTGGAGAAACCCTCGTATATAACAGCTTCTTTTGCCACAATATTTTGTATATATGTCTGCAGAGTTCAGCTTATTCTGAAACTCCATAAAGTACACCATTGGAATAGGAGAGTGAAAATAGAGATTCATATTGGTAAGCTCCTCTCAAGCTTTGGTACCATCTAAGGGTTGAGGATTAGGTTTGTTGGCTCTCCACGGCACATACTGCAGAGGTGAAAGGCTCCAGCTCCACCAAGCTGCCTCCAGGCCACAGACATGATAGCCTAAGGCCTGATTCACACTATACTACTTTTCTTAGTCCATGTGTTTATAAATGAATAGCAAACAACCCCAGAAAAGTCAAGAGGGATATTCACACATCTGTTTATTTAAAGAGGTATTCCCAACTCAACCTTTGATGGCCGAGACAGGACTATCTGCTTCATGGTCTAAGCCACCTCTCTGCAAATATTTTATTTTATCCTTTCATGGGACAACACTGAAGATATGACACATTGAAACAATGTAAAGTAGTCAGTGTGCAGCTTGTATAACAGGGTAAATTTGGTGCTCGCTAAATAACTCAACACATAGCCATTAATATCTAAACTGCTGGCAACAAACGTGAGTACACCCCTAAGTGAAAATGGCTAAATTGCACCAATTAGCCATTTCCCCTACCTGGTGTCGTGTGACTCATCAGTGTTACAAGGTCTCAGGTGTGAATCTGGAGCAGGGGTGTTACGTTTGGTGTTATCTCTCACACACTCTCTCATACTGGTCACTGGAAGCTCAACATGTCATCTCATAGCAAAGAATTCTGAGGATCTGAATAGAAGAATTGCTCCTCTACATAAAGATGGACGAGGCTGTAAGAAGATTGTCAACACCCTGAAATTAAGCAGTAGCACGGTGGCCAATACCATACAGCAAGTTTAGTAAGACAGGTTCCGCTCACAAGAGGCCTAGCCATGCTCAACCAAAGAAGTTGTGTGCACGTATTCAGAATCATATGTGGAGGTTAAAGGGATGAGGAAGTTAAAAGGATGTGGCTCAGCCTGTCAGTGCTCAGATTGGACGCCGCACATTGCATTAAATTGGTCTGCATGGCTGTCATGCCAGAAGGAAGCCTCCTCTAAAGATGATGCACAAGAAAACCACAAACAGTTTGCTGAAGAGAAGACTAAGGACATAGATTACTGGAATCATTGACTATGGTCTTATAAGACTAAGATACATTTATTTGGTTCAGATGATGTCAAGCGTGTGTGATAGCAACCACTTGAGGAGTACAAAGACAAGTGTATCTTGCCTATAGTCAAGCATGCTGGTGGGAGTGTCATGGTTTGGGGCTGCATGAGTGCTGTCGGCTGGGTGGAGCTACAGTTCATTGAGGGAACCTTGAATGCCAACAAGTACTGAGCCGCAGGGCAATATTCCAACATGATAACGATCTCAAACACACCTCCAAGACGACCACTACTTTGCTAAAGAAACTGAGGGTATACGTGCTGGACTGGCCAAGCGTTTCCAGACCTAAACCCTGTGGGGCCTCCTCAAAGAAAAGTTGGAAGAGCGCAAGGTCTCTAACACCTACCAGCTCTGTGATATTGTCATGGAGCATGGAAGTGGCTCCTTTGAAGCTCTAGTGAACTCCATGCCCAAGAGTGTTAAGGCCCAGCTTGAAAATAATGGTGGTCACCCAAAATATTGAAACTTTGGGTACAATTTGGCTGTTTTCACTTAGGGGTGTACTTACTTATGTTGCCAGCGTTTATGACATTAATTGCTGTGTGTTGAGTTATTTAAAGAGCACATCAAATATACACTGTTATACAAGCTGTACGCCGACCACTTTACATTGTATATTAAAAGTGTCATATCTTCAGTGTTGTCCAAAGAAAAGATATAATAAAATATTTACAAAAATGTGAGGGGTGTACTCACTTTTTTATATACTCTAGAAGTGAAACCTAACCAGGTCAATAACTAACCTTGCTGGATGACAATAGAATCCAGCCTGAGTTTTAGCTCCGCTCGCTCCACAATCCTTTCTTCCACTGTATTGTCGGTAATGAGCCGGAATACCCGGACAGTTTTCGTCTGGCCTATGCGATGGGCTCGATCCTGTAGCAAACACAAAGTAAAAAAATTTCTTGTGTAGAAACTTAATGATAATACCAAGTAATGAACTGCAAATGCATTGCTGCTGAACTGGCACATAGTCATCATTCATAGCATTAGCTTTTAGAGTAATCCCTTTCTATAGAAATACCAGAGGGGTCTTTTTAGGGGAAAACAACAAACCGTATTTTCCGCATATAAGACGACTTTTTAACCCCTGAAAATCTTCTCAAAAGTCGGGGGTCGTCTTATATGGCGGTGCACGGTGCCGTCGGTTATACATAATAAAAGATATTCTCACCTGTACTCCGTGCCCGTGGTGCCTCCAGCTGCTTCTTGCAGTCTGAAGGCACACAGACCCCTCTGTGATAGCGTCCGATGTATGGAGTGGCCGCTGCAGTATGTCGTCATGGTTTTACTCCAGCTGAATACTGTACGGCGTTACAAAGCATTCAACTGCAGTAAAGCGCTGACAGCCTCGGTGGCCATGTATATAGGATGCTATCACGGAGGGGTCTGTGTGCCTGTCGTCCACAAGAAGCACCCCTCCATGATCGCGTCCAATACACAGGGCCACCGAGGCTGTCAGCGCTTTACTGAAGTTGAATGCTTTGTGGCGCCGTACAGCATTCAACTGTAGTAAAGCCATGACGGCAGCGTGCAGTGGCCGCTCCGTTCACGCTATCATGGAGGAGTCTGTGTGCCTGCGGACTGCAAGAAGCAGCTGGAGGCACCGCGGGCACAGAGGAGAGGTGAGAAAACGGATTTTTGTGTACTCACTGTAAAATCGTTTTCTCTTAGCCATCATTGGGGGACACAGGACCATTGGTGTTATGCTGCTTATCCATAGGAGGACACTAAGTAGATGCAAAGATGTTAGCTCCTCCCCTGCAGTATACACCCCCTGGCCCAGCCAGGCTACTTCAGTTTTAGTACACAAGCAGTAGGAGAACAAGTAACAAAAAACGTGAGTGAATACTCATAACAAAAAAGTACTGAGAGAGAAAAAAGCTAAGGCCCAACAGGGCAACAGGGAGGGTGCTGTGTCCCCCAATGATGGCTAAGAGAAAACGATTTTACGGTGAGTACACAAAGAAGGGAATTTTGTTTACTTACCGTAAATTCCTTTTCTTCTAGCTCTAATTGGGAGACCCAGACAATTGGGTGTATAGCTACTGCCTCCGGAGGCCACACAAAGTATTACACTTAAAAGTGTAAGGCCCCTCCCCTTCTGCCTATACACCCCCCGTGGGATCACGGGCTCCTCAGTTTTAGTGCAAAAGCAAGAAGGAGGAAAGCCAATAAACTGGTTTAAGCAAATTCAATCCGAAGGAATATCGGAGAACTGAAACCATTCAACATGAACAACATGTGTACACAAAAAAACAGGGGCGGGTGCTGGGTCTCCCAATTAGAGCTAGAAGAAAAGGAATTTACGGTAAGTAAACAAAATTCCCTTCTTCTTTGTCGCTCTATTGGGAGACCCAGACAATTGGGATGTCCAAAAGCAATCCCTGGGTGGGTAAAATAATACCTCGTGATAGGGCCGTAAGACGGCCCTTTCCTACATGGGGGCAATCGCCGCCTGAAGGACTCGTCTACCTAGGCTGGCGACCGCCGAAGCGTAGGTATGCACCTGATAATGCTTGGTAAAAGTGTGCAGACTCGACCAGGTAGCTGCCTGGCACACCTGCTGAGCCGTAGCCTGGTGCCGTAATGCCCAGGACGCACCCACGGCTCTGGTAGAATGGGGCTTCAGCCCTGAGGGAACCGGAAGCCCAGCAGAACGGTAGGCTTCAAGAATTGGTTCCTTGATCCACCGAGCCAGGGTGGATTTGGAAGCTTGCAACCCTTTACGCTGACCAGTGACAAGGACAAAGAGTGCATCCGAGCGGCGCAGGGGCGCCGTGCGGGAAATGTAGATTCTGAGTGCTCTCACCAGATCCAACAAATGCAAATCCCTTTCACATTGATGAACTGAATGAGGACACAAAGAAGGTAAGGAGATATCCTGATTGAGATGAAAGGGGGATACCACCTTAGGGAGAAACTCCGGAATCGGGCGCAGAACCACCTTGTCCTGGTGAAACACCAGGAAGGGAGATTTGCATGACAGCGCTGCTAGCTCGGACACTCTCCGAAGAGACGTGACCGCTACTAGAAAGGCCACTTTCTGTGAAAGGCGAGAAAGGGAAACATCCCTCATAGGCTCGAAAGGCGGCTTCTGGAGAGCAATTAGAACCATGTTCAGATCCCAGGGCTCTAACGGCCGCTTGTAAGGAGGGACGATATGACAAACCCCTTGCAGGAACGTGCGTACCTGTGGGAGTCTGTTCAGGCGCTTCTGAAAAAATACAGATAGCGCAGAGACTTGTCCTTTAAGGGAGCCGAGCGACAAACCTTTTTCCAACCCGGATTGCAGGAAGGAAAGAAAAGTAGGCAATGCAAATGGCCAGGGAGAAACTTCCTGAGCCGAGCACCAAGCTAAGAATATCTTCCACGTCCTGTGGTAGATCTTGGCAGAGGTTGGTTTCCTAGCCTGTCTCATGGTGGCAATGACCTCTTGAGATAATCCTGAAGACGCTAGGATCCAGGACTCAATGGCCACACAGTCAGGTTCAGGGCCGCAGAATTCAGATGGAAAAAACGGCCCTTGAGACAGCAAGTCTGGCCGGTCTGGTAGTGCCCACGGTTGTCCTACCGTGAGATGCCACAGATCCGGGTACCACGACCTCCTTGGCCAGTCTGGAGCGACGAGGATGGCGCGGCGGCAGTCGGACCTGATCTTGCGTAGCACTCTGGGCAACAGCGCCAGAGGTGGAAACACATAAGGGAGCCGGAACTGCGACCAATCTTGAACTAAGGCGTCCGCCGCCAGAGCTCTGTGATCGTGAGACCGTGCCATGAAAGCTGGGACCTTGTTGTTGTGCCGGGACGCCATTAGGTCGACGTCCGGCATCCCCCAGCTGCGACAGATCTCCTGAAACACGTCCGGGTGAAGAGACCATTCCCCTGCGTCCATACCCTGGCGACTGAGGAAGTCTGCTTCCCAGTTTTCTACGCCCGGGATGTGAACTGCGGATATGGTGGATGCCGTGTCTTCCACCCACGTCAGAATCCGCCGGACTTCCTGGAAGGCTTGCCGACAGCGTGTCCCACCTTGGTGGTTGATGTATGCCACCGCTGTGGAGTTGTCCGACTGAATTCGGATCTGCCTGCCTTCCAGCCACTGCTGGAAGGCTTGTAGGGCAAAACACACTGCTCTGATTTCCAGAACATTGATCTGAAGGGTGGACTCCTGCTGAGTCCACGTACCTTGAGCCCTGTGGTGGAGAAAAACTGCTCCCCACCCTGATAGACTCGCGTCTGTCGTGACCACCGCCCAGGATGGGGGTAGGAAGGACTTTCCTTTTGACAATGAGGTGGGAAGAAGCCGCCACCGAAAAGATTCCTTGGCCGCCTGAGAAGAAGGGAATTTTGTTACTTACCGTAAATTCCTTTTCTTCTAGCTCCTATTGGGAGACCCAGACGATTGGGTGTATAGCTACTGCCTCCGGAGGCCACACAAAGCACTACACCAAAAAGTGTAAGGCCCCTCCCCTTCTGGCTATACACCCCCAGTGGGATCACTGGCTCACCAGTTTTAGTGCAAAAGCAAGAAGGAGGAAAGCCAATAACTGGTTTAAACAAATTCACTCCGAGTAACATCGGAGAACTGAAAAACCGTTCAACATGAACAACATGTGTACCCGAAAAAACCAAAAATCCCGAAGGACAACAGGGCGGGTGCTGGGTCTCCCAATAGGAGCTAGAAGAAAAGGAATTTACGGTAAGTAACAAAATTCCCTTCTTCTTCGGCGCTCCATTGGGAGACCCAGACGATTGGGACGTCCAAAAGCTGTCCCTGGGTGGGTAAAGAAATACCTCATGTTAGAGCTGCGAAGACAGCCCTCCCCTATGGGGAGGCAACTGCCGCCTGCAGGACTCTTCTACCTAGGCTGGCGTCCGCCGAAGCATAGGTATGCACCTGATAATGTTTGGTGAAAGTGTGCAGACTCGACCAGGTAGCTGCCTGGCACACCTGTTGAGCCGTAGCCTGGTGTCGTAATGCCCAGGAAGCACCCACGGCTCTGGTTGAGTGGGCCTTTAGCCCTGAAGGAACCGGAAGCCCAGCAGAACGGTAGGCTTCAAGAATTGGTTCTTTGATCCATCGAGCCAGGGTGGCTTTGGAAGCCTGCGACCCTTTGCGCTTACCAGCGACAAGGACAAAGAGTGCATCGGAGCGGCGCAGGGGCGCCGTGCGGGAAATGTAGATTCTGAGTGCTCTCACCAGATCTAACAAATGTAAATCCTTCTCATACCGATGAACTGCATGAGGACAAAAAGAAGGCAAAGAGATATCCTGATTAAGATGAAAAGAGGATACCACCTTCGGGAGAAACTCCTGAATGGGGCGCAGCACTACCTTGTCCTGGTGGAAGACCAGGAAAGGAGCCTTGGATGACAGCGCTGCTAGCTCAGACACTCTCCGAAGAGATGTGATCGCTACCAGAAAAGCCACTTTCTGTGATAGTCTAGAAAGTGAAACCTCCCTCAGAGGCTCGAAGGGCGGCTTCTGGAGGGCAACTAGTACCCTGTTCAGATCCCATGGATCTAACGGCCGCTTGTACGGGGGTGCGATATGACAAACCCCCTGCAGGAACGTGCGCACCTTAGGAAGTCGAGCTAGACGCTTCTGAAAAAAGACGGATAGCGCCGAGACTTGCCCTTTAAGGGAGCCGAGCGACAAACCTTTTTCTAACCCAGATTGCAGGAAAGAAAGAAAGGTAGGCAATGCAAATGGCCAGGGAGACACTCCCTGAGCAGAGCACCAGGATAAGAATATCCTCCACGTTCTGTGGTAGATCTTAGCGGACGTGGGCTTCCTAGCCTGTCTCATGGTGGCCACGACCCCTTGGGATAATCCTGAAGACGCTAGGATCCAGGACTCAATGGCCACACAGTCAGGTTCAGGGCCGCAGAATTCCGATGGAAAAACGGCCCTTGGGACAGTAAGTCTGGTCGGTCTGGTAGTGCCCACGGTTGGCCGACCGTGAGATGCCACAGATCCGGATACCACGCCCTCCTTGGCCAGTCTGGGGCGACGAGTATGACGCGGCTGCAGTCGGATCTGATCTTGCGTAGCACTCTGGGCAGGAGTGCCAGAGGTGGAAACACATAAGGGAGCCGGAACTGCGACCAATCTTGCACTAGGGCGTCTGCCGCCAGAGCTCTGTGATCGCGAGACCGTGCCATGAAGGTTGGGACCTTGTTGTTGTGCCGGGACGCCATTAGGTCGACGTCCGGCCTTCCCCAGCGGCGACAGATTTCCTGAAACACGTCCGGGTGAAGGGACCATTCCCCTGCGTCCATGCCCTGGCGACTGAGGAAGTCTGCTTCCCAGTTTTCTACGCCGGGGATGTGAACTGCGGATATGGTGGAGGCCGTGGCTTCCACCCACATCAGAATCCGCCGGACTTCCTGGAAGGCTTGCCGACTGCGTGTCCCCCCTTGGTGGTTGATGTATGCCACCGCTGTGGAGTTGTCCGACTGAATTCGGATCTGCCTTCCTTCCAGCCACTGCTGGAAGGCTAGCAGGGCAAGATACACTGCTCTGATTTCCAGAACATTGATCTGAAGGGTGGACTCCTGCTGAGTCCACGTACCCTGAGCCCTGTGGTGGAGAAAAACTGCTCCCCACCCTGACAGACTCGCGTCTGTCGTGACCACCGCCCAGGACGGTGGTAGGAAGGATCTTCCCTGTGATAATGAGGTGGGAAGAAGCCACCACTGCAGAGAGTCTTTGCCATCTTCCCGAGGAAGTGCATGAGGCGTCTTAAGGAGTGCGACTGACTTTGAAGGAGAGCCTGCACCCCAGTCTGTAGTGACCTCTGCTTGTCCAGCGGAAGCTTCACTATCGCTGAGAGAGTATGAAACTCCATGCCGAGATACGTTAGTGATTGGGTCGGTGACAGATTTGACTTTGAGAAGTTGATGATCCACCCGAACGTCTGGAGAGTCTCCAGTGCAACATTCAGGCTGAGTTGGCATGCCTCTTGAGAGGGTGCCTTGACAAGTAGATCGTCCAAGTAAGGGATCACAGAGTGTCCCTGAGAGTGCAAGACTGCTACCACTGCCGCCATGACCTTGGTGAATACCCGTGGGGCTGTCGCCAGACCAAATGGCAGAGCTACGAACTGAAGATGGTCGTCTCCTATCACGAAGCGTAGAAAGCGGTGGTGCTCTGTAGCAATCGGCACGTGGAGATAAGCATCTTTGATGTCTATTGATGCTAGGAAATCTCCTTGAGACATTGAGGCAATGACTGAGCGGAGGGATTCCATCCGGAACCGCCTGGCGTTCACATGCTTGTTGAGCAGTTTTAGGTCCAGAACAGGACGGAATGAGCCGTCCTTTTTTGGCACCACAAAGAGATTGGAGTAAAAACCTTGTCCTTGTTCCCGAAGAGGAACAGGGACCACCACTCCTTCTGCTCTTAGAGAATTCACCGCCTGCAGAAGGGCATCTGCTCGGTCGGGATGTGGGGAAGTTCTGAAGAACCGAGGCGGAGGACGAGAACTGAACTCTATCCTGTACCCGTGAGACAAAATGTCTGTTACCCACCGGTCTTTGACCTGTGGCAGCCAAATGTCGCAAAAGCGGGAGAGCCTGCCACCGACCGAGGATGCGGAGGGAGGCGGCCGAAAGTCATGAGGCAGCCGCCTTGGAAGCGGTACCTCCGGTTGCTTTCTTGGGGCGTGAGTGAGCCCGCCAGGAATCAGAGCTCCTTTGCTCTTTCTGAGTCCCTTTGGACGAGGAGAATTGGGGCTTGCCCGAGCCTCGAAAGGACCGAAACTTTGACTGCCACTTCCTCTGTTGAGGTTTGCTTGATCTGGGCTGGGGTAAGGAAGAGTCCTTACCTTTGGACTGTTTAATGATTTCCGCCAATTGCTCACCAAACAGTCTGTCTCCAGATAATGGCAAGCTGGTTAAACATTTTTTAGAAGCAGAATCTGCTTTCCATTCTTTTAACCACAAGGCTCTGCGCAAAACTACAGAGTTGGCGGATGCCATTGAGGTACGGCTCGTAGAGTCCAGTACCGCATTGATAGCGTAGGTCGCAAACGCAGTCATTTGCGTAGTTAAGGACGCCACTTGCGGCACTGCTGGACGTATGAAAGAGTCCACCTGTGCCAGACCAGCTGAAATAGCTTGGAGCGCCCACACGGCCGCGAATGCTGGAGCAAACGACGCGCCAATAGCTTCATAGACAGATTTCAACCAAAGGTCCATCTGTCTGTCATTGGCATCTTTAAGTGAAGCCCCATCCTCCACTGCAACTATGGATCTAGCTGCAAGCCTGGATATTGGAGGGTCCACTTTTGGACACTGGGTCCAGCGTTTGACCACGTCAGGGGGAAAGGGATAACGTGTATCCTTAAGACGTTTGGAAAAACGCTTGTCCGGATAAGCATGGTGTTTCTGGATTGATTCTCTGAAGTCAGAGTGGTCCAGAAAAGTACTCAATTTACGCTTGGGATACAGGAAATGGAATTTCTCCTGCTGGGCAGCTGCCTCCTCTGCTGAAGGGGCTGGGGGAGAAATATCCAACAGCCTATTGATGGCCGCTATAAGGTCATTTACCATGGCGTCACCATCTGGCGTATCCAAATTGAGTGCGGTGTCAGGACTAGACTCCTGATCACCCACCTCTGTCTCATCATATAGAGACCCTTCTCGCTGAGACCCTGACCCGCGTGATGACGTGGAGGGTCTCTCCCAGCGAGCTCGCTTAGGCGGCCTGGGACTGTCATCGGAGTCAGAGCCCTCAGCCTGTGATGCCTGGGACCCCCTTGAAGTACGGATTAGTTCCAACTGAGGGGGACCGGGGAACATAGACACAGCAGTGTCCATGGTCTGAGCAACTGGCCTGGACTGCAAGGTCTCCAGGATTTTTGTCATAGTCACAGACATTTTATCAGCAAAGACTGCAAATTCTGTCCCCGTCACCGGGGCAGGGTTCACAGGCGTCTCTGCCTGGGCTACCACCACAATAGGCTCTGGCTGACGAAGTGCCACTGGGACTGAACATTGCACACAATGAGAGTCGTTGGAGCCTGCTGGTAGATTAGCCCCACATGCTGTACAAGCAGTGTATACAGCCCGTGCCTTGGCACCCTTGCGTTTTGTGGATGACATGTTGTTGTCTCCTCAGAGCAATATAGGGTATACAGCCAAGAAGCGACCGTACAGTGCAGTATATATATATATATATATATATCTGGTACAGGAAAAAGTACACCAATACAACACTGTGGCACTAGTGGGGCCAGCACTAATGTGCTGCTTACCGCCCGCTAAACGCGGGTGTGTGGTCGCCAGAAATCCCTAGTCTGGGTCTCCCAGAGCCTGTGTCCGTCCTCCAGCCAGACTGCATGCAGGAATGGCTGCCGGCGTCCTGTGGAGGGGGGGGCGGGCCCTGGGCGTGCTCAGACCAAAAGCGGGAAACCTGCGTCCCACTGTGCCTAGTGAGAGGGCTGGAGCATGTAAATAAGGCTCCAGCCCTCGGCGCTGACGATTGCACAGCGTCTGTCCCATTCCCTGATTGACAGGGAGGGGGCGGGAACGAAGCGGAGCTAGGCCGCAAAAGCCGGGGACTAAATTTATAAGCGCCGCCGCCGTAAAAGCGCGGTCGGCGCTAAGTCCCCGGCGCACTACAAGTCCCAGCCGCGCCGCCGCTCCGAGAGTGGCCGGCGCGGTAGTTCCCAGCACATGAAGTCACACAGCTAAGCTGCTGTGACTCAAACCCCAGCGTGCAGCGTTACTGTCCCCGGAGCACTAACACACCCAGCAAGTCTGGCGTGTGTGTGCCTGTCTGTACGGGGACACAGAGTACCTGAAAGTTGCAGGGCCTTGTCCCTGAACGGTACCCAGCTCCGTATCCAGCAGGTTCACTGGGTCTGTGGATGGAGCCCGGCCTCAGGGCTTGGGGGCCGGTAAGATCCCACTTCCTCAGAGCCCCTCAGGGGGATGGGGAAGGAAAACAGCATGTGGGCTCCAGCCTCTGTACCCGCAATGGGTACCTCAACCTTACAAACCACAAGTGGGGTAAGAAGGGAGCATGCTGGGGGCCCTATATGGGCCCTCTTTTCTTCCATCCGACATAGTCAGCAGCTACTGCTGACTAAACAGTGGAGCTATGCGTGGATGTCTGACCTCCTTCGCACAAAGCAGAAAACTGGTGAGCCAGTGATCCCACTGGGGGTGTATAGCCAGAAGGGGAGGGGCCTTACACTTTTTGGTGTAGTGCTTTGTGTGGCCTCCGGAGGCAGTAGCTATACACCCAATCGTCTGGGTCTCCCAATGGAGCGCCGAAGAAAGGGAGACGTTCCTGTCGCGGGACGTCAACTTCCCGTCCCATTGGCGGAGAATGTCCCATTGTAGTGGACGCAGAAGAAACTGCGCGAAAGGGACTGCCTCCATTGCTGCTACCATCTTCCCTAGGAAGTGCATGAGGCGTCTCAAGGGGTGCGACTGGCCTTGAAGGAGAGATTGCACCCCTGTCTGAAGTGAACGCTGTTTGTCCAGCGGAAGTTTCACTATCGCTGAGAGAGTATGAAACTCCATGCCAAGATATGTTAGCGATTGGGTCGGGGTCAGAATTGACTTTGAAAAGTTGATGATCCACCCGAAACTCTGGAGAGTCTCCAGCGCAACGTTCAGGCTGTGTTGGCATGCCTCTTGAGAGGGTGCCTTGACAAGTAGATCGTCCAGGTAAGGGATCACAGAGTGACCCTGAGAGTGCCGGACTGCTACTACTGCTGCCATGACCTTGGTGAAGACCCGTGGGCCTGTCGCCAGACCGAAAGGCAGGGCTACGAACTGAAGGTGTCCGTCTCCTATAACGAAGCGTAGAAAAACGCTGGTGCTCTGGAGCAATCAGCACGTGGAGATAAGCATCCTTGATGTCTATTGATGCTAGGAAATCTTCTTGAGACATTGAGGCGATGACGGAGCGGAGGGATTCCATCCGGAACCGCCTGGTTTTCACATGCTTGTTGAGCAGTTTTAGGTCCAGAACAGGACGGAAAGACCCGTCCTTTTTTGGCACCACAAACAAATTGGAGTAAAAACCGTGACCTTGCTCCTGAAGAGGAACAGGGATCACCACTCCTTCTGCCTTTAGAGAGCACCCGTCTGCAGAAGAGCACCGGCTCGGTCGGGAGGTGGAGAAGTTCTGAAGAATCGAGTCAGAGGACGAGAACTGAACTCTATCCTGTACCCGTGAGACAGAATGTCTCTCACCCAACGGTCTTTGACCTGTGGCAGCCAAATGTCCCCAAAGCGGGAGAGCCTGCCACCGGCCGAGGATGCGGAGAGAGGAGGCCGAAAGTCATGAGGAAGCCGCCTTGGTCGCGGTTCCTCCGGCTGCCTTCTTTGGGCGTGACTGAGCCCGCCAAGAATCTGAGCTCCTCTGATCCTTTTGAGTCCTTTTGGACGAGGAGAATTGGGACCTGCCCGAGCCTCGAAAGGACCGAAACCTCGACTGTCCCCTCCTCTGTTGGGGTTTGTTAGGTTTGGGCTGGGGTAAGGAAGAATCCTTAGACGTGGACTGTTTAATGATTTCATCTCACCAAACAGTCTGTCACCAGAAAATGGCAAACTGGTTAAGCACTTTTTGGAAGCAGAATCTGCCTTCCATTCCCTTAACCACAAGGCTCTGCGTAAAACCACGGAGTTGGCGGACGCCACTGCCGTACGGCTCGTAGAGTCCAGGACAGCATTAATAGCGCAAGACGCAAATGCAGACATTTGAGAGGTTAAGGACGCTACTTGCGGAACAGATGTACATGTGACAGTGTCAATCTGCGCAAGACCAGCTGAAATAGCTTGGAGTGCCCATACGGCTGCGAATGCCGGAGCAAACGACGCGCCGATAGCTTCATAGATGGATTTCAACCAGAGCTCCATCTGTCTGACAGTGGCATCTGTAAGAGAAGCCCCATCGTCCACTGCAACTATGGATCTAGTCGCAAGCCTGGAGATTGGAGGATCCACCTTTGGACACTGGGTCCAGCTCTTGACCACGCCAGGGGGAAAGGGATAACGTGTATCCTTAAGACGTTTGGAGAAACGCTTATCTGGATAAGCGTGGTGTTTCTGAACTGCTTCACTGAAGTCAGAGTGGTCAAGAAAAGTACTCAATTTACGCTTGGGATACTGAAATGGAATTTCTCCTGCTGTGAAGCTGACTCCTCCACTGGAGGAGCTGAGGGAGAAATATCTAACATTCCATTGATGGACGCTATAAGATCATTCACTATGGCGTCACCATCAGGTGTATCCAGATTGAGAGCGGTCTCAGGATCAGAATCCTGATCAGCTACGTCTGCCTCATCATACAGAGAGTCCTCCTGCTGGGACCCTGACCAGTGTGATGAAGTCGAGGGCCGCTCCCAGCGAGCTCGCTTAGGCTGTCTGGGACTGTCGTCCGTGTCAGAGCCTTCACCTTGGGATGTATGGGACCCCCCGGAGCACGGATTTGTTCCAAATGAGGGGGGCCAGGGAGCATTGAATCAACAGTGCCCATGGTCTGAGTTACCGGTCTGGACTGCAAAGTCTCTAGGATTTTAGACATAGTCACAGACAATCTATCAGCAAAAACTGCAAACTCCGTCCCTGTCACCTGGACAGTGTTCACAGGTGGTTCTCCTTGGGCCACCTCTAGCAGAGACCCCGGCTGAGCAAGTGCTACAGGGGAGCATTGCACCCAATGGGGGTCAGTGGCACCTGCCGGTAGAACAGCCTCACATGCGGTACAAGCAGCATAAAAGCCTGTGCCTTGGCACCCTTGCTGTTTGCGGACGACATGCTGTTGTCTAGCCATCTAGGAGGGTATATAGCCAAGAATAGCGACCGTACAGTGCAATGTATAGCATACAAGCATAAAGTACAAATGAACACTTCAGCATTAGTGGGGTCAGCACTTCAGGTGCTGCTTACCGCCCGCTCAAAAGCGGGTGTGAGGTCGCCAGAATCCTGTGACTGGGTGTCCCAGAGCTTGTCTCCCTTCTCCAGCTCAGACTGCAAACAGGAATGGCTGCCGGCGTCCTGTGAAGAGGGGCGGGCCGTGGGCGTGCCCCAGACAAAGTGCGGGAAACTGGCGTCCCACTGTGTCCAGTGAGGGGGCTGGAGCATGCTAAGCAGACTCCAGCCCTCGGCGCTGACGTTCTGAACAGCGTCCCGCCCCTCCCCTGACTGGCAGGCCTGGGGGCGGGAACGAAACGAAACTAGGCCGCAAAGCCGGGGACTCGAGTAATAAGCGCGGCCGTCCTATGTGCACGGCCAGCGCGGAAGTCCCCGGCGCACCACAAGTCCCAGCCGCGCCACAGTGTAAAAACAGCCAGCAGCGGCCGGCGCGGCAGTTTCTAATACATAAACTCACTCAGCTAAGCTGCAGTGAGTAATAGCACAAGCGCTCCGCGCTGTTGTCCCCGGCGCACTAACACACCCAGCATGCTGGTGTGTGTGTGCGCGATTTGTACGGGGACACAGAGTACCTTAATGTAGCAGGGCCCTGTCCCTGACGATACTCCGCTCCATATCCAGCAGGTTCTCCGGGTCTGTGGATGGAGCACGGTCTCAGTGCCTGGAGACCGGTAAGATCCCACTTCACCCAGAGCCCTGAGGGGGATGGGGAAGGAAAGCAGCATGTGGGCTCCAGCCTCCGTACCCGCAATGGATACCTCAACCTTAACAAACACCGCCGACAAGAGTGGGGTGAGAAGGGAGCATGCTGGGGGCCCTATATGGGCCCACTTTTCTTCCATCCGACATAGTCAGCAGCTGCTGCTGACTAAAACAGTGGAGCTATGCGTGGATGTCTGACCTCCTTCGCACAAAGCATGAAAACTGAGGAGCCCGTGATCCCACGGGGGGTGTATAGGCAGAAGGGGAGGGGCCTTACACTTTTAAGTGTAATACTTTGTGTGGCCTCCGGAGGCAGTAGCTATACACCCAATTGTCTGGGTCTCCCAATAGAGCGACAAAGAAAATCCGTTTTTCTCTGACGCCTCATTGGGGGACACAGGACCATGGGACGTCCTAAAGCAGTCCCTGGGTGGGTAAACAAACAATGCAACCCAAGGACTAGGAACCAGTCCCAGATAGCCAGGAGCGCATACTGAGATAGGTGCTGCACTATCGTTTGCAGAATTTTCCTACCTAGGTTCGCCTCAGCCGAAGCCTGGGTATGGACTCGATAATGCTTTGAAACACCAGGTCGCAGCCTTACACCCCTGTTCCACTGAAGCCTGATGCCCAAGAGGTGCCAACTGCTCGCGTGGAATGAGTCCACAGCCCACTAGGAATGGGCTTGAGTTTCAAGTGGTAGACCTCCTGGATCGCAGAGCGAATCCAGCGAGCCAGCGTTGCCTATGAAGCTGCCTCTCCTTTCTTAGGCCTTTCAGGAATGATGAACAAGGAGTCCATGTTCCTAAAGGGGCTGTCCTGGGTACGTAATATCTGAGAGCCCTCACAAGGTCTAACGAATATAGGAACCTTTCCACCCTATGGACTGGGTGGACAAAAGGAAGGCAGAACAATGTCCTCGTTCATATGAAACGGGGAAGTAACCTTCGGAAGAAAATCCAGAAGGGGCGTAGAACCACCTTGTTCTCTGATGAAAGATCAGAAAGGGTTCGCGGAAAGAGAGTGCTGCCAGTTCCGAAACGTGTCTGATGGACGTAATCGCCACTAAGAATGTTACCTTCCAGGAGAGAAGAGCAAGAGAAGATTCCATAAGAGGTTCAAAGGGGGACCTCTGGATACCGTCCAAAACGAGATTGAGGTCCCATGGGTCCAGCGACCGTTTGTACGGGGGAACTAGATGGGAAACGCCCTGGAGGAAAGTCTAGACTTGCAGATTGCAAGCTAGGCGGTATTGATAGAATATTGAGAGAGATGAAACCTGCCCCTTAAGGGAGCTGAGGGCCAACCCCTTTTGCAACCTGACTGCAAAAATAAAATCAAGAATTCTGGGGATCGCCAGAGGCATAGGTTGGACATTAGATTCCCTGCACTGGGAAAGGAAAGTTTTCCACGTACGGTGGAAAATACGGGATGAAGGCCGGCTTTCGGGCACTGTACATGGTGGAGATGACCACGGGAGAGAATCTCGCTCTTGTTAAAGTCCAGGTCTCAATGACCAGGCAGACAGCTTCAGGGCTCTGGAGTTCTGATGGGAAATGGGCTCTTGGGTCAGCAGGTCTGGGATGCTTACGAGGCGCCATAAGCAATTGTACTAATTCGGCATACCAGGCGCACCTGGGCTAGTCCGGTGCTATTAGTATCACCGGGACTCCTTCTGCCTTGATCTTCCTGATTACTCGCGGCAGCAGGGGCAGAGGCGAAAAACATGTAAGGTAGATGGAAGCGACTTCAGGAGACTAGAGCATCCGCGCCGATGGACTGTGGATCACGTGACCTGGCTAAGAGCGCGGGTATCTTTGCGTTCAACCTTGAGGCCATTAGATCCACGTCTGGTGTACTCCAGCGAGTGCAGATGTGTGGGAACACTTCTGGGTGGAGAAACCACTCTCCGGCGGCCAGGCCTAGGCGACTTAGAAGGTCCGCCGCCCAGTTCTCTACTCCCGGTATGTGTAACGCTGAAAACACAGACCCCCGTTGATTCGGCCCAGGCGAGGATCCTGAGGACCTCGAGATAAGCTGTCTTGCTGCTGGTACTTCCCTGCAGATTGATCTAGGCCACAGCTGTTGCATTGTCCAATTGGACCCGAATCAAACGACCTGCTAGCAGAAGGGGGGAATGACCTGAGCGCGAGAAAGATCGCGCTGATTTTCAGGTTGATTTCTGGGAAGGGAAGACTCCTGGGGCGTCCAACGTCCCCAAGAAGTGTGGAGCCAGTGCGCTGCTCCCCAGACTAAGAGGTTGGCGTCCGTAGTCAGGAGTAGCCAGTCCACTTGAGGGAGAAAAACTCCCTCTCGATATGGAAGAGGACTGAAGCCACCAGCAAAGCGCATACCTGACTGAAGATGTCAGGTGAAAAGTTCGTCCAAGGAAAAGGGGCTCTTGTCCCAGGCAGCTAGAAGCGCAAGCTGCAGTGGGCGGTCGTGTGGCTAAGCGAGCAGCACTGACTCTATAGCCGCCGATATCCAACCTAGCACTCTCATACTGAATTGTATGGAGCGAGAGTATGTAGAAGGCAGTGTATCGATTGTTGTAGAGCGGTCGCCTTGTCTTGAGGGAGAAATATCAAGCCTCGAAGGGTGTCCAGGGACATGCCCAGGGAGGTGACGGATTTTGACGGGACCGGGGATGATTTGACTGGAGTCAGAAGCCGCCCTAAGCAGGATAGGGTGCCCACAGAGATCCGGACGCTGGTTCAGCCCTTGACGAGGAGGTCATCCAAGCAAGGCAGAACAGCCACTCTCTTGGCGTGAAGGGCACTCATGGCGGCCGCCATGACCTTTGTTAAAACCCTTGGTGCTGTGGCAGAGCCGAGGGTAGGGCCACAAATCAAAAAAAAAAAAAGAAGTCCTGAACAGCGAAGTGGAGGAACTTTGGTGAGCTGGAGCGATGGGTATGTGCAGGTACGCGTCCCTGATAGCTAGGGAGGCAAGGAATTCTCCTTCGACCATAAAGGTAAAAATGGACCCTAGGAATTCCATTCTGAATCTTCTTACGTGCACATGTTTGCTCAGGTGTTAGAAGTCCAGGATGGGTTTAACTAACCCGTCCTTTTTTCGGGACCACGAGAGGTTGGAATAGAAGGCCTTGAACCTCTCGCCGTCCAGGACAGGTACCATCACCCCCGCCGTTTGGAGGGAGTGGATCACTGAGGAGAAGGCCTCGCGGTGTTTTGGAGCCTTTGGGGGGGTTTGAGAGAAAAAACTGACCAGGGGATCGGGTTCGGAATTCAATGTGATAACCAGAAGACACAAGGTATCGCACCCATTTGGGGTCTGAGGCGGCGGCCCAGATGGAGGAGGACGAGACTCCTCGGTCTTTGTCTAGACTGCCAGGACGAGGTGGACTTGGGGAGGGCTGAGAAGGTCGGGCCCTGCATGTCTAGTAAAAAACATCCTGGGCTAGAGTTGGGGGAGGGAGGTACTCTTTTCCTCCCGTGGCGTCAGACAAAAAAAGAGGCTGTCCAGACGATCGGCAAACCATCGGTCTGGAAAGGAGTACTGTGAGAGGCTTCTTAGAGACCGAGTCCGATCTCTATTATCGGAACCAGAGGGCCTTACAGATGGCTATGGTATTTGAGGCGGCAATAACTGCACAGGTAGCAGCGTCGAGGGAGGCCTGCATGAGGTACTCTGCCGCCGCAGCAATGTGAACTGTTACATCTGTGAGGGTCTGAGGGAAACTGGCAGTCCTGGTGCCTGTGCGACCCACACGGAAGGGGAGAGGGACCCGCAGCCTCAAAGTGGAGCGATCGAGCTGCTCCACTTGTCTGTCCGTCGCATCCTTGAAGGAGGATCCATCAAGTAACAGACAGGAGGGTCCTTCAGGCAGGCGGAAGCCAGGTGAGGATTCACCAAGGCCGGATCGGCCCAGCCCTTAGAGACAGCTAAGCCAAAGGGATACCGGGACTCCATGAGTTTACAGATACCAAAGCGGTGTCAAAAAACTTTTTTTTTTTGAGGTTTCTTCACCCTTTTACAGGAGACCGCAGGGTCAGTAGTGAATGGGAGATCTTCCACATGCAGAGTTTTATTTGATTGCTGCAATAAGGGAGTCCATCGCAGCTTGATCGCTCGGGGAGGTTGAAACCACGGAATTATCCCTGTACAAACATCATTCCCCTTCCTCCGGCAACTCAGAGACCGCGGAACATGTGGGAGAAAACCATCTGTGTACCCCAGAGGGAGAACCATGGGGGTCATGCCCTTTTTCTCATCTGCAACCGGTGAAGCAGAGGGCTGATTCTTATCAGAAGGACCATCTACAGAGGTGTCATCAGGCTGCGTCCTGTCCAGGGGCCCCGAGGGGTGTGAGGACGATGTTGCATAGCCAGCCCAGGTTCTGGGAACTGTGCCCATTCCGGGGGACTGGGAGCCGTAGGCTCTGGGCTGGCAGCGGTTGCTGCAGTGGTGGCGGGGGGGAGCTACAGGGCCACCGGACTCACAGAAGGAAGAGGTTCTATCATCCCCTAGTAGCTCAGTGTGGCAGGATACATTAACAGTCTTATAGTTGTTGCTGTAGTTGTGCAGGGCATAAAACATGTGACTGCAGCCTCTGGCTGATGAGCCACAAACTCTGATTGTAATGAGGGAGCAATGCTCTGCACAGCTAATGTGCAAGTGAGGATATAACTCACCCAGAACCTGATGGCCCTTCCTCCCCCTCCTCCTGTGTCCCAGTTCCTGTGGGAAGGAGGAAGCCAGCTCTGAGAGACGCCCACAGGCTCCGATCACAACAAGAGGGAGCAATGCTCTGCAGGGCTCCTGTGTGAGGAGAGGTACGCGTGCTTTCGTGAAGGGGCGTGGCTTATCAAGTGTCGGAGGGGACGGGGCTTAGCTCTGACAAGAAGGCATGAGAAAATATAATATAAAGAAAATGGTGGGAAGGGATTCCCCTTCACCCCTCCAGCCCTGCACAACAATGGTGGACAGAAAAAACTCTATAAGTGTACCCCAGCTGCGGCTGCACTGAGTCCTGGGAGCTGTCTCCTCCCCCTGCCGCAGGTGGAATGCTATGCAGGAGTCTGCAATCAGCCCAATCCAGTCAGTGTGACCTTTGCTCCAATTCCTGTCTGCTGTGACCGGTCACAGAGCGTGTATCAACTCAGACCCTGCCAGAGGGACTGAGGACGTTTTTGATCTGCTCTGAGGCTCTGGAAAAATCAGAAGGATCTCACCTCAACTCCTGTGGAGATGGCAGTCTGATGCCTGCTGCCTGGTCACACTGGTGCGGAGCGTGTATCAACTCAGAGCCTGCAAGAGGGACTGAGGAAGTTTTTCATGTGCTCTGGAAAAAGCGGAATGATCTCACCTCAGCTCCTGTGGAGATGCAGTCTGGTCACGCTGGTGCGGAGCATGTATCAACTCAGAGCCTGCAAGAGGGACTGAGGAAGTTTTCATCTACTCTGGGCTCTGGAAAATCAGTGCCATGAGACCTGTCATCCAGTGAGTAACAGCCCAGGATCCAGCGTCGCAGGAGGGGGTACGGGTAGGCGACACTCCGCGTTCCCGCCTGTGATGGTTTGGGGAAATCAGTCCCCAAAGGAACCGTCGCCCTCTAAAAACAAAAAATTCTTGCTGCAGTAGTCTGCAGAGATGTGCCTCCTATAGACACTAAGCTAAAACTGAAGTAGCCTGGCTGGGCCAGGGGGTGTATACTGCAGGGGAGGAGCTAACATCTTTGCATCTACTTAGTGTCTTCCTATGGATAAGCAGCATAACACCCATGGTCCTGTGTCCCCCAATGAGGCGTCAGAGACATATCTTTTATGTGTAAACAACGGCATGATAGGGGACAGAAGGGAACCAGCAGGAGGACATTATTAAACAATGGGGACAATACTGCAGGGGACATTACAGTAGGGGACATTACTAAACAATGGGGACATTACAGCAGGGGACATTACTAAACAATGGGGACATTACAGCAGGGGACATTACTAAACAATGGGGACATTACAGCAGGGGACATTACTAAACAATGAGCACATTACTGCAGGGGACATCACTAACCAATGGGGATATTACTTAGGTCGTCTTACACTTGAGTATATACAATATATATCCCAAACTCTATACTATACTGGGGGTCGACTTATACGCCTAGCCATCTCATACGCCGGAAAATACGGTATCATTTTTTTTATAAAACCATGATGTGAAATCTTCTTATATCCCTGGGTGTAGTTTGTCTGCAGTTTCCCTATAGGTTATTGGATGCTGTAGTATCAGCTGCACAGAAAGAAAATTGATTTTTTCGCACCATCTGACCCTAGTTGTGGACAATAATGTCGCACCAGTGACATGATTAGCCAGTGAGTCTCATATATCGAATCTAACATCCAGGATATAAAGTATTCCCCCTCTGAAATGTATATGAAATATTTTACCTAAATATAAAACAGAAAATAAAATAAAGCAACAAGTAAAACGACAAGTGCAGAAGTTTATATTCCTGACCATTGCTTGTAAATCGACTTGAGGGTTCCAGTCTGAGTCGTATAAAATCACCACATCAGCAGTTGCCAAATTTATTCCAAGGCCTCCGGCGCGGGTACTCAGCATGAAGATGAATTTGCTGCTGTTAGGTGCATTAAATCTTTCTATGGCTTCCTAGAAATTGAAGAAGTTATTACAGACAGTTAGTTCTTATACACAGAACAAATAATCAACCACTGTACAACACAAGTCATGCATATATGCTGCCAAATCAACCTGTCCTCATTGTACAAACATGAAAGAAACACTCCAGCATGATTCTTTGGGGGGCACATGTAATGCTTACACAACATCCATAATCTCACTGGTCAATATATGTCATCCCATTTGAGTTCCATCTATACATTTCTCCAGCTTCTTTATAGGAAATTGTGTCACGTGATCACTTGTGTGACAACCAGTCCATTACATGTGGCGTTGTGTAGACAGGAAGTCAGTCTCTCACTGTTATGGGGGGCCGTCTGATAATAAAACCTAAAGGAATATCAGACAGTCAGGGTCCACCGTGCAGACTCTGCTGCAGACTATGGCAGAGTGCAATACCTGTTAAACTCACAGAGGAATATAATTAGTAAATAAGGCAATTCCTCCCTTACTTGGAGGGTGTGTGGAATGGTCTCTGTTAAAGATCACAGAGACAAAAGCAGTGAGTGTGAAATGGCACCTACCTAGGTCCGTTCCTCTAGTGGTGCCAGGAGACGGACAGCAGCGTAAGCCGCACAAAGCTCCTACCTGCGTTCGCTCCACTAGTGTGCGAGGACACGAACCACTAGATATGGCACCTGCCTGGGTCCGCTCTTCTAGTGGTGCAAAAGAGACGGACAGCAGCGTAAGCCGCACAAAGCTCCTACCTGCGTTCGCTCCACTAGTGTGCGAGGATACGAACAACTGCCAGACACAGTATAAGGAACGTTACCCTAGCGGCAACGTCCACCTACGAGTAGAATCACAAGGCCCAACCGGACCATGTGCCTCAGGCACCTGCCTATGTCCGCTCCACTAAGAGGTAAAGATACGGACTCCAGCCGAAGCTGTAAGGTATAAGAACGCTACCCTGCTGGTAGCGCTCACCTAACATAGACAGAGAGATGCCTAGAGGGACGTGCACAGGGCGTCTACCCTCATGCATGAACCAAGAGGACTGAGCGCTGGGCGGCGTGCGTCAGACTTTGTGCCTCATCCAAGATGGAGGACACCAGAGCCATCCGCTGCCAGAACGACAGGAATGACGTCACGCTGGCCTATCACAGAGCAAAGCGTCACAAGCACATGACCAGCGACCAATCGGCATAGAAGGTGTCAGAGACATGTGACCACGTGTCACAAGCACATGACCAGAGGCCAATCAGCTTAGAAGGTGTCAGAGACATGTGACCTCGTGTCAGCGATGATGTCACTCGCACATGTGCAATGGCTCCAAGATAGGACTTAGTCTCCAGCGCTTGCACATGTGCAGTAGCAAGAAATCCGAAGATAGTCTCCAGAGCCACAGCAACCGTAACAGTACCTCCCCCTCAAGGGCCCCCCTCCCGGCGACGCAGGTAATCGGCAACTAAGTCGGGAACATGGACAGCCTCCTCAGGCTCCCAAGAGCGATGTTCCGGGCTGTAGCCCTCCCAATCTAACAAGAAGAACCTGCGCCCTCTAACCATCTTAGAACCAACTATGGCTCGTACCTCATAGCTAGAGCGAGAGGAATCAGAGGCAGGAGAGTGCACGTCACGAGCGTGAGGTAAAATAGCCGGCTTTAGCAGTGAAACATGGAATTTGTCATGGATCCTAAGATGGACGGGTAACTTCAATTGGTAGACTACAGGATTTACCTGTCGAAGAACCTCATAAGGACCCAGGAAGCGAGGAGCAAATTTGACAGAGCTCACTCTAAGTTTCACGTGTTTTGCAGAGAGCCACACAAAGTCCCCTGGAGAAAAGACAGGAGCCGGGCGACGAAACCGATCGGACACCGTCTTCATACGGTCCTTAGCTGCTTGGATCGACTCTTGAGTCCGATCCCAAACCTCTCTGGCATTAGTTGCCCAGTCGGCCACAAGAGGAGGAGGTGCAGCAGCGGGAAACGGTACCGGTACCCTAGGGTGTTGCCCATTATTGAGTACGAACGGTGTCTGCCCAGTGGCCTCAGCCAGCGAATTGTTAAAGGCAAATTCTGCCCAGGGTAGGAGGGAGGACCAGTTGTCGTGGTTCTCAGCAACAAAGTGTCGAAGGTATATAATCATGGATTGATTGGTACGCTCAACCAAACCATTGGTCTCCGGATGGTATGCCGAAGAGAGATTCAACTCAATTTGCAGAAGGCTACAAAGATCTCGCCAGAAACGGGAAGCAAATTGCGGGCCTCTATCACATATGATACGATCTGGCATCCCGTGAAGCCTAAAGACATGCTTGAGGAATAGTTTGGCTAGTACCCTGGAAGATGGGATTCTCGATAACGGTACGAAATGATCCATCTGGGAGAAATGGTCCGTAATGATCCACACAAATCTAGGTCCCTGTGAACACGGAAGATCACCCACAAAGTCCATGTCTACCACCTCCCATGGTCTATCTGGCACTGGTAAAGGATGCAAGAGCCCAGCCGGTCTCTGCCGTAACGGGCGGTTGAGAGCACACGAGTAGCAGGAACCGACATATCTCTTGACGTGGCTGGCTAAGTGTGGCCACCAATACCACCTCTGGAGTAACTCTCGTGTCCGTCTAATACCAAAATGCCCACCCACCTTTGAGGTGTGGGCCCACGACAGTATATCATTCTGTCGATCCGGCGGAACAAAGGTCTTGCCCGGTGGGATTTGGTCTAACGTCACAGGGGAGAGCGTATGAAAAACCCTGGAGGGAAGAATAAGACGAGGTTCGTCAATCTCTTCCTGGGTAAAAACCATAGAGCGAGACAGGGCGTCTGCCTTGTTATTCTTACTCCCAGACATATAGTTGATGGAGAAGTGAAAGCGGGAGAAAAACAAGGACCAGCGGGCTTGGCGAGGATTCAGACGCTGAGCGGTTTGTAAGTACGTCAGATTCTTATGGTCTGTATAGACTTGGAAAGGATGTTTCGCTCCTTCCAGCAAGTGACGCCACTCCTCCAAGGCTAATCTCAGGGCGAGCAGTTCCCTATCCCCAATGGTATAGTTTCTCTCTGCCGGTGAAAAGGTTTTAGCAAAGAAGAAACACGGCCTTTTTCTACCTGCACCGTTCTTTTGATACAAGACCGCACCAGCACCCACTGAAGAGGCATCAACCTCCAAGAGGAAGGGCTTATTCTCATCGGGTCTTTGAAGAACGGGAGCAGTTGAAAAGTGTCTTTTTACTGCCTCAAAAGCCTGGGATGTTTCAGTAGACCAGACTTTTGGATTAGCACCTTTCTTAGTCAAGGCCACCAAAGGGGCCACCAAAGTAGAGAAATGGGGTATGAACTGCCTGTAATAATTTATGAATCCTAAGAAGCGTTGCACCGCCTTCAAGGAATGAGGTTCGGACCATTCCAGTACAGCAGAGAGCTTCGCAGGATCCATAGCCAGACCCTCTTGTGAGATAATGTAACCCAAAAAAGGCAAGGATGACTGCTCGAATACACATTTTTCGAGTTTAGCAAACAATGAGTGCTCCCTTAAACGGGAAAGGACACGAACGACATCCTGACGATGAGTCTCCAGATCAGGAGAAAAAGAAGGGAATTTTGTTTACTTACCGTAAATTCCTTTTCTTCTAGCTCCAATTGGGAGATCCAGACAATTGGGGTGTATAGGCTATGCCTCCGGAGGCCGCACAAAGTATTACACTAAAAGTGTAAAGCCCCTCCCCTTCTGCCTATACACCCCCCGTGCTCCCACGGGCTCCTCAGTTTTGGTGCAAAAGCAAGAAGGAGGAAAAAAATTATAAACTGGTTTAAAGTAAATTCAATCCGAAGGAATATCGGAGAACTGAAACCATTCAACATGAACAACATGTGTACACAAAAAAACAGGGGCGGGTGCTGGGTCTCCCAATTGGAGCTAGAAGAAAAGGAATTTACGGTAAGTAAACAAAATTCCCTTCTTCTTTGTCGCTCCATTGGGAGACCCAGACAATTGGGACGTCCAAAAGCAGTCCCTGGGTGGGTAAATTAATACCTCGTAATAGAGCCGTAAAACGGCCCCTTCCTACAGGTGGGCAACCGCCGCCTGAAGGACTCGTCTACCTAGGCTGGCATCCGCCGAAGCATAGGTATGCACCTGATAGTGTTTCGTGAAAGTGTGCAGGCTCGACCAGGTAGCCGCCTGACACACCTGCTGAGCCGTAGCCTGGTGCCTCAAAGCCCAGGACGCGCCCACGGCTCTGGTAGAATGGGCCTTCAGCCCTGAGGGAACCGGAAGCCCAGCAGAACGGTAAGCTTCGAGAATTGGCTCCTTGATCCACCGAGCCAGGGTTGATTTGGAAGCCTGTGACCCTTTACGCTGGCCAGCGACAAGGACAAAGAGTGCATCCGAGCGGCGCAGGGGCGCCGTACGAGAAATGTAGAGTCTGAGTGCTCTCACCAGATCTAACAAGTGCAAATCCTTTTCACATTGGTGAACTGGATGAGGGCAAAAAGAGGGTAAGGAGATATCCTGATTGAGATGAAAGGGGGATACCACCTTGGGGAGAAATTCCGGAACCGGACGCAGAACCACCTTGTCCTGGTGAAACACCAGGAAAGGGGCTTTGCACGACAACGCTGCTAGCTCAGACACTCTCCGAAGAGAGGTGACTGCTACTAGGAAAACCACTTTCTGCGAAAGGCGTGAGAGAGAAATATCCCTCATTGGCTCGAATGGTGGTTTCTGAAGAGCCATCAGCACCCTGTTCAGATCCCAGGGTTCTAACGGCCGCTTGTAAGGAGGAACGATGTGACAAACCCCCTGCAGGAACGTGCGTACCTCTGGAAGTCTGGCTAGGCGCTTCTGGAAAAACACAGAGAGCGCTGAGACTTGTCCCTTAAGGGAGCCGAGCGACAAACCCTTTTCCAGTCCAGATTGAAGGAAGGACAGAAAAGTGGGCAAGGCAAAAGGCCAGGGAGAAAAACCCTGAGCAGAGCACCATGACAGGAAAATTTTCCACGTCCTGTGGTAGATCTTGGCGGACGTTGGTTTCCTAGCCTGTCTCATAGTGGCAATGACCTCTTGAGATAATCCTGAAGACGCTAGGATCCAGGACTCAATGGCCACACAGTCAGGTTGAGGGCCGCAGAATTCAGATGGAAAAATGGCCCTTGAGACAGCAAGTCTGGTCGGTCTGGTAGTGCCCACGGTTGGCCGACCGTGAGATGCCACAGATCCGGGTACCACGACCTCCTCGGCCAGTCTGGAGCGACGAGGATGACGCGGCGGCAGTCGGCCCTGATCTTGCGTAACACTCTGGGCAACAGTGCCAGCGGAGGAAACACATAAGGGAGCTGAAACTGCGACCAATCCTGAACTAAGGCGTCTGCCGCCATAGCTCTGGGATCTTGAGACCGTGCCATGAACGTCGGTACCTTGTTGTTGTGCCGGGACGCCATGAGGTCGACGTCCGGCACCCCCCAGCGGCAACAGATCTCCTGAAACACATCCGGGTGAAGGGACCATTCCCCTGCGTCCATGCCCTGGCGACTGAGATAATCTGCTTCCCAGTTTTCCACGCCCGGGATGTGAACTGCAGAGATGGTGGAGGCCGTGGCTTCCACCCACATCAAGATCCGCCGGACTTCCTGGAAGGCTTGCCGACTGCGTGTGCCGCCTTGGTGGTTGATGTATGCCACCGCTGTGGAATTGTCCGACTGAATTCGGATCTGCTTGCCTTCCAGCCACTGCTGGAAAGCTTTCAGGGCAAGGTACACTGCCCGTATTTCCAGAACATTGATCTGAAGCGAGGACTCTTGCTGGGTCCACGTACCCTGAGCCCTGTGGTGGAGAAAAACCGCTCCCCACCCTGACAGACTCGCGTCCGTCGTGACCACCTCCCAGGATGGGGGTAGGAAGGATTTCCCCTTCGATAATGAAGTGGGAAGAAGCCACCACCGAAGGGAAGCTTTGGTCGCCTGAGAGAGAGAGAGAGACGTTCCTGTCGAGGGACGTCGGCTTCCTGTCCCATTTGCGAAGGATGTCCCATTGAAGAGGACGCAGGTGAAACTGCGCGAAAGGGACTGCCTCCATTGCTGCCACCATCTTCCCCAGGAAGTGCATGAGGCGCCTCAAGGGGTGTGCCTGACCTTGAAGGAGAGATTGTACCCCCTTCTGTAGCGACCGCTGCTTGATCAGCGGAAGCTTCACTATCGCTGAGAGGGTATGAAACTCCATGCCAAGATATGTCAGCGATTGGGCCGGTGTCAGATTTGACTTTGGAAAATTGATGATCCACCCGAAACTCTGGAGAGTCTCCAGAGTAGCGTCGAGGCTGTGTTGGCATGCCTCTTGAGAGGGTGCCTTGATCAGGAGATCGTCCAAGTAAGGGATCACCGAGTGACCCTGAGAGTGGAGGACCGCTACTACAGTAGCCATAACCTTGGTGAAAACCCGTGGGGCTGTTGCCAGGCCGAACGGCAGTGCCACGAACTGCAGGTGTTCGTCTCCTATGGCGAAGCGCAAGAAGCGCTGGTGCTCTGGAGCAATCGGTACGTGGAGATAAGCATCTTTGATATCGATCGATGCAAGGAAATCTCCTTGGGACATTGAGGCGATGACGGAGCGGAGGGATTCCATCCGGAACCGCCTGGTCTTTACGTGTTTGTTGAGCAGTTTCAGGTCCAGGACAGGACGGAAAGACCTGTCCTTCTTTGGGACCACAAACAGGTTGGAGTAAAAACCGTGACCCTGTTGCTGAAGAGGAACAGGGACCACCACTCCTTCTGCCTTCAGAGTGCCCAGCGCCTGCAGAAGAGCCTCGGCTCGCTCGGGAGGCGGGGATGACCTGAAGAATCGAGTCGGGGGACGAGAGGTGAACTCTATCTTGTAACCGTGAGACAGAATGTCTCTCACCCAGCGGTCTTTTACCCGTGGCAGCCAGGTGTCGCAAAAGCGGGAGAGCCTGCCACCGACCGAGGATGCAGATTGCGGAGGCCGAAAGTCATGAGGAAGCCGCTTTGGTAGCGGCACCTCCGGTGGTATTTTTAGGACGTGACTTAGACCGCCATGAATCAGAGTTCCGTTGATCTTTCTGAGGCCTTTTGGACGAGGGGAATTGGGACCTGCCCGCGCCCCGAAAGGACCGAAACCTCGACTGCCCCCTCCTCTGTTGGGGTATGTTCGGTTTGGGCTGGGGTAAGGATGTATCCTTTCCCTTGGATTGTTTGATGATTTCATCCAAACGCTCGCCAAACAATCGGTCGCCAGAAATTGGCAAACTAGTTAAGCGCTTTTTGGAAGCAGAATCTGCCTTCTTCCATTCCCGTAGCCACAAGACCCTGCGGAGTACCACCGAATTGGCGGATGCAACCGCCGTACGGCTCGCAGAGTCCAGGACAGCATTAATAGCGTAAGACGCCATTGCCGACGTCTGAGCGGTTATGGACGCCACCTGCGGCGCGGAAGTGCGTGTGGCTGCGTCAATTTGCGCTTGACCTGCTGATATAGCTTGTAGCGCCCATACGGCTGCGAATGCTGGGGCAAAAGAAGCGCCGATAGCTTCATAGATGGATTTCAACCAGAGCTCCATCTGCCTGTCAGTGGCATCTTTGAGTGAAGCCCCATCTTCCACTGCAAGTATGGATCTAGCCGCCAGTCTGGAGATTGGAGGATCCACCTTGTGACACTGAGTCCAACCTTTGACCACGTCAGGGGGAAAGGGATAACGTGTATCCTTAAGGCGCTTAGAAAGTAGGATTTTTGTGTACTCACCGTAAAATCTCTTTCTCTGAGTCTTCATTGGGGGACACAGGACCATGGGTTATGCTGCTGTCACTAGGAGGCTGACACTAAGTAAACATAAAAAAGTTAGCTCCTCCCTAGCAGCATACACCCCGAGCCGGAGGCGGGCTCAGATCAGTTGGTGCACAAGCAGTAGGAGGAGTACCAGAATCACCATACATAAACACAAGTTGTAACTAAAACAATGCAGCCGTGCAAACAAGAGGTCTATGAACATAAGACCACTGAAAAAATAGCAGGCAAATGCAATTGAATCAACCAAAAAACCAAGCAGGGTGGGTGCTGTGTCCCCCAATGAAGACTCAGAGAAAGAGATTTTACGGTGAGTACACAAAAATCCTACTTTCTCTATCGTTTCATTGGGGGACACAGGACCATGGGACGTCCAAAAGCAGTCCCTGGGTGGGAATACCGAAAAACCCGCAGAGGCAGACAACAACAACCTCCCTCGGCGGGCTTGCACTATAATTGAATACTGCCACCCTATTACAGGTGCGCAACTGCTGCCTGCAAGACCTTTCTCCCAAAAATAGCATCTGCCGATGCTTGGGTGTGAACGTGGTAGAACCTAGTAAAGGTGTGCAGGCTAGACCAGGTGGCGGCCTTGCAGACCTGGTCGGCCGACGCCTGATGCCTAATCGCCCAAGAGGCGCCCACTGCGCGGGTAGAGTGCGCCTTTACCCCCCGCGGCGGAGACTTGTCCCGAATCCGGTAGGCCTCTGATATGGCGGAACGGATCCATCTGGCAATTGTGGCCTTGGATGCCGATTCACCCTTCTTGGGACCAGAAGGGAGAACAAACAGACCATCTGACTTACGGAACGGCGCGGTCCTGGAGACATAAATTCTAAGTGCACGCACTAGGTCCAGGGTGTGCAAGGACCTCTCCAAGCTGTGAGAGGGGCCAGGACAGAAGGATGGAAGGATGATTTCCTCGTTAAGATGGAACGGGGAGACCACCTTTGGGAGAAAAGCGGGATCTGGCCGGAGAACCGCTTTGTCCTGGTGAAAAATCAAAAAGGGGGAACGACAAGAGAGAGCTGCCAGCTCTGACGTCCTGCGAATAGAAGTGATGGCAACAAGAAACACCACCTTCCAAGACAGGTGAGACAGGGAAGATTCTCGCAAGGGCTCGAATGGGGAGCCCTGAAGTGACCCTAGGACTAGATTAAGGTCCCACGGTTCTAGAGGCCGACGGTACGGCGGTGCCAGGTGGGCTACTCCCTGGATGAAGGTCTTAACCTGTGAACGAGCGGCCAGTGGCTTCTGAAACAGTATTGATAACGCCGATATCTGGCCCTTTAGTGTTGCGAGCGAGAGACCCGCATCTAGGCCTGACTGCAAGAATGCCAACAGGGAAGGAAGGGAGAAGGCGAGAGGAGAAGAAATATTCTGCTCTTCACACCACCTGAAGAAAACTTTCCACGTGCGGTGGTAAATCTTTGATGAAGATGGCTTCCTGGCCCTAATCATTGTCTGAATCACTCTTGAGGAAAAACCAGCCTTAGCTAGAACCCAGGATTCAATGGCCAGGCCGTCAAATTTAGGACCTGTGAGTTCTGATGGAAGAGAGGCCCCTGCTGCAGGAGATCTGGACGGTCTGGAAGGCGCCACGGAGCGTCTGCGAGGAGCTGAGTTAGTTCCGCGAACCATGCTCGCCTGGGCCAGTCCGGAGCCACTAGGATGACCGGTATCCCTTCCGCCTTGATCTTCTTGAGGACCCTCGGAATTAGAGGGAGCGGAGGGAAGATGTACGGGAGACTGAACTGGCTCCATGACAGGGTGAGGGCGTCGACTCCTAAAGCCAAGCGGTCGCGGCACCGCGCTACAAAGTGCGGAACTTGACGGTTGAACCGGGAGGCCATTAGGTCCACGTCCGGAACTCCCCATCTGTCGCAGATCTGGTTGAAGACTTCCCGGTTGAGGGACCATTCTCCGGAGGCGAGGCCTTCCCTGCTGAGGAAGTCCGCCGCCCAATTGTCCACGCCTGGGATGTGTACCGCTGAGATCAGGGAGTGATGACACTCGGCCCAGTGCAATATCTTCTTGACTTCTCGCATCGCCCCGACACTTCTTGTGCCGCCTTGGTGGTTGATGTACGCCACCGCCGTCGCATTGTCCGACTGGATCCTGACCGGGCAACCCTGTACTAGGTGCCGAAACTGCTGCAAGGCTAGCCGGATGGCTCTTATCTCCAAAATATTGATCTGGAGACAACTCTCTCTCGGTGACCATCGGCCCTGCGCTGTGTGATGTCGAAACACTGCTCCCCAGCCCTGGAGACTGGCGTCGGTGGTCACTATCTTCCAGTGGAGCGGGAGGAAAGACCTCCCTGATGCGAGGTTGCGCTGATTGAGCCACCAACGGAGGGAGTTGCGGGTCTCCGGCGAAAGATGAAACCTGCGGTCCAGAGAAAAGGGAGATCTGTCCCACTTCTTCAGCAAGGCCAGCTGGAGGGGCCGGAGATGGAACTGTGCAAAGGGTACCGCTTCCATCGCCGCCACCATACGACCGAGGACTCGCATGCCGAACCTGATGGACACTTGGCGCTGACGCCGAAGAGCGCGGAGTCCTCGTTGTAGGGAGGAGATCTTCTCCTGTGTGAGGAAAACTCGCCCTTGGATGGTATCGAATACCATGCCTAAAAAGGTGATCCGACGGGCCGGGATCAGAGAGGACTTCTTCCGATTTATCAGCCACCCTAACCGTGAAAGGGTGTCGATCGTGACCTGAACCCCGAGACGACAGTCCTCGAAAGAAGAGCCCTTTATCAACATATCGTCCAAGTACGGGATGACCATGACACCCCTGGCATGCAGGACGGACATGGCAGCAGCCATGATCTTCGTAAAGACCCTGGGTGCGGATGCGAGGCCGAAGGGAAGAGCTGTGAACTGGAAGTGATCTTCCGCTATCGCAAAACGGAGGAACTGTTGGTGAGAGGTGGCTATCGGGACGTGAAGATAGGCGTCTTGAATATCCAGCGATGCCAGGAATTCGCCTACCTCCATGGACGCGATGACGGACCGGAGTGACTCCATTCGAAACGGCCGAGGTCTCACCGACCTGTTCAGAAGCTTTAGGTCGAGGACGGGACGGACAGAGCCGTCCTTTTTGGGGACCACGAAAAGGTTGGAATAGAACCCCTTGAAACGCTCTGCGGGAGGGACTGGTACCACGACTCCGGTTCGGAGGAGGGAGTCTATGGAGTGAAAGAACGCGCGAGCCCGCGCGGTAGACTCGGGAGGGCGAGATAGGAAAAAACGTCTCGGTGGCTTTGCCTCGAATTCTATTTTGTAGCCTGATGTGATGATCTCTCTGACCCAGGCATCGGCGGTCAGGGGGATCCACACATGCTGAAAACGAGACAGGCGCCCTCCCACAAGTCTGGCGCTGCTGCGCGCCGACCGCGAGTCACTTGGAGGAACGACGGCGGTAACCAGAAGAGGATCTCGTGGACTGGCGGGGGCGTGAACGCCAGGCGGGATTGGTCTTGAATGACGGGGTCTTCCTGTCTCTCGGAGGAGAGCGGCTTTTCCGCGGCTGGGGATTGGAGCTGAAGCTGCGAAAGGACCGGAAACGAGCGGTGGAGCGCCGATTCTGGAAGCGCTTGGGGCGCAATTGGGGGAGAGATGTACTCTTTCCTCCCGTTGCATCGGAGATCAGCTGGTCCAGCCTATCTCCGAAGAGACGCTCCCCTAGGAAGGGCAGGGAAGTTAGTGACTTCTTAGAGGCCGCATCCGCGTTCCAGGAGCGGAGCCAAAGGGCTCGACGGATGGCCACATTGTTGCTGGCGGCCTGGGTCGCGCAACTTGCAGACGCCAGGGCTGCATTGAGCAAGTACTCACCCGCGAGGGAAATCTGCGAGGCGATGGGAACCAGGTCCGGATTGGCAGGAATGGCGCGGAGACCGCCGCGTAGCGTGTCCGCCCAGGACATCAGGGCCTTCGCCACCCAAACCGAGGCGAAGGCCGGAGAGAGGGATGAGCCCGCTGCCTCGAAGGCGGAACGGGCCAACCTGTCAATAGTACGGTCCGTAGGATCTTTGAGAGACGTACCGTTAGTGAGTGGAAGGACTGTGTGAGAAGACAGGCGGGAGACTGGGGGGTCAACCACAGGGGAACCTGCCCAATCCTTTCGAAGACCCTCAGGAAAGGGATAATGCAAATCGATGGACTTACCGCTGGTAAATACCCTGTCCGGCTGTTGCCTGTGGCTGCGCAGTAACTCAGCGAATTCTGGATGTCCGCTGAATGTGTTCTGGGCCCGCTTCACCCGCTTAAAGGAGACCTGGGTGCTCTGGGAGGAGACTGGGTCCACCTGTACCTTCAAGGTCTGGTTTACTGCTTCTATCAGGCTATTTACCATGTGCCGAATATCGGCCGCCTGCTCTGAGTCCTGTAGGGGTACCGCATCGGAATCATCCTCGGAGCAGTCAGAAGCCTCCCTGGAGGACTGACGGTCTGGACCTGGGGATGAAGGTGAAACCTGGGAAGAGTCTGAGGACGAGACCCGGCGGGTCCGTTTCTGAGCAGCAGAGGAGGACCCTGCAACGGGGCTCACCTGCTCCGGGGGCAATTGCGCCGGGTCTGCGGGAATCTGGGCGAGCGTCGGCAGCAGGCGTAGAGCTTGCGCGATGGTCCGAGAAGCCTCAGAGAGGGAATCTACGGACTGGGACAGGGACGCTAGCCAGTCGGGGGGGGGCGGGACGCAGGGCCCTGCAGCATATGGCGCTGTGGCGTCTGCGGTATCAGAAGCGTCGGCCGCGGAGTCCTGCGGAGGCTGCGCGTCTGTAGAACAGACGGAGCATAGTGGGGCGTCCTGACCCTGGGAAAATTTGGAGCTGCAGGAGGAGCATGCAAAAAATAGTGCAAAGGGGGCCTGCTTGGATTGGGTGGGCTTAGCCTTAGGCATGGTGCACACAGGTACTCTCCCTGGTGGCTGCTAGGAAGGAGACAGGAGAGGGTTAACTCGTCCCTAAACTCAGAGAATGCTACCTAGTGAGGGCTACTCCTTAGGAGCAGAGCTTACCCAGGTCCTGCGTGCTGCCCACCAGTCCAGAAGTGGAGTCCAGGAATGAGCTGGCCAGAAAACTCAGAACGCCGGCGTGCTGCAGCCTCAGGGGACCAGAGGCAGGCTAAAATGGAGAGGGGACGCTGGAGGAGGCTGGGGGAGGAGCAGGATTCCGGCGCGAAAAGTCTGGAGGATTCACAGCCCCCACCATCTGCCAGGAGGCAGAGCAGTGGGAGGTACAGAGGGAGACGACCGGCGGCCAATAGCATGCAGCGGGGGCGTGGCTAGGACGCAGGAGCGACTAGGCCGAAGCCGGGGACTAAATTTATGGAGGGGGCCGGGGGAAAGAGCAGGGAAGTCGGATCCTACCTGCAATCGGCGGCGCCGGCTCAGCGATGGATGCGGTGCAGGCAGAGCTCCCTGGCCCTGCCTGTGAACAGCGCTGCTCGTCCAGGAAGGCTCCGGGGGAGAGCGTGCTGAAGGCAGGGTAGTAGGCATCATGATGGGGGTAGACAGCCCCCTATCAGGAGAAGGCAGCGTGACAGGGCCCCATCTATCACAAACGCTGCTGAGGTTCCATCCCTGCTGTATTCCCCTGTACGCCCTTTGGGGTGATACCTCAGGGCGAATCAGGGGTGCCCACAAAACAACCTGCCCACACGCGCACCCCCGGGAGTGGTACCACGGGGACGGGCGGGGGAGAGGGCCCCGAAGTCTCAAGCCCCTGCGACCCTGGGGAGCGGTACCCACGGGGCTGCGGAGAATGAGTGAAGCGAATACCTGCAGAGAGGAAGACGACAGGTATGAGAGCGATGAGCGGCGCCGAAATAAAATAAAAAAGCGCAAAAACATACATGGCTGAGGGGGGCCGAGACGGCCCACATCAGCCTCCTACGACACTAAGCTAAAAACTGATCTGAGCCCGCCTCCGGCTCGGGGTGTATGCTGCTAGGGAGGAGCTAACTTTTTTATGTTTACTTAGTGTCAGCCTCCTAGTGACAGCAGCATAACCCATGGTCCTGTGTCCCCCAATGAAACGATAGAGAAAAACGCTTATCTGGACAATCATGGTGATTCTGGACTGCCTCTCTGAAATCAGAGTGGTCCAGAAACATACTCGGTGTACGCTTGGGAAACCTGAAACGGAATTTCTCCTGCTGAGAAGCTGACTCCTCCACCGGAGGAGCTGAGGGAGAAATATCCAACATTCGATTGATGGACGCAATAAGATCGTTCACTATGGCGTCCCCGTCCGGAGTATCAAGATTGAGAGCGGCCTCAGGATCAGAATCCTGATCAGCTGTCTCCGCGTCATCAACCAGAGATTCCCCCCGCTGAGACCCTGAACAATATGATGATGTCGAGGGAATTTCCAAGCGAGCTCGCTTAATCGGTCTGGGGCTGGGGTCCGTGTCAGAGCCCCCAGCCTGGGATCTATGAGATACCCCGGGGGGACATTGTTGGTCCAACTGAGGGGGGCCAGGGAACAATGATTCAACAGAGTCCCTGTGCTGAGATACCGGTCTGGACTGCAAGGCTTCTAGTATCTTAGCCATAGTTTCAGAGAGTTTATCCGTAAAGACTGCAAACTCCGTCCCTGTCACCTGGAGAGTGTCAGCAGGTGGCTCCCCCTGGGCCCCTCTTAGCAGAGGCTCCGGCTGAGCAAGTGCAGTAGGGGCCGAGCAGTGCACACAATGAGGGTCAGTGGAACCTGCCGGTAGCGGCGTCGTACATGCGGCGCAGGCAGCATAGTAAGCCTGTGTTTTGGCACCCCTGCCTTTTGTGGGCGCCATGCTATTGTCTTCCCTGAGCAACACAATAGGGTATATAGCCAGAAAACAACTGTGCACTATACAGTGTAAAGTATATACCATAAACATATAATTACACTTCTGCACAATGGGGCTAGCACCACAGGTGCTGCTTACCACCCGCTTAAAGCGGTTGTGAGGCCACCAGAATCCCTGCCTGGGTCTCCCAGAATTTGTCCCCCTCTGCAGCGTCCGAGGAGCTGACAGGAATGGCTGCCGGCGTCCTGAGGAGAGGAGGGAGCCGTGGGCGTGACCCAGAAAGTGCGGGAACTGGTGCCCCACAGTGCACAGTGAGGGGGGTGGAGTATGCAAAGCATTCTCCAGCCCTCAGTGCTGCTCGTCTGTACAGCGTCCCGCCCTTCCCCTGCTTGTCAGGGCTGTGGGCGGGAGGAAGAAAGACTAGGCCGCAAAAGCCGGGGACTCGAGTAATAAGCGCGGCCGCCGTAAAAGCGCGGCCGCGCGGAAGTCCCCAGCGCACTACAAGTCCCAGCCGCGCCTCAGTGTTAAACATGGCGGCGGCGGTCAGCGCGGTAGTCCCCCTACATAAACACACTCAGCGAAGCTGAGTGTGTAATGGCACATTTAACCCGGTCAGCGCCGCGGTCCCTGGTGCACTAGCACACCCAGCAATGCTGGAGTGTTGCTGTGCTCGGTCCCCACGGGGACACAGAGTACCTCCAAGTAGCAGAGCCATGTCCCTGAACGATACCCGGCTCCTATCCAGCAGGCTCCCAGGAGTTGTGGATGAAGCACGGTCTCAGTGCCTGGAGACCGATAGGATCCCACTTCACCCAGAGCCCTAAGGGGGATGGGGAAGGAAAACAGCATGTGGGCTCCAGCCTCCGTACCCGCAATGGATACCTCAACCTTAACAACACCGCCGACAAGAGTGGGGTGAGAAGGGAGCATGCTGGGGGCCCTATATGGGCCCACTTTTCTTCCATCCGACATAGTCAGCAGCTGCTGCTGACCAATCTATGGAGCTGTGCGTGCATGTCTGCCTCCTTCGCACAAAGCATAAAAACTGAGGAGCCCGTGGGAGCACGGGGGGTGTATAGGCAGAAGGGGAGGGGCTTTACACTTTTAGTGTAATACTTTGTGCGGCCTCCGGAGGCATAGCCTATACACCCCAATTGTCTGGGTCTCCCAATGGAGCGACAAAGAAATCAGGATGTCGTCCATATACACCACGACGGAGGAAAACAGTAAATCCCTGAACACATCGTTTACGAAGTCCTGAAATACTGCGGGTGCATTACATAAACCAAAAGGCATGACGAGGTATTCATAGTGACCGTCTCGGGTGTTAAAAGCGGTCTTCCATTCGTCACCCTCTCGAATTTGTACCAAGTTATACGCACCCCGCATATCTAACTTCGTAAAAACCTGAGCTCCCCTCAGTCTGTCAAAGGGCTCCGAAATTAATGGTAACGGGTATTTGTTCTTTATTGTGATTGCGTTGAGACCCCTGTAATCTATGCAGGGATGCAAATCACCCTCTTTCTTCCGAACAAAGAAAAACCCAGCTCCCGCGGGAGAGACAGACTTCCGAATGAACCCCTTCTCTAAACTCTCTCTTATATAGGTCGACATGGCCTCTGACTCAGGTATTGACAGGGGGTAAACCCTGCCCTTAGGTGGAACTGAACCTGGGATAAGGTCTATGGCGCAGTCATATGGCCTATGGGGTGGAAGAACCTCAGCACCCTGTTTGGAGAACACGTCAGCGAAATCCAAATAGGGTGTAGGTATGGGAGAGAGATCAGTTGATGCAACCCCAACGACCTTAGGTGGTAAGGGAAGACATCGGGATTGACATTTCGAACCCCAACTAATAATGCTGTCGGACTCCCAGTCAATTAGAGGAGCATGAGTCCGAAGCCATGGGAGACCCAGAAGTATGTCGTCTATACCCTCAGGCAAAACAAGAAAAGAAATCTCCTCTATGTGACCCTGAGACAGGGAAAGGCGCAAGGGAACTGTCCTCAATGTAATGGAGTCAGACAACATAGTCCCATTAACAACACGGACAGGAATAGGCGCCTCTAACATGATAGAGGGAATATTGTGTCTCTTTACAAATCCTGAAGACACAAAAGTCCCGTCAGCTCCGGAATGCACAAAAGCCATAATAGGCCATGTATTCTCAGAGAATGAGAGCTGACCTGGGATACTACACTTAGAGGGTGCGGAAGGCGTCTCTAGTAACCCCCCTCTAATGGTTACTAGACCTGGGAGTTTCCCTGACGGCTAGAACACTTGTTGGCATAGTGCCCAGCCTGACGACATACGTAACATATAGAAGGACCAGACTTGTGTAGTCTGGAGGACGTATGACCTAACTCCATAGGAGTGGGAGATGGTTCATATGCTGAGGAAGATGGTAGTTGACCCTCAACAACTGGAATAGCCCGATGCTTAGGGCGTGAGGAAGAGACCTCGAGTCTACGTTCCCTATGGCGTACGTCGATCCTCGTTGCTACTGTGATCAAGTCCTCCAGAGAAGCAGGGACCTCACGAGTAGCAAGAGCATCCTTGACATAGCCTGCCAACCCTCTCCAGAAGATAGGAATCAACACCTTCTCTGGCCAATCTAGTTCTGCCACCAGAGTTCTAAAAGCAATGGCATAAGAACTAGTGGATAACGAACCCTGAGATAGATCTAACAGTCTCAGGGCCGCATCATGGGTAACCCGCGGACCCATGAATACCGCCTTAAGAGCATCAAGAAAGTCTTGATGTCTCAGAGTAACCACATCAGAGCGCTCCCATAGGGGAATCGCCCATTTTAAGGCTTTGTCCTGAAGTAAGGAGATGATAAAGCCTACTCTGGACCTCTCCGTAGAGAAGCGAGAAGAGTTGACCTCTAGGTGTATCTGACACTGACTAATGAAACCACGACATGATCTGGCATCGCCAGAATATCTGTTTGGCAGAGCAAGTCGAGGATCATGTGCAGATGTCACCATGGTCTGAGGTTTATCCTCTATACTCTTGAGCCGCGACTCAAGTACTTGTATGTAACGGTGTAACTGCTGATATTCTGCCATAACTGCCAGACCCTTGGCTCAGTCCTAATGTTACGTGGGGCTGTCTGATAATAAAACCTAAAGGAATATCAGACAGTCAGGGTCCACAGTGCAGACTCTGATGCAGACTATGGCAGAGTGCAATACCTCTGTTAAACTCACAGAGGAATATAATTAGTAAATAAGGCAATTCCTCCCTTACTTGGAGGGTGTGTGGAATGGTCTCTGTTAAAGATCACAGAGACAAAAGCAGTGAGTGTGAAATGGCACCTACCTAGGTCCGTTCCTCTAGTGGTGCCAGGAGACGGACAGCAGCGTAAGCCGCACAAAGCTCCTACCTGCGTTCGCTCCACTAGTGTGCGAGGACACGAACCACTAGATATGGCACCTGCCTGGGTCCGCTCTTCTAGTGGTGCAAAAGAGACAGACAGCAGCTTAAGCCGCACAAAGCTCCTACCTGTGTTCGCTCCACTAGTGTGCGAGGACACGAACCACTAGATATGGCACCTGCCTAGGTCCGCTCTTCTAGTGGTGCAAAAGAGACGGACAGCAGCATAAGCCGCACAAATCTCGTACCTCTGTTCGCTCCCCTAGTGTGCGAGGATACGAACAACTGCCAGACACAGTATAAGGAACGTTACCCTAGCGGCAACGTCCACCTACGAGTAGAATCATAAGGCCCAACCGGACCATGTGCCTCAGGCACCTGCCTATGTCCGCTCCACTAAGAGGTAAAGATACGGACTCCAGCCGAAGCTGTAAGGTATAAGAACGCTACCCTGCTGGTAGCGCTCACCTAACATAGACAGAGAGATGCCTAGAGGGACGTGCACAGGGCGTCTACCCTCATGCATGAACCAAGAGGACTGAGCGCCGGGCGGCGTGCGTCAGGGTCTTATATAGACTTTGTGCCTCATCCAAGATGGAGGACACCAGAGCCAATCCGCTGCCAGAACGACAGGAATGACGTCACGCTGGCCTATCACAGAGCAAAGCGTCACAAGCACATGACCAGCGACCAATCGGCATAGAAGGTGTCAGAGACATGTGACCACGTGTCACAAGCACATGACCAGAGGCCAATCAGCTTAGATGGTGTCACTCGCACATGTGCAATGGCTCCAAGATAGGACTTAGTCTCCAGCGCTTGCACATGTGCAGTAGCAAGAAATCCGAAGATAGTCTCCAGAGCCACAGCAACCGTAACACTCACTTCCTGTGAGCTATAAAATGAACAGATCTCTCTCCATCTGGAGAGACGGGGTCCTCTTAGAAGGAGGGGAACTGTTGCATGGAGTTTTGAACTAACTTCGTCGACTGTCATGGTGGCCTCTGTTCAGATTTTGACACTCAGCCTGATCATTTCCCTGGTGTCTGGGATCAATACAGCAGACTCGGGCATCGACCTGCTGTGTGCTAATTCATAGGCAGGCTAGCACCAATTAATCTCTGCTGGTATGATTGCTCCTTTGATCACATGTTGTGGGGAGGCCTGTTACATCTGCTTCCCTGCTATTTATGCTGGTTGAAACCTTCCACCCATGCCATCTATAGTTTGTTCTATGTTGATCTGCGTTGTGTGGTGTCCCAGACTTATTTGTGAAAATTGTGCTTATTGCTTGGCGCGGTTGTGGAGTTTACCCCTGTTGTTTTGTAGCTTCCTTCCTGCTCCTATTTTTCCTCCTGACTCTCTTATTGTCTTTACCTTTGTGTGTTCATGCTATGTGACAGAGTTGTGGTTTTCCCGGTCTTTATCTGTGGGTTTCATCCCATTCCTTTCCCATCCCTCCCAGGGGGGAAGGGGGAATCAGATCAGGACTATTGAGCAGCAGGGCCAAGAGGGAGACTCAGGCATCTTCACCATCAGGTGTATCCCTAAGATTAAAGATAGCATAGGGCCCCGTAGGTTGAGGAGAAGCTTAGGAGACCCAGTTCCCAGCTATCACAGATTCATTGTGACACTGAGCTTCATAGGAACCTGGAATTAGGACTATATACTGCAATGTTGTGGTATGCAGTGTACAGTACTTACAATCAAACGATTCACAGGTCTAAGTTCCCCAAGGGAATAAAGAAAAGTAAAAATAAAAGTTTAGAAAAGTTTTTAAAAACATGAATAAATGAAAAACAAATTAATCAGTCCACTTTTTTCCCAGTTAAGAATAAAAAAAATATAAAAAAGTCTGGAGATTGTGTGGCTGTAAGGAGACATGGCTTTATCTTCTCCTACAGATTTGGGTGTACCCAAACTGCAGCACCAAGTGAAGCAATCACTCTGGACTGACACCAGTTGTGTTGGCTTTTCCTGGTATATAATGTTACTATTTTATTTTGGTAAAATATTGTGGCTGATATATATTACCTGACAGAAGTTCTGTCGCTTATCCATGTTATGTAAATAAAAGCTTATAACCTGACTTTAAATTCATCCATTGGTTTTATAAATTATTCTTTTGAAAGCTGAAACCCTCCCAAATTTGGTTTAGGTTGTGAAAATAAAGTTGCTGCAAAGCTGAAATATTGATCATTTAATGAACACAGAAAGGTCAGATTTTGGCAAGACAAAAGTTTTGTCGCCCACAGAAAGTAATGTGAAATTCAAACAAATAATTAACTTCTAATACAAAGATATGTTGCATAACATTGGTGAAGTTGTGGTGCTATTAGAGCCATATTTAATATTTTGTGTGACTTCCATGAGCTTGAAGGACTGCATCCATGCGGTTCAACAATGATTCATAAAATTTATTGATGAAGTCATCAAGAATATCAAAGAATGCAGTCTTACATGCCTCCCAGAGTTCATCTAGATTCTTTGGTTTTGTCTTCCAAGCTTCCTCTTTCATCCTACACCAAGCATGCTCAATGATGTTCATGTCTGGTGACTAGGCTCGCCAGTCCTTGAGCACCTTGATCTTCTTTGCCAGGAGGTAGATGGATGTATGAGATGGAGCACCATCCTGCTGCAGAATTTGACCCCTTTTATGATTGGTAATGTAAGAGATAGTTAATATTTCTTGATATTTTAGGCTATTGATATTGCCTTCCACCTTGCAAATGTTTTGCACACCCCCATACTGAATGTAACCGCAGACCATGATCTTTCCACCACCAAACTTAACTGTTTTCTGGATCCATATGGGCTCCAGTAGGTCTCCTGCAGTATTTGTGGTGGCTGTGGTGTAATTCAACTGAAGATTCATCAGAGAAATCCACCTTATGCCACTTTTCCAGCGTCCATCTGTTTAGCAGGCTGTGGGACTTGGCAAACGCCACACGGTTTTTTAATTGTCTTTTGTTTAGTGCTGGCTTCTGGGCACTGATTCGACATGGAGGCCATTTCGAGACAGAATCCTACAAACTGTTCTAGTTGACACAGGGACTTGAGGTGACCAGGCCTTTTGGAGCTCTGCTGCAGTGGAAGAGGGGTTGGCTATGGATTTTCTAACCAACAAACGTTCCTCCTGAGCAGTTGTCTTGCGATGTCTGCCGGACCTGGGCTTGTCAAAAACATCTCCAGTCTCTTCAAATCTTTTTTTAATTCTTTGTACTTGACGCTGAGACACATTAAAGGTGCCAGCCACCTCTGCAGTGGATCTGGTCTTCAGCCTCTTGATAATCAAGGTTTTGGTCGCAGGGTGGATTTTTGGCATGTTGTCAGAGGTCAAGTTGCAGTTCAAGTGAAGGTCTGGGGTGCTGTGTTTCTTTTTATACACACCCACTAATTAACCAATCATTTAGTGAGCACAGGTGAGGATGTAAACTAGGATTGGGTGCATTATATGACAAGGCGACAAAACTTTTGTCTTGCCAAAATCTGACCTTTCTGTGTTCATTAAATGATCAATATTTCAGCTTTGCAGCAACTTCATTTTAATAACCTAAACCAAATTTAGGAGGGCTTCAGCTTTCAAAAGAGTAATTTATGAAACCAATGGATGAATTTACAGTCAGGTTCTAAGCTTTTATTTACATAACATGGATAAGCGACAGAACTTCTGTCAGGGTCTGTATAGTGCACACTTATCCTGGATACTCAGCTATTTCTAGACATTTACTGCCGAGCGAATCATCAAATCTGGTAAACAAGATATTGTGCAGGAGGAAAGATGGGCAGAAACACTGAAGGCAGCCATTAAACTAATAGTTCCAGGAAATATCCTGGCCACACAGAAGTGCTGGTGTTTACTGCATGTTTTGTACTTTCCATAATTTTCTATTGAAATTAATAATAAAAGAAGCCATGAATTTAGTTACATAGTTACTTAGGTTGAAAAAAGACCTAGGTCCATCTAGTTCAACCTTCCTCCACCAGTTCTACATTTGGTCACTAAGTCACTTATAACCAACAATGTTGTGTGTACTGAGGAAATCATCCAGCCCTTTTTTGAAAGCTGTTATAGTATCTGCCATTACTACCTCTTGTGGTAGGGCATTGCACAGTCTGACTGCTCTAACTGTAAAGAACCCTTTCCTATTTAGCTTCCTGAATTCTCCATGTAAAGCTTCTATGCCTTTAATGGAAGCTTAAAAATGGGACATAATCAATTTATACTCCTCATCTAGATGCTAATGGACACAGGGTAACAAATAAAGAGCTAGGCTTCTGTGGAGGAGGAACAGCTTTCATTTGCAACTAGGGATGAGTGAATCCGAACGGTAAAGTTAAGGGTTAGTACCGGACACTTAGTGTCCAGTGCTGAACTCCGAAAATGGACTTCTAAATGGAAGCAAATGTTAGTGTTCAGGTTCAACAGTCAAATTAAGATTGTTGAAAGGCTGCAGCACAGCCAATCAGCAAGCTTTTTGGCTGTTGGCACTTGTGGGCCCATCACAGCTATGCCAAGTAACCAGGCAGGGTCAAATCCAGAAGGTAGAACAGAGACAAAATTCGTCAGGCGGGAGATTGGTCAGATATCAGGCTAAGGGTCAATACCAGAACTAGCAGCGAAGTACAGAAACGGCAGGCAGAAGAGTGGTCGGGCAAACAAGCTAAGGTCAATACACGGGAATACAAACAAGCAGCAAGGAACCAGAGTCTAGCAGGGAATTACAGGACTTTATCTGGCACCTGCCAGCAGAAGGGAGAAAGTATAAGAGGGGTGTGGTGCCTTCCCATTGGCCCCAGCTGAACGGTAGCTACTCCAGCCGGAAGGCACACACCACCACAGTCAACCAGTGGTACTGCAGTTTCTAGTGAAACCCAACCTAATAGATGAGCGGAGCCTGTGCCCAGCAGAGCAACTGAATGCTCCCTCGTCCCCAGCGCCCCCCCCCCCCCAATGGTGACGCGGCAGCGTCTGGTGACTGAAGCAGAAGTCGACTCCAGTGGAGATGTGACACAAGGTACATTTTAATCAATAGATCTTGAAATAATAATACATTTTACATTTGGATGTGTTAGAAAAATGTCCTTGTGCTGAGATAATCTTATATATGTGTTCCTGCTACGTATTGTGTAATGGCCGTGTCTGACCGTACAGGTACATGGTCTGATCATAGATCATACCACATCTCTTGGCCAGGACGGGGAAGCATAGGTCACTTATAACTGAGTATACAGACAAACAGCATGCTTCTTTCTGAGGGAACACCTTTCCCTGTCTGAGCTACACATGTCCCTGATTGTTTTATCACAGGAATGAGAGTTTCTGCCACATCTCCCGTCCTCTGTGCTCATCATAAAACAAGTCAGTGATAGGAGCTTCAGTGGCCGCTGAGCTTCTATGTCACTGATCTGATATGATTTATAGTGAGCGCACAGGCCTGGTGATGCAGGAGAAATACTCACTCCTGTAATAAAACAGGCAGGGAAATGTGTTACATCAGGAAGCAGCACCTGTGAGACTCTTTTGTTTAGTCTGTATACTCACTTATAAGACACTTATGCTTCTTCCCCTGCCCAGAAGCTTTCGTATTTGCCCTGTACAGTCAGACACAGTCAGGGTACAGGGGCACAGTTATAAGATTATCTCAACACAGGAACATTTTTCCTTTAAAAAAAAAAATCCAATTGTGGAAATTATTATGCCAAGATCTGTTAATTAAAATGTGCTTTGTTGGTGAGTTGACCCCTGTGCATGGATAAAAAAAGGCATAAAACAAACAGTGTTTCAATTTTACTGGGCAAAATTTGTCATTACTGAATGCAAACTTGACAAGATGCAGTTATATTTCTATGTAAGATCTAATAAAGAAATCTCCGCATCGTAGAAGCCTAGCTTTGCTGATAAGCAGGTCCATTAGGCCTCATGACCTACAAAGATGTCAGCGGGAGTCAGCCAGGACTGTCAAATCCTTCCAGTGAGCTCGGCATGTCTGCAGATGAAAGCTATCTGACATTACCTCTCTTTCTTCATGCGGTGTCTGTCCATCAAGGCGACAGTACTCATAGCCGCGCCACATGCAGTAATCTTCCAGAATGTCGAGCAGCCGGGTCATCTGGCTGAATATCAGCACCCTAGAACCTACAGAAATAAAGTACATTGTGCACAGTACATAGATAACAGCCAAGCTTTCTGCTCACATTAATGGATTCTGGTGTTAACGTATGGTTTGTTATTTTCTGGAACACGATGGCATTGTTAAATGTTACATCAGACAACAAATGCATTCTTATATATTCAGTAATGTATAGAATAAATCAGCCTAACACGTAACACAGACAGTAGAGCGTTACACAAAGAAGGGCTGGGAGTCATTGTCTGACCACAAAAGAATAGAAAACCTATGCTGCCACAACGCCATCTAGTGGAACAAAAAAAATCTATCGTTCCAAAATTGTCTTGTTTAGTTTTTGTGGGTTTTTCCACTCTTTTCTTTTGCAAAGTAAAAAAAAAAAAAGAGCACCGGCTGTTACTTGCAAGTAAATGGTAATTTATGAATTCCATTCACATATAATTTTATTTTGAGGACCTGCGGTGTGCTTTACAACAGCGGGGCAGGTCCTAAGGGTGCCATTTTTGTGTTTTATTTCATTAGATCGGAATAAGAATAGAACTTCAGAAATCACACACGTGTATACGGCCGCAGCAAATGCACATGTACTGCAGGAACAAGCCGCTCTTGTGATAATGGCGCTATTATGGAATCGTGGGGCTTTATTCTCTCTTCCACAAAACACATAAGAACATGCACTTCAGACTTCTTATTGTGCGGTTCTGCTTCAGCCGGAGAACAATTTAATCAATTTTTACAAAAACCCCTTGACTTCAAAAGGCAGAAGTGCAGCACACTGTGAATCAGGTGTAGATGTCATTATCCATTATTCGATCCCGGGGAAGGCATCGGACGGGAATCTTCCTCTTATATCCCATACACTTCTCTCTTTCCCATATACTGTAGATAGAAATAGGCATGCTACACTGACACCCCCATAAAGCCCCCCTTTATGGAAAAATCATAGTGCATCCTATGTTATTAGATTGCTAGTAAGGAATTGAGGTCATAGCTCGCAAACATGGCTGGATTGAAATCTACATGAGCAGGGCTGGGCAAAGTGCGGCCCGCAAGCAACAGTCTGCCTTATGGCTACTCCAGTCCGGCCTTGAGACAATACTGTATAAGGGTTCAGGGCAGACCACAGGCCTCATCATGCCCTCCGCTGCTGCTGCTGCCCACCACCCTATGTCATCACTATCCTCCTGCAGAAAGTGGTGAATACATTGATGGAGGAGAGGCTGCCGGACCTTCATCCTCCAACCAGTGCAGGTAAAATGGACAGAGGTATGTGGCGGGGTTTTTATTCATATGTGTATGAACACATACTGCATATAGGGGGCTATGTGGGGCTCATAATGTATAGTGGAGGCTATCTGGGGCTCATATTGTATAGAGGAGGCTATGTGGGGCTCATAATGTATACAGGAGACTATGTGGGGCTCATATTGTATAGAGGAGGCTATGTGGGGCTCATATTGTATAGAGGAGGCTATGTGGGGCTCATATTGTATACAGGAGGCTATGTGGGGCTCATATTGTATAGAGGAGGCTATGTGAGGCTCATATTGTATAGAGGAGGCTATGTGGGGCTCATATTGTATACAGGAGGCTATGTGGGGCTCATATTGTATAGAGGAGGCTATGTGAGGCTCATATTGTATAGAGGAGGCTATGTGGGGCTCATATTGTATACAGGAGGCTATGTGGGGCTCATATTGTATAGAGGAGGCTATGTGAGGCTCATATTGTATAGAGGAGGCTATGTGGGGCTCATATTGTATAGAGGAGGCTATGTGAGGCTCATATTGTATAGAGGAGGCTATGTGGGGCTCATGTAAATAATGGGCTTTGTGGGGCCCATGTATGTAGGAGGCTACATGAGACTCATGCTGTATAAAGGAGGCTATGGCGGTTCATGTATATAGGAGGCTATGTGGGGGCTCATGCTGTGTGTAGGGTGCTATATGGGAGTCAAAATATATAGTGGGCTAAGTGGGGCTCATGTATATTGGAAGCTATGCGGGGCTCAAATATATACGAGGTTATGTGTGGCTCATAATGTATATTGGAGGCTATATGGGGGCTCAAACTGTATATAGGAGGCTATATGCGGGCTCATAAAGTATATGATGCTATATGGGGCTCATGCTATTTACAGGAGGATGTGTGGGGGGCTCATGCTATACTTAGAAGGCTATGTGGGGGTTCATGCTGTATATAGGAGGCTATATGGAGGTCATAAAGTATATAGGGGGCTATGTGGGGATCATGTATATAGGGGACTATGTGGAATTCATGTACATAAGGGAACTCACTATATGGGAACTCACTGTATACTGTGTCCTATAAATGACTAATCTATTAGAGATGTAAGGATCTAGGCTTTTAGTTGAGAATAATCTGTGCTGCACTTTATGCACATGCTCAGTAGTGAAGCTCGTCCTCGTCCTCCTACAGATCGGAGTCGGAGTCATGGAAGATGAGAAGTCGGAGGTTTGGATTACTGACTGCACAGCGCTGCCTTTAAGCAGTGCAGATAAGCCTTTTAGTTTGTAATATGGATAAGCCAAGCTGAGAATTGTCGCTACCTATACTGGGTAATACACAGATACCACAGATTTCTCCTTCAATCCAACTGGTGTTTTCTCGGAAATATGTAAAAGACACTAGAGCAGACCTGGGCAAACTATGCCCTGAGGACACACCTGGATCTTTGGGTACTCCTGTCCGTTCCGTGTACAGGACAGTCAAAGGGGTGGAAACAGTGACCCATGGGCAGCACCACAAGCCCAAACCCAGCATCTCAATCTCATCATTTTCTGCGTTCTCAGGATAAAGACAGCAATAAACACATTTCTGCAGGAGGGAACCGTTGGCTATCTCGTCCTCCATTCAGCCTGTGCTATGGATATTCAGCAAGGCAAGATTGGGGACGTCATTAGATTGCGCCTGTTGTGCTGTGCCTTAGACTAGACAGAGCAAAGACTGGAGAAGCAGGGAAATGGGGGCGAGGTGAGTTGCATTTTATTTTTGTTTTAATTGTATTAGGGGTACTTTGCACACTACGACATCGCTAGCCGATGGTAGCGATGCCGAGCGTGATAGTACCCACCCCCGTCGCACATGCGATATCTTGTGATTGCTGGCGTAGCGAACATTATCGCTTCGCCAGCTTCACATGCACTCACCTGCCCTGCGACCGTCGCTCTGGCCGGCGACTTGCCTCCTTCCTAAGGGTCAGGTCGTGCGGCGTCGCAGCGATGTCACACGGCAGGCAGCCAATAGAAGCGGAGGGGTGGAGATGAGCGGGACGTAAACATCCCACCCACCTCCTTCCTTCCTCATTGCAGCCGGGACGCAGGTAAGGAGATGTTCCTCGCTCCTGCGGCTTCATACACAGCGATGTGTGCTGCCGCAGGGGAACGAGGAACAACATCGTACCTGTCGCTGCAGCAAAATTATGGAAATGACCGACACTACACAGATCACCGATTTTCAACGCTTTGCGATCGTTTATCGGTGCTTCTAGGCTTTACACGTTGCAATGTCGTTACCGGCGCCGGATGTGCGTCACTTTCGATTTGACCCCGACGTGATCGCAGTAGCGACGTGCAAAGTACCCCTTACTTTGTGTTAGAAATATGGAGGATCCATGTTATGTCACCACCGGAGTCCGCTCCAGCAACTTCTGCTTCGATCACCAGGTGACGCCGTGTTCCTGCCGTGGATAGTGCTGGTGATGGGAGAAGAGTCGAAGCCAGCGGCGCTGGTGGGCGCAGGCTCCGCTCATCCACTGGGCTGAGTTTCCTTGGGATCTGCAGTACCACTGGCTGACTGTAGGTGACGGGTGTCTTCCAGCTGAAGTACCATCATTCGGCCACAGTCAATGGGAAGACACCACACCCTTCTTATTCCCCCTCTTGTCTGCTGACCCGTGCCAGAGATAGTTCTGTATTCCTGATTCCTGTCCCGCCCTGTTCTGTTTAGTGATTCTGGTGTTCTGACTTCTGCTTGTTTCCTGACTACCCTTCTGCCTGCTGTTTTTGTACCTCGCTTCCTGATCCGGATTTGACCTCTGCTTTGTTTTCTGATTACGTCCTTGCCTGCCTGATTCTGTCCCTGTTCTGCATTTCCCGGTTTGACCCTGCCTGACTACTACTCTTATCGGACTGCAGCCTTCCACAGGTAGGGATCAACTGGGCTCTGTGTAATTCCAAATCCCTGTATGGAGGTTAAAGGGTTTCAGGGTTCTAGGGGTCCTGCTTGGTGAGCGCCTTCCCTCTAGCCTATCCTTTACAGCCCATCTGAGTCTGTGGATCCAGGCAGGCGATACAATCCATCATACCAAGTCGAGGGATTGTGGGGACATCATACTGTTTTTGGGGTTATGGTGTCCATTATTCTGTGTAAAGGGCTGCAGGGTCCATCATACTGTGTTGGGGGACTGTGGAGATATCATATTGTTTGGAGGTCTGTGGCTGTTCACACTGTGGGAGGTAGTGGAAACATCATACAGTGTATGAGGGGCTGTGTGTACATCATACTGCATGGGGAGACAGTTGGAACATGATACTATTTGGATAACTGTGAGGACCATCATAATGCGTGGAGAGACTGAGAAGACATCAATCGTTGTGGAGAGTATAACGACTTCATACTGTTTGGAGTTTGTGGGGAATAATACTGTTTGGAAGGCTATGAGGACGTCGTGCAGTCTAGGCATTTGTGGAGGATCATACTGTGTGAGATACGTGGGGGGAGGGGTCATCATAATGTGTGGGAGACACTGGAGGCCTTATACTGTGTGAGGGGACTGTGGGGACATCATACTGTTTGAAGGGGTTGTAGGAACATCATACTGTTTGGGAGTTTGTGGGGGATCGTATTGTCAGATATTTTGGGGATCATCATATTGTGTGGGATTCCGTGCAGGCCTCATACTATAAGTGGAGACTGTGGGGACATGATATGGTTTAAGTGGCTGTGGTGGCATCATAGGGTGTGGGGGGACTGAGAAAACATCATATCATTTGGGGGTTTGTAGGAAATCATATAGTGTGGGAGACTGTGAAGGCCATCCTACTGTTTGGGGAATCGTGGGGGTATCATACTGTGTGTTGTGTGATTCCATTATACTGTTGTGTGGGGAGATATGGGGACTTCATACTGTGTGGGAGAAGCTGCTAATCAAGGTAAAATGGCTGAATAACAGGAACAATGATTAATAAACCTTATAAAAATAAGGAAATGAAGGGAATTTTGTTTACTTACCGTAAATTCCTTTTCTTCTAGCTCCTATTGGGAGACCCAGACAATTGGGTGTATAGCTACTGCCTCCGGAGGCCACACAAAGTATTACACTTTAAAAAGTGTAACCCCTCCCCTCTGCCTATACACCCTCCCGTGCATCACGGGCCCATCAGTTTTGGTGCCAAAGCAGGAAGGAGGAACTTATAAATTGATCTAAGGTAAATTCAATCCGAAGGATGTTCAGAGAACTGAAACCATGAACCAAAAGAACCCTTCAACATGAACAACATGTGTACACAAAAGAACAACAGCCCGAAGGGAACAGGGGCGGGTGCTGGGTCTCCCAATAGGAGCTAGAAGAAAAGGAATTTACGGTAAGTAAACAAAATTCCCTTCTTCTTTGTTGCTCCATTGGGAGACCCAGACAATTGGGATGTCCAAAAGCAGTCCCTGGGTGGGTAAAAGAATACCTCGATAAAAAGAACCAAAAAAACGGCCCTCTCTTACAGGTGAGCAACCGCCTCCTGAAGGACTCGCCTACCTAGGCTGGCATCTGCCACAGCATAGGCATGAACCTGATAGTGTTTCGTGAAAATGTGCAGACTCGACCAGGTAGTGCTGACACACCTGCTGAGCCGTAGCCTGGTGACGCAATGCCCAGGATGCCTCTGCGGCTCTGGTAGAATGGGCTTTCAGCTCTAAAGGAATCGGAAGCCCAGAAGAACGGTAGGCTTCAAGGGTCAGTTCCTTGATCCACCGAGCCAAGGTTGACTTGGAAGCCTGCGACCCCTTACGCTGGCCAGTGACCAGGACAAAGAGCGCATCAGAACGGCGCGGGGGCGCAGTGTGCGAAAAGAAGAGCCGGAGTGCTCTCCCGAGATCTAACAAGTGCAATCCTTTTCACAATTGTGAACTGGATGAGAGCCAAAAGAAGGTAAGGAGATATCCTGATTGAGAAGAAAAGGAGGATACCACCTTAAGTAGGAATTCCGGGACCGGACGCAGAACCACTTCATCCTGGCGAAACACCAGGAAGGGGGCTTGCATGACAGCGCTGCTAGCTCAGACACTCTCCGAAGTGATGTGCCTGCCACTAGGAAGACCACATTCTGCGAAAGGCGTGATAGAGATAACTCTGAGAACGCTAAGAGCCAGAACTCAATGGCCACCCAGTCAGGTTGAAGATCGCAGAATTCAGATGGAAAATGGCCCTTGAGACAGCAAGTCTGGTCGGTCCGGGAGTGCCCACGGTCGACCCACCGTGAGGTGCCACAGATCCAGGTATCACGACCTCCTCGGCCAGTCTGGAGCGACGAGGATGGCGCGGCGGCAGTAGGACCCGATCTTGAGTAACACTCTGGGCAGCAGCGCCAGAGGAGGAAATACATAAGGCAGTCGAAATTGCGACCAGACCTGAACTGATGCGTCCACCGCCAGCGCTCTGTGCTGGTGGTTGATGTACGCGACCGCCGTGGCGTCGTCCGACTGTATCCGGATCTGCCTGCCGTCCAGCCACCGCTGGAACGACTTTAGGGCTAGCTACACTGCCCTTATCTCCAAAACATTGATCTGAAGGGAGGACTCTGTCAGAGTCCAGGTTCCCTGAGCCCTGTGGTGGAGGAAGACCGCTGTCCACCCTGACAAACTCTCGTCCGTCGTGACCATAGCCCAGGATGGGAGCAGGAAGGACTTTTCTTTCGACCAAGAAGTGGGAAGAAGCCACCACTGAGGAGAGGTTTTGTCTGCCAGTGAAAGAGAGACGTTCCTGTCTAGGGACGTCGACCTCCTGTCCCATTTGCGGAGAATGTGCCATTGGAGTGGACGCAGATGAAACTGCGCAAGGGGAACTGCCTCCATTGCTGCCACCATCTTCCCTAGGAAGCGCGTGAGGCGCCTCAAGGGGTGAGACTGGGCCCGAAGGAGAAAGTGCACCCCTGTCTGCAGCGAACGCTGTTTGTCCAGCGGTAGCTTCACTATCTCTGAGAGAGAATGAACTCCATCCCGAGGTAAGTCAGTGATTGGGTCGGTGTCAATTTTTACTTTGGGAAGAAGGGAATTTTGTTACTTACCGTAAATTCCTTTTCTTCTAGCTCTTATTGGGAGACCCAGACGATTGGGGTATAGCTACTGCCCTCCGGAGGCCACACAAAGCACTACACTAAAGAAGGGAATTTTGTTACTTACCGTAAATTCCTTTTCTTCTAGCTCCTATTGGGAGACCCAGACGATTGGGTGTATAGCACTGCCTCCGGAGGCCACACAAAGCATTACACCAAAAAGTGTAAGGCCCCTCCCCTTCTGGCTATACACCCCCAGTGGGATCACTGGCTCACCAGTTTTAGTGCAAAAGCAAGAAGGAGGAAAGCCAATAACTGGTTTAAACAAATTCACTCCGAAGTAACATCGGAGAACTGAAAACCATTCAACATGAACAACATGTGTACCCGAAAAACCACCAAAAATCCCGAAGGACAACAGGGCGGGTGCTGGGTCTCCCAATAGGAGCTAGAAGAAAAGGAATTTACGGTAAGTAACAAAATTCCCTTCTTCTTCGGCGCTCCATTGGGAGACCCAGACGATTGGGACGTCCAAAAGCTGTCCCTGGGTGGGTAAAGAAATACCTCATGTTAGAGCTGCAAAGACAGCCCTCCCCTACGGGGAGGCAACTGCCGCCTGCAGGACTCTTCTACCTAGGCTGGCGTCCGCCGAAGCATAGGTATGCACCTGATAATGTTTGGTGAAGGTGTGCAGACTCGACCAGGTAGCTGCCTGGCACACCTGTTGAGCCGTAGCCTGGTGTCGTAATGCCCAGGACGCACCCACGGCTCTGGTAGAAAGGGCCTTCAGCCCTGATGGAACCGGAAGCCCAGCAGAACGGTAGGGTTCAAGAATTGGTTCCTTGATCCATCGAGCCAGGGTGGCTTTGGAAGCCTGCGACCCTTTGCGCTGACCAGCGACAAGTATAAAGAGTGCATCCGAGCGGCGCAGGGGCGCCGTGCAGGAAAAGTAGATTCTGAGCGCTCTCATCAGATCCAACAAATGCAAATCCAATTCATATCGATGAACTGGATGAGGACGAAAGGAAGGTAAGGAGATATCCTGACTGAGATGAGAGGGGGATACCACCTTAGGGAGAAAACCCGGAATCAGGCGCAGCACTACCTTGTCTTGGTGAAAAACCAGGAAAGGGGCTTTGGATGACCGCGCTGCTAGCTCGGACACTCTCTGAAGAGACGTGACCGTTACCAAAAAAGGCCACTTTCTGTGACAGTCGAGAAAGTGAAAAGACATCCCTCAGAGGCTCAAAGGGCGGCTCCTGGAGAGCAAGTAGTACCCTGTGCAGATCCCATGGGTCTAACGGCCTCTTGTACGGAGGGACAATGTTACCAACCCCCTGCAGGAACGTGCGTACCTGAGGAAGTCGTACTATGCGCTTCTGAAAGAATACAGACAGCGCTGGGACTCGTCCGTTAAGAGAGCCGAGCGACAAACCTTTTCCCAAACCAAATTGTAGGAAGGAAGGAAAAGTAGGCAATGCAAATGTCCAGGGAGACACTCACTGAGCAGAGCGCTAAGATAAGAATATCTTCCACGTCTTGTGGCAGATCTTGGTAGACGCCGGCTTCCTAGCCCGTCTCATGGTGGCAATGACGTCTGGAGATAATCCTGAAGACGCTAGGATCTCGGACTCGATGGCCACACAGTCAGGTTCAGGGCCGTAGAATTCAGTGGAAAAAACGGCCCTTGGGACAGTAAGTCTGGCCGGTCTGAGAGTGCCCACGGTTGGCCGACCGTGAGATGCCACAGATCCGGGAACCACGACCTCCTCGGCCAGTCTGGGACGACGAGGATGGCGCGGCGGCAAGCGGAGCTGAGCTTGCGTAGCACTCTGGGCAACAGTGCCAGAGGTAGAACACATAGGGTAGCTGGAACTGCGACCAATCCTGAACTAGGGCGCCTGCCGCCAGAGCACTTTGCTCGTGAGACCGCGCCATGAAAATCGGGACCTTGTTGTTGTGCCGAGACGCCATTAGATCGACGTCCGGCATCCCCCAGCGGCTACAGATTTCCTGACACCATTCTGGGTGCAGAGGCCAGTCCCCTGCGTCCATACCCAGGCGACTGAGGAAGTCTGCTTCCCAATTTCCTACTCCCGGGATGTGAACTGCGGATATGGTGGATGCTCTGTCCCCCACCCACATCAGAATCCGCCGGATTGCCTGGTAGGCTTGGCGATGCGTGTTCCGCCTTGGTGGGCGATGTCTGCCACCGCTGTGGAATTGTCCGACTGAATTCGGATCTGTTTTCCTTCCAGCCACTGCTGGAAGGCTTGCAGGGCAAGATACAACTCCCAGATTTCCAGAACATTGATCTGAAGGATGGACTCCTCTGAAGAGAGTCCTTGACCGTCTGAGAAGGGAAACGTTCCTGTCTAGGGACGTGGACTCCCCAACCCATTGGCAAAGCATGCCCCATTGAAGTGGACGCAGATGAAACTGCGCGAAAGTGACTGCCTCTGCATGAGGCGTCTTAAGGGGTGTGACTGGCCTTGAAGGAGAGACTGCACCCATGTCTGTAGTGAACGCTGCTTGTCCAGCGGAAGCTTCACTATCGCTGAGGGAGTGTGAAACTCCATGCCCAGATATGTCAGCGATTGGGTCGGTGCCCGATGTAACCTTGAAAAGTTGATGATCCACCCGAAACTCTGGAGAGTCTCCAGCGCCACGTTCAGGCTGTGTCGGCATGCCTCTTGAGAGGGTGCCTTGACAAGTGGATCGTCCCAGTAAGGATCACAGAGTGACCCTGAGAGTGCAGGACTGCTCCCACTGCTGCCCTGAACTTGGTGAAAACCCGTAGGGCTGTCGCCAGACCGAAGGGCAGGGCTACGCACTGAAGATGCTCGTCTTCAATAACGAAAACGTAGCAAACGCTGGTGCTCTGGAGCAATCGGCACGTGGAGAAAAGCATCCTGATGTCTATTGATGCTAGGAAAGCTCCTTGCGACATTGAGGCAATGACGGAGCGGAGGTTACATCCGGAACCGCCTGGCCTTCACGTGCTTGGTGAGCAGTTTTAGGTCCAGAACGGAACGGAAAGAGCCACCCCTTTTTTGGCACCCCAATCAGATTGGAGGAAAAAACCGTGTCTTGTTCCTGAAGAGGAACAGGGATTACCACTTCTTCTGCCTGCAGAAGAGCATCGGCTCGGTGGGGGGGGGGGGGGGGGGGGAAGTTCTGAAGAATCGAGTCGGAGGACGAGAACAGAGCTCTATCCTGTACACGTGAGACAAAATGTCTCTCACCCACCGGTCTGTGACCTGTGGCAGCTAAATGTCGCCAAGCGGGAGATTCTGCCACCAACCGCGGATGCGGACAGAGAGAGCTGAAAGTCATGAGGAGACCGCCTTGGTAGCGGTTCCTCCTGCTGCCTTCCTTGGGCGTGATTGAGCCCGGCCGGAAACTGAGCCCCTCTGAGCCTTTTGAGTCCTTTTGGACGAGGACAATTGGGACCTGCCCGAGCCTGGGAAGGACCAACCTCGACTGTCCCTCCAGGACAGCATTACTAGGGTAAGTCGCAATGCAGACATTGCGAGGTTAAGGACACCACCTGCGGCACAGATGTACATGTGCTCAAGACCAGCTGCGCAAGCCCAGCTGAAATAGGATAGAGTGCCCATACGGCTGCGAATGCCGGAGCAACCGGCACACTGATAGCGTCACAGACAGATTTCAACCAGAGGTCCATCTGTCTGTCAATGGCATCTTTAAGTGAAGTCCCATCTCCACTGCAACTATGGATCTAGCCGCAAGCCTGGAGATTGGGGGATCCACCTTTGGACCCTGGGTCTAGCGCTTTACCACGTCAGGGGAAAGGGATAACGTGTATCCTTAAAACGTTTGGAGAAAACGCTTATCTGTTAAGCGTGGTGTTTCTGAACTGTGCTTCTCTGAAGTCAGCGTGGCCAGAAAAATACTCAATATACGCATGAGATACTGAAAAAGGATTTCTCCTGCTGTAAAGCTGACTCCTCCACTGGGGGAGCTGAGGGAGCAATATCCAACCTTCCATTGATGGACGCTATAAGATCATTCACTATGGCGTCACCATCCGGTGTATCCGGATTGAGAGCGGTGTCAGGATCAGAGTCCTGAACAGCTACGTCTGCTTCATCATACAGAGAGTACTGTGATGAAGTCGAGGGCCGTTCTTAGGGAGCTCGCTTAGGCCGTCTGGGACTGTCGTCCGTGTCAGAGCCTGCACCCTGGGATGCATGGGACCCTCCTGGAGCCATGATTTGTTTCGAAATCAGGGTGGCCAGGGGCATTGAATCAACATTGCCCAAGGTCTGTCTGGACTGCAAAGTCTGTAAGATGTTAGTCATAGTCACAGACAATATATCAGCGGAAACTGCAACTCCGTCCCTGTCCCTGGACAGGGATCACAGGTGGTTCTTTTGGCCACCTGTAGCAGAGACCCCGTTGAGTAATTGCACACACTGGGGGTCCTGGAACAGTATCGCCTGCAGTACAAGCAGCATAGAAAGCCTGTGCCTTGGCACCCATGCTTTTTTTTTTTTGCTGTTGCTGTCTAGCCATCTAGGAGCATTAGCCAAGAATAGCGACCGTACAGTGCAATGTATAGCATACAAGCATGAAGTACAATAAACACTTCAGCACATGCAGTACAAGGAGCATAGAAAGCCTGTGCCTTGGCACCTTTGCTTTTCAGCTGCCGTTGTCTAGTTATTCAGGAGCATTAGCCAAGAAAAGCGACATACAGTGAATGTATAGCATACAAGCATGAAAATAACCACTGCAGCACATGCAATCCAAGCAGCATTGAAAGCTTGTGCCTTAGCACCCTTGCTTTTCTGCTGCTGTTGTCTAGTCATCAAGGAGCATTAGCCAAGAATAGCGACATGCAGTGAATGTACAAGCATGAAAATAAACTCTGCAGTACATGCAATCCAAGCAGCATTGAAAGCTTGTGCCTTAGCACCATTGCTGTTTGCTGCCGCTGTCTAGCCATCTAGGCGGGTAGACAGCCAAGAATAGCCCTTACAGTGCAATGTAAAGCATACAAGCATAAAGGACACATGACACTGCAGCACATGCAAGACAAGCAGCATATAGAGTCTGTGCTTTAGCACCCCTGATCTTTTGCTGCTGTTTCTAGGTCTGCTCCTGAATAGCGACCGTACAAAAGTACAACAGGACACTTCGGCATTAGTGGGTCAGCACTTTAGTTGCCGCTTACCGCCCGCACAAAAGCGGGTGTGTGGCGCCGGAATCATGTGCTGGTAGCTCAGCGCTTGTCTCAGTTTTCCCGCTCTGCGTGCCGGAATGGCTGCCGGCGTCCAGAGGAGAGGGGCGGGCCGAGGGCGTGCCCGAGACAAGAGCGGGAACCCGGCGCCCACTGTGTCTAGTGAAGGGGGCTGGAGAATGCAAATAAGGCTCCAGCCCTCGGCGCTGCTATAGAACAGCGTCTCTCCCTTTCCCTGAGTGACAGGGTGGGGGCGGGAACGAAGCGGCGCTAGGCCGCAAAAGCCGGGGACTAAAGTTAGAAGCGCCGCCGCCGTAGAAGCGCGGTCGGCGCGTCCCCGGCGCACTACAAGTCGCAGCTGCGCCGCCGCTCCAGGGGCGGTCGGCGCGGCGGTCCCCACACGTAAAGTCCCCCAGTAATCTGCAGGGATTATAAGCCCAGCGCACAGCGCTACAGTCCCCGGCGCACTAGCACACCCAGCAAGCCTGGAGTGTGCGTGGCCTGCCATACGGGGACACAGAGTACCTGAAAGTTGCAGGGCCTTGTCCCTGAACGGCACTCCCGCTCCACATCCAGCAGGTTCTATGGGTCTGTGGATGGAGCCCGGCCTCAGGGCTTGGTGGCCGGAAAGATCCCACTTCCTCAGAGCCCCTCAGGGGGATGGGGAAGGAAAACAGCATGTGGGCTCCAGCCTCCGTACCAGCAATAGGTACCTCAACCTTACAAACCGCAAGTGGGGTGAGAAGGGAGCATGCTGGGGGCCCTAGTATGGGCCCTCTTTTCTTCCATCCGATATAGTCAGCAGCTACTGCTGACTAAACAGTGGAGCTTATGCATGGATGTGTGCCTCCTTCGCACAAAGCTTGAAAACTGGTGAGCCAGTGATCCCACTGGGGGTGTATAGCCAGAAGGGGAGGGGCCTTACACTTTTTGGTGTAATGCTTTGTGTGGCCTCCGGAGGCAGTGCTATACACCCAATCGTCTGGGTCTCCCAATGGAGCGCCGAAGAAAAGTGCAAGGCCCCTCCCCTTCTGGCTATACCCCCCCGTGGTATCACGGGTTCTCCAGTTTTAGTGCCAAAGCAAGAAGGAGGAAGCCAATAACTGGTTTAAACAAATTAACTCCGAATAACGTCGGAGAACTGAAAAACCGTTCAACATGAACAACATGTGTACCCGCAAACAACAAAAAAATCCCGAAGGACAACAGGGCGGGTGCTGGGTCTCCCAATAAGAGCTAGAAGAAAAGGAATTTACGGTAAGTAACAAAATTCCCTTCTTCTTCAGCGCTCTATTGGGAGACCCAGACGATTGGGACGTCCAAAAGCTGTCCCTGGGTGGGTAAAGAGATACCTCATGTTAGAGCTGCAAAACAGCCCTCCCCTACGGGGGTGTCACTGCCGCCTGCAGGACTCTTCTACCTAAGCTGGCATCCGCCGAAGCATAGGTATGCACCTGATAATGCTTGGTGAAAGTGTGCAGACTCGACCAGGTAGCTGCCTGGCACACTTGTTGAGCCGAAGCCTGGTGTCGTAATGCCCAGGACGCACCCACGGCTCTGGTTGAGTGGGCTTTTAGCCCTGAAGGAACCGGAAGCCCCGCAGAACGGTAGGCCTCTAGAATTGGTTCTTTGATCCATCGAGCCAGGGTGGCTTTAGAAGCCTGCAACCCCTTGCGCGGACCAGCGACAAGGACAAAAAGTGCATCGGAACGGCGCATGGGCGCCGTGCGGGAAATGTAGATTCTGAGTGCTCTCACCAGATCTAGCAAACGTAAGTCCTTTTCATACCGGTGAACCGGATGAGGACAAAAGGAAGGCAAGGATATATCCTGATTAAGATGAAACGAGGATACGACCTTAGGGAGAAACTCCGGAATGGGGCGCAGCACTACCTTGTCCTGGTGGAACACCAGGAAGGGAGCCTTGGATGACAGAGCTGCCAGCTCCGACACTCGCCGAAGCGATGTGATCGCAACAAGAAACGCCACTTTCTGTGACAGGCGAGAAAAGGAAACTTCCTTCAGAGGCTCGAAAGGCGGCTTCTGGAGAGCAACTAGTACCCTGTTCAGATCCCATGGATCCAACGGCCGCCTGTACGGGGGCACAATATGACAGACCCCCTGCAGGAACGTGCGCACCTTAGGAAGACGTGCTAGACGCTTCTGAAAAAACAAGGATAGTGCCGAGACTTGCCCTTTAAGGGAGCTGAGCGACAAGCCCTTTTCCAACCCCGATTGCAGGAAGGAAAGAAAGGTGGGCAATGCAAATGGCCAAGGGGATACTCTCTGTGCAGAGCACCAGGATAAGAAAATCTTCCACGTTCTGTGGTAGATCTTAGCCGACGTAGACTTCCTAGCTTGTCTCATTGTGGCTACGACTCCTTGAGATAATCCTGCGGACGCTAGGATCCAGGACTCAATGGCCACACAGTCAGGTTCAGGGCCGCAGAATTCTGATGGAAAAACGGCCCTTGGGACAGTAAGTCTGGTCGGTCTGGCAGTGACCACGGTCGACCGACCGTGAGATGCCACAGATCCGGATACCACGATCTCCTCGGCAAGTCTGGGGCGACGAGTATGACGCGGCTGCAATCGGATCTGATCTTGCGTAACACTCTGGGCAAGAGTGCCAGAGGTGGGAAGACGTATGGGAGCCGGAACTGCGACCAATCTTGAACTAATGCGTCTGCCGCCAGAGCTCTTTGATCGCGCGACCTCGCCATGAATGCCGGGACCTTGTTGTTGTGCCGGGACGCCATTAGGTCGACGTCCGGCACTCCCCATCGGCGACAGATTTCCTGAAACACGTCCGGGTGAAGGGACCACTCCCCTGCGTCCATGCCCTGGCGACTGAGGAAGTCTGCTTCCCAATTTTCTACGCCTGGGATGTGAACCGCGGATATGGTGGATGCTGTGTCCTCCACCCACATTAGAATGCGCCGGACTTCTTGGAACGCTTGCCGACTGCGCGTCCCTCCTTGGTGGTTGATGTATGCCACCGCTGTGGAGTTGTCCGACTGGATTCGGATCTGCTTTCCTTCCAGCCACTGTTGGAAGGCCAGTAGGGCAAGATACACTGCCCTGATTTCCAGAACATTGATCTGAAGGGTGGACTCCTGCGGAGTCCACGTCCCCTGGGCCCTGTGGTGGAGAAACACTGCTCCCCACCCTGACAGACTCGCATCTGTCGTGACCACTGCCCAGGCTGGGGGCAGGAAGGATCTTCCCTGAGACAATGAGGTGGGAAGGAGCCACCATTGTAGAGAGTCCTTGGCCGTCTGGGAAAGAGAGACTTTCCTGTCCAGGGACGTTGACTTCCCGTCCCATTGGCGGAGAATGTCCCACTGAAGTGGGCGCAGATGAAACTGCGCAAAGGGAACTGCTTCCATGGCTGCCACCATCTTCCCGAGGAAGTGCATGAGGCGCCGTAAGGGGTGCGACTGGCCTTGAAGGAGGGATTGCACCCCTGTCTGTAGGGACCGCTGCTTGTTCAGCGGAAGCTTCACTCTCGCTGCTCGAGTATGAAACTCCATGCCAAGATACGTTAGCGACTGTGACGGTGACAGATTCGACTTTGGAAAGTTGATGATCCATCCGAACGTCTGTAGAGTCTCCAGCGTAGCATGTAGACTGAGTTGGCATGCCTCTTGAGAGGGTGCCTTGACAAGTAGATCGTCTAGGTAAGGGATCACCGAGTGTCCCTGAGAGTGCAAGACTGCTACCACCGCCGCCATGACCTTGGTGAAGACCCGGGGGGCTGTCGCCAGACCGAATGGCAGACCTACGAACTGAAGATGGTCGTTTCCTATCACAAAACGTAGAAAACGTTGATGTTCTGTAGCAATTGGCACGTGGAGATAAGCATCTTTGATGTCTATTGAGGCAAGGAAGTCTCCTTGAGACATTGAGGCAACGACAGAGCGGAGGGTTTCCATCCGGAACCGTCTGGCGTTCACATGTTTGTTGAGCAGCTTTAGATCCAGAACAGGACGGAACGAGCCGTCCTTTTTTGGAACCACAAAGAGATTGGAGTAAAACCCTCGCCCTTGTTCCTGAGGCGGTACAGGAACCACTACTCCTTCCGCTTTTAGGGAGTCCACCGCCTGCAGCAGGGCATGTGCTCGGTCTGGATGTGGGGAGGTTCTGAAGAACCGAGCTGGAGGACGAGACCTGAACTCGATTCTGTACCCGCGAGACAAAATGTTTGTCACCCACCGGTCTTTGACCTGTGACATCCAAATGTCGGAAAAGCGGGAGAGCCTGCCCCCGACCGGAGATGCGGAGGGGGGGGGCTGGAAGTCATGAGGTAGCCGCTTTGGAAGCGGTTCCTCCATTTGCTTTCTTGGGGCGTGCGTGAGCCCGCCAGGAATCTGAGACTCTTTGCGTCCTCTGCGTCCCTTTGGACGAGGAGAATTGTGTCTTGCCCGAACCTCGAAAGGACTGAAACCTCTGCTGCCATTTTTTCTGCTGAGGTTTGCTTGATCTGGGCTGGGGTAAGGAAGAGTCTTTACCCTTGGACTGTTTAATGATGTCAGCCAATGGCTCGCCAAACAGTCTATCTCTAGATAGAGGCAAGCTGGTTAAACATTTTTTGGAACCCGCATCTGCTTTCCAGTCCTTTAACCACAAGGCTCTGCGCAAAACTACCGAATTGGCGGACGCCATTGAGGTGCGGCTGGTAGATTCTAGGACCGCATTGATAGCGTAAGACGCAAACGCAGACATCTGCGAGGTAAGGGACGCCACTTGCGGCACCGCTGGATGTATGATAGCATCCACTTTTGCTAAACCAGCTGAAATAGCTTGGAGCGCCCATACGGCTGCGAATGCTAGAGCAAACGACGCGCCGATAGCTTCATAGACAGATTTTAACCAAAGGTCCATCTGTCTGTCATTGGCATCCTTAAGTGAAGCGCCATCCTCCACTGCAACTATGGATCTAGCTGCAAGTTTGGAAATCGGGGGGTCTACTTTTGGACACTGGGTCCAGCGCTTGACCACATCAGGGGGGAAAGGAAAACGTGTATCCTTAGAACGTTTAGAGAAACGCCTTTCTGGATGAGCGTCGTGTTTCTGGATTGACTCTCTGAAGTCAGAGTGATCCAAGAAAGCACTCAATTTACGCTTGGGATAGAGGAAACGAAACTTCTCCTGCTCTGCAGCTGCCTCCTCTGCAGAAGGAGCTGGGGGAGAAATATCCAACAGTCTATTGATGGCTGAGATAAGCTCGTTTACCATGGCGTCCCCATCCGGGGTATCCAGATTGAGAGGGGTTCCAGGATAAGACTCCTGATCACTCTCTTCAGACGCATCACAGGGCGACTGATTGCGCTGAGACCCTGAGCAGTGTGATGACGTTGAGGGTCTTTCCCAGCGAGCTCGCTTAGGGTGGCTGGGGCTATCATCTGAGTCATAATACTCAGCCTGGGAAGCCGGGGACCCCCTTGCAGTCTGGATTAATTCCAACTGAGGGGGATTAGAGGACAGAGACCTCGCCGCGTCCATAGACTGAGCCCCAGTCATGGATTGCAAAGTTTCAAGGATTTTTGCCATAGTCACAGACATTCCATCAGCAAAAACTGCAAAGTCTGTCCCTGACACCGGGGCAGGACTTACAAGCGTCTCAGCCTGGGTCACTACCCCTCCGGACTCCGGCTGGCGAAGCAGCACCGGATCTGAGCATTGCACACAATGGGGGTCTTTGGAACCTGCTGGTAGAGCAGCCCCACATGCAGCACACGCAGTGTACACAGCCCTAGCCTTGGCAGCCTTGCGTTTTGTGGATGACATGTTGCTGCCTCCTCAGAGCGATCTGGGGTATCCAGCCAGGAAGCGACCTCACAGTGCAAGAAATAAATATATCTATATATCTGGTAGACAGTACATCAATACACAGTGAGGCACTAGAGGGGCCAGCACTGAAATGCCGCTTACCGCCCGCTTAAGAGCGGGTGTGTGGTCGCCAAAAGCCCCCTAGTCCAGGTCTCCCAGAGCCTTGCGTCCTTCCTCCAGCCAGACTGCATGTAATGGCTGCCGGCGTCCTGAGAGAGGAGGGGGGGCGGGCCCTGGGCGTTCCTGACTAAGAGCGGGAAGCCTGCTTCCCTCTGTGCCTAGTGAGAGGGCTGGAGCATGTAAATCAGGCTCCAGCCCTCGTCGCTGCTGCGAAACAGCGTCTCTCCCCTACCCTGATTGACAGGGTGGGGGCGGGAACGAAGCGGAGCTAGGCCGCAAAAAGCCGGGGACTAAAGTTATAAACGCCGCCGCCGTAAAAGCGCGGTCGGCGTGTCCCCGGCGCACCACAAGTCACAGCAGCGCCGCCCGATCCAGTGGGGGTCGGCGCTGCGTTCCCACAACACAAAGTCCCCCAGTACACTGTAGGAACACTAACTCCAACGTTACGGTCCCCGGCGCACTACAACACCCAGCCAGCCCGGAGTGTGTCTGTGCCTGCCGGGGACACAGAGTACCTGTATGATGCAGGGCCATGTCCCTGATTGTACTCCTGCTCCGTATCCATCAGGTGCTATGGGTCTGTGGATGGAGCCCGGCGTCAGAGCTTAGAGGCCGGCAGGATCCCACTTCCACAGAGCCCTACAAGGGGATGTGGAAGGAAAACAGCATGTGGGGCTCCAGCCCCTGTACCAGCAATAGGTACCTCAACCTTACAACACCATCCACGGGTGAGAAGGGAGCATGCTGGGGGCCCTATATGGGCCCTCTTTTCTTCCATCCGAAATAGTCAGCAGCTACTGCTGACGAAAATCTGTGGAGCCATGCGTGGATGTCTGACCTCCTTCGCACAAAGCTTGAAAACTGGAGAACCCGTGATACCACGGGGGGGTATAGCCAGAAGGGGAGGGGCCTTGCACTTTTTAGTGTAGTGCTTTGTGTGGCCTCCGGAGGGCAGTAGCTATACCCCAATCGTCTGGGTCTCCCAATAGAGCGCTGAAGAAATTGATGATCCACCCGAACCTCTGGAGAGTCTCCAAAACAATGTTCAGGCTGTGTTGACATGCCACCCGGGAGGGTGCCTTGACTTAGGAGATCGTCTAAGTAAGGGATCACCGAGTGTCCCTGAGAGTGTAGGCCCATCGCCACTGATGCCATGACCTTGGTGAAGACCCGTGGGACTGTCGCCAGGCCGAAAGGCAGAGTCACGAGCTGAAAGTGTTCGACCCGGATGGCGAAACACCGGGAGCGTTGATGCTCTGGTGTAATCGGCACATGGAGATAAGCATCCCTGATGTCGATTGATGCTAGGAAGACTCCCTGGGACATCGAAGCGATGACTGAGCGGAGAGATTCCATCCGAAACCGTCTGGTTCTCACGTGTCTGTTGAGCAGAATGAGGCCCGGAAACGGACCGGAATGATCCGTCCTTTTTTTGGTACCCCGAACAAGTTGGAGTAAAGACCGCGACCACGTTCTTGAAGCGGAACGGGGATCACAACTCCATCTGCAGAAACGAGTCGGAGGACGAGAGCTGAGCTCTATCCTGTAACCGTGAGACGGAATGTCTCTCACCCATCGGTTTTTCATCCAATTGCTCGCCAAACAAACGGTCGCCAGAAAATGGCAAACCGGTTAAGAACTTCTTGGAAGCAGAGTCTGCCTTCCATTCGCGTAGCCACATGGCCCTGCGGACTGCCACCGAATTGGCGGATGCTACCGCTGTACGGCTCGCAGAGTCCAGGACGGCGTTCATGGCGTAGGACGAAAAAGCCGACGCCTGAGAAGTCAAAGACACAACCTGCGGAGCAGAGGTACGTGCGACCGCATTAGTCTCAGACAGACAAGCTGAGATAGCTTGGAGTGCCCACTCGACTGCGAAGGCCGGAGCAAAAGACGCGCCTATGGCTTCATAGATGGATTTCATCATGAGCTCTATTTGCCTGTCAGTGGCATCCTTGAGCGATGAACCATCTGCCACTAATACTACGGATCTAGCCGCCAGTCTGGAGACTGGATATCCACCTTGGGACACTGAGCCCAACCCTTAACTACGTCAGGGGGGAAAGGGTAACGTGTGTCATTAAGGCGCTTAGTAAAGCGCTTGTCCGGAAATGCTCTGTGCTTCTGGACAGCATCTCTGAAGTTATAGTGATCGAAAAACACACTCCGGGTACGTTTGGGAAACCTAAACTGGTGTTTCTCCTACTGTGAAGCCGACTCCTCTATAGGTGGAGTTGGGGGAGAAGGACTAGCACCTGGTTGATGGACGTTATAAGGTCATTTACTATGGCGTCCCCTTCAGTGTATCCAGATTGAGAGCAACGTCAGGATCAGAGCCCTGAGCTGCGACCTCCGCTTCATCCTCCAGAGGGTCCTCATGCTGAGACCCCGAACCGTGTGATGCAGCCGGGGAAGGTTCCCAGCAAGCCCGCTTAGCCTGTCTGAGGCTGCGGTCCGTGTCGGAGTTCTCACCGTGGGATCTGGGTGCCACCCCAGGAGCCCTTTGCTGTACCGATCGAGAGGGGCCTGGGGACGATGAACTCACAGTGCCCTGGCCCTGTGTTACCGGTCTGGACTGCCAAGCTTCTAGTATCTTAGCAGACCATCTGTCATTAGACTGAGCCCTGGAATGTGAAGCGACTCAGAGTTTCTCAGTCAAAATTGTAGACTCTGTCCCTTCCATCTGTGCAGTGGAAACCGGCGGTACCACCTGAGCCGAGGGTCCCACCAGTGCCGGAGGCTCCGGCTGAGTGAGTGCCACAGGGGCCTAGCATTGTCACAATGAGGGTAGGTGGAACCTGCAGGTAACATAGCCGCACAAGAGGTACGGGTTGCAAAATAAGCCTGTGCCTTGGCACCCTTGCTTTCTGCGGACGACATGCTGTTGTCTCCTCTTAGAGATATAGCCAAAAGCAAATAATGCTGCCGAATAGAGAAAATGTATACAATATATATATACACTACGGCACCCAAGGGGGTCCAGCACCTGACAACTGGTGTGGCTTACCAACCGCCCCAAGCGGTGGTGTGTCCACCAGATTCCTTGCCTGGGACTCCCAGAGCTGCAGATCTCATTCTGAAATCCTCCACCGGAAGAAGTGATATAACAATGGCTGCCAGCGTTCTGAGGGGAGGAGGGAGCCGTGGGAGTGCCTAATAAAGTGCGGGCATCTGGTGCCCCACAGTGCTCAGTGAGGGGGGAGGAGAATACCAAAGCATGCTCCAGCCCTCACTGCCGACGTCCAGTCGGCCGTCCCGCTCTTACCCCTGACTGGCAGGCCCGGGGGCGGGAGTACATGTACTAGGCCGCAAAAGCCGAGGACTAAAGTTAAAAGCGCGGCCGGCCAACAGGCGCGGTCGGCGCGGTAGTCCCGGCTCACAAACCACACAGCAGCCGCTGCGGCGACAGGCGCTGCATGCACCGTCCCTAAGGGGACACAGAGTACCTCATGGATGCAGGGCCCTGTCCCTGATGATATCCAGCCTCCTGTCCGTCAGATTCCCCCAGGGGCTGCGGAGGGAGCCTGGTCCCAGTGACCGGTTAGGATCCCACTTCTCCCAGAACTGCGGAGCCCGTTCTGAAATCCCCCACCGGCAGAAATGATTATAACAATGGCTGCCAGCGTTCTGAGGGGAGGATGGAGCCGTGGGCGTGCCTAATAAAGTGCGGGAAACTGGTGCCCCACAGTGCTCAGTGAGGGGGGAGGAGGATACCAAAGCATGCTCCAGCCCTCACTGCCGACGTCCAGTCGGCCGTCCCGCTCTTACCCCTGACTGGCAGGCCCGGGGGCGGGAGTACATGTACTAGGCCGCAAAAGCCAAGGACTAAAGTTAAAAGCGCGGCCGGCCAACAGGCGCGGTCGGCGCGGTAGTCCCGGCTCACAAACCACACTGCAGCCGCCGCGGCGTCTGTAACACAGGCGCTGCATGCACCGTCCCTAAGGGGACACAGAGTACCTCATGGATGCAGGGCCCTGTCCCTGATGATATCCAGCCTTCTGTCCGTCAGATTCCCCCAGGGGCTGCGGAGGGAGCCCGGTCCCAGTGACCGGCGACCGGTTAGGATCCCACTTCTCCCAGAACTGCGGAGCCCGTTCTGAAATCCCCCACCGGCAGAAGTGATTATAACAATGGCTGCCAGCGTTCTGAGGGGAGGATGGAGCCGTGGGCGTGCCTAATAAAGTGCGGGAAACTGGTGCCCCACAGTGCTCAGTGAGGTGGGAGGAGGATACCAAAGTATGCTCCAGCCCTCACTGCCGACGTCCAGTCGGCCGTCCCGCCCTTACCCCTGACTGGCAGGCCCGGGGGCGGGAGTATATGGTACTAGGCCGCAAAAGCCGGGGACTAAAGTTAAAAACGCGGCCGGCAAACAGGCGCGGTCGGCGCGGTAGTCCCGGTCTCACAAACCACACAGGAGCCGCTGAGGCGTCTGTAACACAGGCGCTGCATGTACCGTCCCTAAGGGGACACAGAGTACCTTATGGATGCAGGGCACTGTCCCTGATGATATCCAGTCTCCTGTCCGTCAGATTCCCCCAGGGGCTGCGGATGGAGCCCGGTCCCAGTGCCTGGATGACCGGTTAGGATCCCACTTCTCCCAGAGCCCCTAAGGGATGGGGAAGGAAAACGGCATGTGGGCTCCAGCCTCTGTACCCGCAATGGGTACCTCAACCTTAACAGTACCGCCGACTCAGTGGGGTGAGAAGGGAGCATGCCGGGGGCCCTGTGGGGGGCCCTCTTTTCTTCCATCCGATACAATCAGCAGCTGCTGCTGACTAAAATGTGGAGCTTGTGTGCATGTGTGCCTCCTTCAACACAAAGCATAAAACTGATGGGCCCGTGATGCACGGGAGGGTGTATAGGCAGAGGGGAGGGGTTACACTTTTTAAAGTGTAATACTTTGTGTGGCCTCCGGAGGCAGTAGCTATACACCCAATTGTCTGGGTCTCCCAATGGAGCGACAAAGAAATAAGGTTTTGATTTGCTGCTACTAATAAGAATACATATTACAAAAAAGTCCGATATTAACTGGGCTATATACAGTATATAGAGCTTATTGCTATATGTATTCTTATCAGTAGCAGCAAATCAAAACCATATAATTTCCTTATTTTTATAAAGTTTATTAATCATTGTTCCTGTTATTCAGCCATTATACCTTGATTAGCAGCTACTCCCACACAGTATGAAGTCCCCACATCTCCCCACACAATAGTATAATGGAATTGTGATGCCCTGGCAGGGCCAGGTAGTCACAAAAGTGTACATCCTCCTTGTCACCACCAAAAACCCACACTCAGGTACAACACACAGCCATTAAAGCCTAGCCACCCCCTCGTGATAATAAGAGCACACCAGTGGGCGGGATCAGGTGGATGAGAACGCCCACCTAGGGGTCCTGAGGTGTCAGAGGCGAGAACACAGTAGATCTGAATTGAGTTCAAGTTGAAGTGGAGTTAAGTGGAGTGCGAGTCAGACAGCGGAGTCAGGGGTAGGGGCCCTTGGACTACTCGGCTAGGTGGCAGACAGTGAACTGGGCCACAGGCGACGGAGATCCGGTCGCAGGAGACCTAAAGTGGACCGGGGCAGGGCTGTAGCCCTCCGGTGCCGACAGTGGGAATCCGGTCCGGAGGCTGTACACAGTCGGGGTACCTGGACCCTAGGGCGAGGAAGGTTGCAAGCCTCCTTGTCAATTAACCAGCCGGGGACAAGGTTTCAGGCCTTGTTCTATAGAAGCCCAAAGAGCGAAACAGAAGCCCAACGCGGGGGATAGGGTGTCCGTCAGACCCCACAGACATCCCAAGGGTCAGATTTCGCGGGCCACAGCTCCCAAATACATACAAAACCGGGAGTGGACTTCTCCGTTCCATGCAAAGTCGTCCAAAAGGAGACAAACACAGCGTGCAGGAGGAAGGGACACCTGTACACTAACCAGGGTGTGGGACCCGAGGACACCCTCCAACGGCAACCGGTCACTGGCAAGTTGGTTTACCACTGGACTTGTGTGCAATTACTGAACTGTGAGTACACCATTGTCCCCCGGTCCAATCCGGCGCGCCACCTCCAGTAGCCATCACTCCCGTGTACTGACACAGGGCCCCGGGACTACACCTCCCCTACCCGTGGAGGGAATTCCATCTAGCTGCCCCGTTCCACCAGCCCCGGGCGCCCCATCACCAGGGAGCGGCGGCGTCACCATCCCTCACCGCAACCCACGAGTGGCGTCACAGACAATTCCCTCTGTAAATAACCCCCTTTTCCGACGGTTGTGAGGACGGACGGACGTGCGATCCCGGGTCCGGTCACCACTCGAGCCGCAGCAGCGAACCCGGATCCGAGCGGTCCCCCAGGGAAGTGGCAACGGCCCCCGCCCGCAACAGAATCACACTTATAGTTTCGAATGGCACAATTTACTCTGTCATATTATGTGAAAAACAGGAAACAAAAGTTCTAAGTTTGGTGGAAAAGAAGGGAATTTTGTTTACTTACCGTAAATTCCTTTTCTTCTAGCTCTAATTGGGAGACCCAGACAATTGGGTGTATAGGCTATGCCTCCGGAGGCCGCACAAAGTATTACACTTAAAAGTGTTAAGCCACTCCCCTTCTGCCTATACACCCCCCGTGCTCCCACGGGCTCCTCATTTTGGTGCAAAAGCAAGAAAGAGGAAAAAGAATTATAAACTGGTTTAAAGTAACTTCAATCCGAAGGAATATCGGAGAACTGAAACCATTCAACATGAACAACATGTGTACACAAAAAAACAGGGGCGGGTGCTGGGTCTCCCAATTAGAGCTAGAAGAAAAGGAATTTACGGTAAGTAAACAAAATTCCCTTCTTCTTTGTCGCTCTATTGGGAGACCCAGACAATTGGGACATCCAAAAGCAGTCCCTGGGTGGGTAAAATAATACCTCGTAAGAGAGCCGTAAAACGGCCTCTTCCTACAGGTGGGCAACCGCCGCCTGAAGGACTCGTCTACCTAGGCTGGCATCCGCCGAAGCATAGGTATGCACCTGATAGTGCTTCGTGAAAGTGTGCAGGCTCGACCAGGTAGCCGCCTGACACACCTGCTGAGCCGTAGCCTGGTGCCTCAAAGCCCAGGACGCGCCCACGGCTCTGGTAGAATGGGCCTTCAGCCCTGAGGGAACCGGAAGCCCAGCCGAACGGTAAGCTTCGATAATTGGCTCCTTGATCCACCGAGCCAGGGTTGATTTGAAAGCCTGTGACCCTTTACGCTGGCCAGCGACAAGGACAAAGAGTGCATCCGAGCGGCGCAGGGGCGCCGTACGAGAAATGTAGAGTCTGAGTGCTCTCACCAGATCTAACAAGTGCAAATCCTTTTCACATTGGTGAACTGGATGAGGACAAAAAGAAGGTAAGGAGATATCCTGATTGAGATGAAACGGGGATACCACCTTAGGGAGAAATTCCGGAACCGGACGCAGAACCACCTTGTCCTGGTGAAACACCAAAAAAGGGGTTTTGCATGACAGCGCTGCTAGCTCAGACACTCTCCGAAGTGAAGTGACTGCTACTAGAAAAACCACTTTCTGCGAAAGGCGTGAGAGAGAAATATCCCTCATTGGCTCGAATGGTGGTTTCTGAAGAACCATCAGCACCCTGTTCAGATCCCAGGGTTCTAACGGCCGCTTGTAAGGAGGGACGATGTGACAAACCCCCTGCAGGAACGTGCGTACCTGTGGAAGTCTGGCTAGGCGCTTCTGGAAAAACACAGAGAGCGCTGAGACTTGTCCCTTAAGGGAGCCGAGCGACAAACCCTTTTCCAGTCCAGATTGAAGGAAGGACAGAAAAGTGGGCAAGGCAAAAGGCCAGGGAGAAATACCCTGAGCAGAGCACCACGACAGGAAAATTTTCCACGTCCTGTGGTAGATCTTGGCGGACGTTGGTTTCCTAGCTTGTCTCATAGTGGCAATGACGTCTTGAGATAACCCTGAAGACGCTAGGATCCAGGACTCAATGGCCACACAGTCAGGTTGAGGGCCGCAGAATTCAGATGGAAAAACGGCCCTTGAGATAGCAAGTCTGGTCGGTCTGGTAGTGCCCACGGTTGGCCGACCGTGAGATGCCACAGATCCGGGTACCACGACCGCCTCGGCCAGTCTGGAGCGACGAGGATGACGTGGCGGCAGTCGGCCCTGATCTTGCGTAACACTCTGGGCAACAGTGCCAGCGGAGGAAACACATAAGGGAGCTGAAACTGCGACCAATCCTGAACTAAGGCGTCTGCCGCCAGAGCTCTGGGATCTTGAGACCGTGCCATGAATGTCGGGACCTTGTTGTTGTGCCGGGACGCCATGAGGTCGACGTCCGGCACCCCCCAGCGGCAACAGATCTCCTGAAACACGTCCGGGTGAAGGGACCATTCCCCTGCGTCCATGCCCTGGCGACTGAGATAATCTGCTTCCCAGTTTTCCACGCCTGGAATGTGAACTGCAGAGATGGTGGAGGCCGTGGCTTCCACCCACATCAAAATCCGCCGGACTTCCTGGAAGGCTTGCCGACTGCGTGTGCCGCCTTGGTGGTTGATGTATGCCACCGCTGTGGAATTGTCCGACTGAATTCTGATCTGCTTGCCTTCCAGCCACTGCTGGAACGCTTTCAGGGCAAGATACACTACCCGTATTTCCAGAACATTGATCTGAAGCGAGGACTCTTGCTGGGTCCACGTACCCTGAGCCCTGTGGTGGAGAAAAACCGCTCCCCACCCTGACAGACTCGCGTCCGTCGTGACCACCTCCCAGGATGGGGGTAGGAAGGATTTCCCTTTCGATAATGAAGTGGGAAGAAGCCACCACCGAAGGGAAGCTTTGGTCGCCTGCGAGAGGGAGACGTTCCTGTCGAGGGACGTCGGCTTCCTGTCCCATTTGCGTAGGCTGTCCCATTGAAGAGGACGCAGGTGAAACTGCGCGAAAGGAACTGCCTCCATTGCTGCCACCATCTTCCCCAGGAAGTGCATGAGGCGCCTCAAGGTGTGTGACCGACCTTGAAGGAGAGATTGTACCCCTGTCTGTAGTGACCGCTGCTTGATCAGCGGAAGCTTCACTATCGCTGAGAGGGTATGAAACTCCATGCCAAGGTATGTCAGCGATTGGGCCGGTGTCAGATTTGACTTTGGAAAATTGATGATCCACCCGAAACTCTGGAGAGTCTCCAGGGTAGCGTCGAGGCTGTGTTGGCATGCCTCTAGAGAGGGTGCCTTGATCAACAGATCGTCCAAGTACGGGATCACCGAGTGACCCTGAGAGTGGAGGACCGCTACTACAGTAGCCATAACCTTGGTGAAAACCCGTGGGGCTGTTGCCAGGCCGAACGGCAGTGCCACGAACTGCAGGTGTTCGTTTCCTATGGCGAAGCGCAAGAAGCGCTGGTGCTCTGGAGCAATCGGTACGTGGAGATAAGCATCTTTGATATCGATCGATGCAAGGAAATCTCCCTGGGACATTGAGGCGATGACGGAGCGGAGGGATTCCATCCGGAACCGCCTGGTCTTTACGTGTTTGTTGAGAAGTTTCAGGTCCAGGACAGGTCGGAAAGACCCGTCCATCTTTGGGACCACAAACAAGTTGGAGTAAAAACCGTGGCCCTGTTGCTGAAGAGGAACAGGGACCACCACTCCTTCTGCCTTCAGAATGCCCAGCGCCTGCAGAAGAGCCTCGGCTCGCTCGGGAGGCGGGGATGACCTGAAGAATCGAGTCGGGGGACGAGAGGTGAACTCTATCTTGTAACCGTGAGACAGAATGTCTCTCACCCAACGGTCTTTTACCCGTGGCAGCCAGGTGTCGCAAAAGCGGGAGAGCCTGCCACCGACCGAGGATGCGGAGTGAGGATGCCGAAAGTCATGAGGAAGCCGCTTTGGTAGCGGCACCTCCGGTGGTCTTTTTAGGACGTGACTTAGACCGCCATGCATCAGAGTTCCTTTGATCTTTCTGAGGCCTTTTGGACGAGGAGAATTGGGACCTGCCCGCGCCCCGAAAGGACCGAAACCTCGACTGCCCCTTCCTCTGTTGGGGTATGTTCGGTTTGGGCTGGGGTAAGGATGTATCCTTTCCCTTGGATTGTTTGATGATTTCATCCAAACGCTCGCCAAACAATCGGTCGCCAGAAATTGGCAAACTAGTTAAGCGCCTTTTGGAAACAGAATCTGCCTTCCATTCCCGTAGCCACAAGGCCCTGCGGAGTACCACCGAATTGGCGGCTGCAACCGCCGTACGGCTCGCAGAGTCCAGGACAGCATTAATAGCGTAAGACGCAAATGCCGACGTCTGAGTGGTTATGGACGCCACCTGTGGCGCGGACGTGCGTGTGGCTGCGTCAATTTGCGCTTGACCTGCTGAGATAGCTTGTAGCGCCCATACGGCTGCGAATGCTGGGGCAAAAGAAGCGCCGATAGCTTCATAGATGGATTTCAACCAGAGCTCCATCTGCCTGTCAGTGGCATCTTTGAGTGAAGCCCCATCTTCCACTGCAAGTATGGATCTAGCTGCCAGTCTGGAGATTGGAGGATCCACTTTGGGACACTGAGCCCAACTTTTGACCACGTCAGGGGGAAAGGGATAACGTGTATCCTTAAGGCGCTTAGAAAAACGCTTATCTGGACAAGCATGGTGATTCTGGACTGCCTCTCTGAAATCAGAGTGGTCCAGAAACATACTCGGTGTACGCTTGGGAAACCTGAAACGGAATTTCTCCTGCTGGGAAGCTGACTCCTCCACCGGAGGAGCTGAGGGAGAAATATCCAACATACGATTGATGGACGCAATAAGGTCGTTCACTATGGCGTCCCCGTCCGGAGTATCAAGATTGAGAGCGGCCTCAGGATCAGAATCCTGATCAGCTGTCTCCGCATCATCAACCAGAGCTTCCCCCCTCTGAGACCCTGCACAATATGATGATGTCGAGGGAAAATCTAAGTGAGCTCGCTTAGTCGGTCTGGGGCTGGGGTCTGTGTCAGAACCCTCAGCTTGGGATCCATGAGATACCCCGGGAGGACATTGTTGGTCCAGCTGAGGTGGGCCAGGGAACAAAGATTCAACAGAGTCCCTGTGCTGAGATACCGGCCTGGACTGCAAGGCTTCTAGTATCTTAGCCATAGTCTCAGAGAGTTTTGCAAACTCCGTCCCTGTCACCTGAACAGTGTTAGCAGGTGGCTCCCCCTGGGCCCCCCCTAGCAGAGGCTCTGGCTGAGCAAGTGCCACAGGGGCCGAACAGTGCACACAATGAGGGTCAGTGGAACCTGTCGGTAGCGGGGTCGTACATGCGGCGCAGGCAACATAATAAGCCTGTGTTTTGGCACCCCTGCCTTTCGTGGGCGCCATGCTATTATCTTCCCTGAGCAACACAATAGGGTATATAGCCAGAAATTAACTGTGCACTATACAGTGTAAAATAAACATATAATGTTACACTACTGCACAATGGGTCTAGCACCACAGGTGCTGCTTACCACCCGCTTAAAGCGGTTGTGAGGCCACCAGAGTCCCTGCCTGGGTCTCCCAGACTTTGTCCCCCTCTGCAGCGTCCGAGGAGCTGACAGGAATGCGTCCTGAGGAGAGGAGGGAGCCGTGGGCGTGACCCAGAAAGAGCGGGAACTGGTGCCTGCACTGTGCACAGTGAGGGGAGTGGAGTATGCAAAGCATGCTCCAGCCCTCAGTGCTGCTCGTTCTGAGCAGCGTCCCGCCCTTCCCCTGCCTGTCAGGGCTGGGGGTGGGAGGAAAGGAACTAGGCCGCAAAAAGCCGGGGACTCTAGTAATAAACGCGGCCGCCGTAAAAGCGCGGCCGGCGTGGAAGTCCCCGGCGCACTACAAGTCCCAGCCGCGCCGCAGTGTTTCCATGGCCGCGGCGGTCAGTGCGGCAGTCCCTATACATAAACACACTCAGCAACGCTGAGTGTGTAATGGCACATATTAACCCGGTCAGCGCCGCGGTCCCCGGTGCACTAGCACACCCAGCAAAGCTGGAGTGTTGCTGTGCGCGGTCCCCACCGGGATACAGAGTACCTCCAAGTAGCAGGGCCATGTCCCCGAACGATACCCGGCTCCTATCCAGCAGGCTCCACAGGAGTTGTGGATGAAGCACGGTCTCAGTGCCTGGAGACCGATAGGATCCCACTTCCACCAGAGCCCTGAGGGGGATGGGGAAGGAAAACAGCATGTGGGCTCCAGCCTCCGTACCCGCAATGGATACCTCAACCTTACAACACCACCGACAAGAGTGGGGTGAGAAGGGAGCATGCTGGGGGCCCTATATGGGCCCACTTTTCTTCCATCCGACATGGTCAGCAGCTGCTGCTGACCAATCTGTGGAGCTGTGCGTGCGTGTCTGACCTCCTTCGCACAAAGCAAAAAACTGAGGAGCCCGTGGGAGCACGGGGGGTGTATAGGCAGAAGGGGAGGGGCTTAACACTTTTAAGTGTAATACTTTGTGCGGCCTCCGGAGGCATAGCCTATACACCCAATTGTCTGGGTCTCCCAATAGAGCGATAAAGAAAAATAAGACAACAAAAAAACAAGGTCAGTCTTCTGCAGTTTATGAACTGGCAGATGCTCAAGTGTTTCATGGAGCGCGCTGGAGGTCACAACTCAATACAAAGCTATGAGAACCTTGTTCTGGTTCTCATCGACTTGCAATAAGCTATTGTTAACGTAACTTCTGACATCCGGTTAGTCAGAAGTTGCCGTCACGACTCACAGCGGAGCCAGAGTGACACAAAAAAAATGAAGAAACCAGTGAGAGTATATTACTAGGGGCAACGACCATAGGTTAAAAGCACCACTGCAGCAGTAGGGGAAAAAAAGCTGGAATGGTGCTGTCACTTATTTTTTTATTAGTCCTCTTAGGGAACATGAAACTGCAGTACTAGTCTATTGTGAAATCACTGATCTCCTATGAAGCCCAGCCACAGGCTTCATAGATGTACAAACATGGCAGACAGAGGCCTATACAGGTAATGAGGTCTCTGTGTCACTACTAAGAGGGAGCAGGGTCTGGATGTCACCACTCGGAGGGCTCTGGATATGGCGCACAACCTCCTCCTAGGGCTGAATGTTGCTTTCAAGGTAAGAAAGTATAGGGATCACTGCTTCACATCATGCACTGAGCTTGATTAATATTAAAGTGACGGCATATCACTACCTAGGTTGGGTAATTGTATGTGCTTCTCCTACAGGATTATTGTGCTTTTTCATTAAAGGCCGCTTTACACGCTGCGACATTGCTCAAGCGATCTCGTTGGGGTCACGGATTTTGTGACGCACATCCGGCCGCTTTAGCAATGTCATTGTGTGTGACACCTATGAGCGATTTTGAATCGTCGCAAAAACGGTCAAAATCGCTCATCGGTGACATGCCCCCCTATTCTCGAATATCGCTGCTGTTCGCTGTACGAAGTAGTTCGTCTCTCCTGCGGCAGCACACATCGCTCAGTGTGACACCGCAGGAACGAGGAACCTCTCCTTACCTGCAGCCGGCCGCAATGATGAAGGAAGGAGGTGGACGGGATGTTACGTCCCGCTCATCTCCGCCCCTCCGCTTCTATTGGGCGGCGGTTCGGTGACGCTGCTATGACGTCGCTGTGACGCTGAACAAACTGCCCCCTTAGAAAGGAGGCGGTTTGCCGGTCACAGTGACGTCGCAGAGCAGGTATGTGCGTGTGACGCTGCTGTAGCGATAATGTTCGCTATGGCAGAAATCACCACATATCGCATGTACGATGGGGGCGCGTGCTATCGCGCTCGACATCGCTAGCAATTGCTAGCAATGTCGTAGCGTGTAAAGCGGCCTTTAGTTGCAGCAGCTATTTTTCAAGGGTAAAAATTATATCTGGCGGTCGCCACAGCTAACAACAGTTGATCGGTGGGGTACCGGGTGTGAAACCTCCCAATAATCTAATATTGATCACCTATTGTAAGGATAGGTGATCAATGTTACAAGGCCAGACAACCCCTTTAATAAGATGATCCAAAGAGCATACTGTGCTCGAATCCGTGTGCTCACAACAAGAGGACATCGACTTTACAAGACGTTAATGCCAAAGTCATTCTCTAGTAGTGTTTCATGAATCTGCATTTAATGTGAAGCGTCGCCAGCTTCTGGATTAAAGTACCAGTAATTACCTTGTTCTTTCAGCTTGCGAAGTAGTTTATCCAAAGCCACCATCTTACCACTGTTGAAGACGAGATGCGTGTCAGTGGTATAGGGGGGACCTGGCTCGGCCCCATCAAACAGGTACGGATGGTTGCAACATTTGCGCAGCTGCATCAGTATGTTTAGCAGACGCATCTTGTCCATTTTCCCAGCAGAATTCAGAATGTCGATATCTTTCATTAAAATTTTTGTGTACCTAAAGAGTTGTAAAAATTCACATTAACACTAAAAGCACAAATAGGACGAACGTACATTCAGTATTTATCTTAAAGCACCACGCTAGCATTTTTTTCAGTGCCGCAGTAGCGCTTTAAATTTATATACTCGGCCTTCAGCGTTTTCATCTTTATTCAGCATCGCTCTGGTCCCGCAGCGCCATCTTGTGAGCATAACTTCTGACTAGCCGGAAGTCAGAAGTTATATCACAAGCTCCCAATACATCTCTATAAGAAGCAGAATGAGGCTCTCATAGACTGTATTGAGTTCTGACCTCTGGCTCCATGAAACACTGGAGCTGCCGGTAGATCACAAATCACCGGAGTCCGATCAGAACGACGCCTAAACAGATGAAGATGGTGGAAAGTGAGCATAAGAAAGGGGGCAGGGGACTTAGATTTAAAGCACCACTCCAGTACTTTGGGCTCCCCTCACCTACTGGCATGAGGTCTACGGAACCCGCTACTGTAAAGCATTTAATGATGGCTTAATAATAAAGAATAACTAGTAATAAAGCATTTGGGTTCCTTTGCATGTGCATAATTAGGCGTTTCTTTCTTTGGGTGGTTTGAATGTTTTTAGGGGGTTTTTTAATTATTATAGCAAAAAAAAAAAAAAAAAAAACAACTTCGCAATAAAAACTTAAAAATTCTTCTGCTGTTACTACCACATGCACTGTTTATGGCAGCCTGTACTCGCCGAGTTCTTTGCTGCACTAGTTGTAATGCCACTTTCCACAGCTTAGGTGACAGCACAGTACAGGGAGAGAATAAGATCGGCAGCACCAGCATTATCAGTGAGGGTCTGGTAGACCACCAATGTGTGAGCCAGGATCTGACCTGATAACATATTTTGCTCTTTAAGGGTCTGACCCAAATCCAATGTGTCCAAGGGTTTGACATCATACGAACGTGTAATGGATAAGGGTCTGAAGTTATACCAATGTGTGATGGGTGACAGTCTGACCTGATAACATTGTGTGATGGGTAAGGGTCTGACCTGATAACATTGTGTGATGGGTAAGGGTCTGACCTGATCCCAATGTGTGATGGGTAAGGGTCTGAACTGATCCCAATGTGTAATGGGTAAGGGTCTGACCTGATCCCAATGTGTAATGGGTAAGGGTCTGACCTGATCCCAATGTGTGATGGGTAAGGGTCTGACCTGATCCCAATGTGTGATGGGTAAGGGTCTGACCTGATCCCAATATGTGATGGGTAAGGGTCTGACCTGATCCCAATGTGTGATGGGTAAGGGTCTGACCTGATCCCAATGTGTGATGGGTAAGGGTCTGACCTGATCCCAATGTGTGATGGGTAAGGGTCTGACCTGATCCCAATGTGTGATGGGTAAGGGTCTGACCTGATAACATTGTGTGATGGGTAAGGGTCTGACCTGTTAATGTGTGATGGATAAGGGTCTGACCTGATCTGAATGTGTGATGGGTAAGGGTCTGACCTGATCCCAATGTGTGATGGGTAAGGGTCTGACCTGATCCCAATGTGTGATGGGTAAGGGTCTGACCTGATCCCAATGTGTGATGGGTAAGGGTCTAACCTGATAACATTGTGTGATGGGTAAGGGTCTGACCTGATAATGTGTGATGGATAAGGGTCTGACCTGATACCAATGAGTGATGGGTAAGGGTCTGACCTTATTCCAATGTGTGATGGGTAAGGGTCTGACCTGATACTAATGTGTAATGGGTAAGGGTCTGACCTGATACCAATGTGTATTGGGTAAGGGTCTGACCTGATACCAATGTGTAATGGGTAAGGGTCTGACCTTATTCCAATGTGTGATGGGTAAGGGTCTGACCTGATCCCAATGTGTGATGGGTAAGGGTCTGACCTGATCCCAATGTGTGATGGGTAAGGGTCTGACCTGATACCAATGTGTATTGGGTAAGGGTCTGACCTGATACCAATGTGTATTGGGTAAGGGTCTGACCTGATCCCAATGTGTAATGGGTAAGGGTCTGACCTGATCCCAATGTGTAATGGGTAAGGGTCTGACCTGATACCAATGTGTGATGGGTAAGGGTCTGACCTGATCCCAATGTGTGATGGGTAAGGGTCTGACCTGATCCCAATGTGTAATGGGTAAGGGTCTGACCTGATACCAATGTGTAATGGGTAAGGGTCTGACCTTATTCCAATGTGTGATGGGTAAGGGTCTGACCTGATCCCAATGTGTGATGGGTAAGGGTCTGACCTGATCCCAATGTGTGATGGGTAAGGGTCTGACCTGATCCCAATGTGTGATGGGTAAGGGTCTGACCTGATCCCAATGTGTGATGGGTAAGGGTCTGACCTGATCCCAATGTGTGATGGATAATGGTTACATCATTTTTCCATACACTGCATGGTGTACAGATGACACTTTTACTAAGCAAATCATTGGCGTAAGGTGTGTTTACCCCTGCCATGTTGTGATTGCAGCTCTGCAGCACTGTAAATGGATTATGGGACAGGCTGTAAATCAGAATGATACAAGTAGGAAATGTATGTAATCCACTCCACTGTAGACACCACACAAGACGGTACAATGCCACAGCAGCAATGACGTTCTTACCATTCTCTCTGCATTTTACTGAGCCCCAGATAAATCTTTACTTCTTTTTTTGGAGGGAGGCTTTTTTCAACTTCAGCTTTTATACGACGTAAAAGAAATGGCTTTAAAACCTGGAGAAATATAGGAAGACCGGGAGAAAATCAGGCTCAACAACAAGAAATAAACAGTGACCACTTACAGGCAAAACCTCACTTACTGCATGAAGTCTTTCAACCAGCTTCTGATCCCCAAGACAATTGTTGGTGTCAAACCAAGAGTCAAAATCCTGTGAATAAAATGTATTCCAAAAAATGATGTGAACAGACAGGACAATATACACTGTGTAAAGTCCCCTAGTGCTACCGTATTAGAGGAACAGGGGGCCTGACATCATGGGGTCTATACAGGGGAGGAGGCTGAACTATGGGGACTGGATCTGAAGACCCTCGAAAAGGTCTCTCTGCCCCATACGATGACTAATATAAATCACTGGTGGTCACATTTGGGGCCATGTCTCAGATTTTACATGGCGGTCCCGTTACAGCTCTTTAGTTAAACTTGTATTTGCAAACCACTGGGACAATGTTTTGTAACTTGGACTAGCAGTGAATATCTACTGCACATGATTCCTACCAGACTCTATGGCAGCCGGACCACATTGGGAGCATTGCATGATAGTAAGAAATGACTACTTACATCTGCAGAGTTGAACACATCGGGTAGAAGGAAGTTCAGTAATGCCCAGAGTTCATGGAGGTTATTCTGCAGTGGAGTGCCCGTCAGCAGCAAGCGGTTGGTGGTCTTGAACTCTCGGACAATCTCAGACAGCTAAAGAACAAAACAACAAATATACGCAGAATGAGCAGTGGATTCTGGAGCTTTTATTATTTTTTTTATTTGTTTCTTATCTCTTAAAGGGAATCTGTCAGCAGGTTTTTGCTACCTCATCTGAGAACAGCATGATGTAGGCAAAGAGATCCTGAATACCACAATGTATCACTTAGGGGTACTTTGCACGTTGCAACTTCACTAGCAAATGCTAGCGATGCCGAGCGCGATAGCCCCTGCCCCCGTCGCACATGCAATATGTAGCGCGAGCTGCTGTAGCGAACATTATCGCTACGGTAGCATCACACGCACAGACCTGGTCGGCAACGTCGCCGTGACTGCCGAAGAATCCCTCCTTCAAGGAGGCGGTGCGTTCAGCGTCACAGCGACGTCACTAAGCGGCCGGCCAATAGAAGCGGAGGGGCGGAGATGAGCGGGATGTAAACATCCCGCCCACCTTCTCCCTTCCGCATTGCCGGTGGACGGCGGGCGCTGGTAAGGAGATGTTCCTCGCTCCTGCGGCTTCACACACAGCAATGTGTGGTGCTGCAGGAACGACAGACAACATCGTACCTGCGGACGCACCGACATTATGAAAATGAATGACGCTACACAGATCAGCGATTTTTGACTGTTTCACGCTCGTTCATCTTCTCTCCTAGGCTTTACACGTTGTGACGTCGTTACCGGCGCCGGATGTGCGTCATTTTCGATTTGACCCCGACGATATCGCGGTAGCGATGTCGCAACGTGCAAAGTACCCCTAAGGCTATGTGCGCACTAGGCCGTTTTACCCACGGATTTACCCGCGGATTTGCTGCAGAAATTTCTTGAGAAAGGTTTGAAATCTTTCTGCAGACATTTCCCAGCAAAACCTATGGGAACAAAAAATAGCTGTGCGCACGCTGCGGATTTTTCTCAAGAAAATTTCTTGAGAAAATGAGCATGTCCATTATTTTCCGCAGGTACCTGCGGAATACCCCCGGAATTTCACTCCATTCACTGTAATGTAATCGCGAAATTCCGGGGCTATACCGCAGGTAGCAAATGATGTGCGGTATACCCCCGGTATAGCCACGGTTTACCTGCGGTAATGTACATCGCTGCCTGCGGTTTTGCAGGAAGTGATGAAGCGGAGCAGAATAAACACACACGTCACGCTCCCTGGACGCCGCACAGAAGCGCTTCCGTGTGACATCCGGCGGGTGCCCGTGCAGTCTGTGTCCCGCTCCGGCCCCGTGGCTGCCCGCCCTGCAGTGTCAGTGTCTGCCCGCAGTGTCAGCAGCTTGTCACGCTGCAGCGCAGGCAAACACTGACACACAGCAGTGCGTGCAGCCGCAGGGATGACGGGCGCTGCTGTCAGGAGGTGAGATGAGATCATTACCTGCCGTGATGATCTCCTGCCTCCTGACGTCACCGCAGTCACTGCTGTCTATGCCCGTCTCGCGAGCGGCCCGAGACTGTCACTAGCGGTGACGTCACGGGCTCTCGCAATACTGCTGACAACGCGGCGGGCATAGAAGGCAGTGACAGCGCTGATGGCAGGACTGCAGGAGATCATCACAGCAGGTAATGATCTCATCTATCCTCCTGACAGCAGAACTTGTCATGCCCTGCAGTGACCTGGGCTGACCCATTGATGTTAGCTCAGGTCACTGCATTGCTCTCCCAGCCAATGGGGAACATTCTGTTCTTCATGGACTGGGACATTGACTATGGTATGGATCGCCGTGGGACCACTTCCCTTATTGGATTACACCGGACGTGGAATTGATTGTTCTTGTCAATAAATTGGTTAAAGAGGGAATGTGGGGAGTGTTTTTTTTCAAATAAAACTTTTTTGTTGTCTATTTTATATTTCTTACTGACTGGGTTGGTGATGTCGGGTATCTGATAGACGTGTGACATCACAAACCCCAGGGCTTGATGCCAGGTGACATTACACATCTGGCATTAACCCCATATATTACCCCGTTTCCCACCACACCAGGGCAACGGGATGAGTTGGGGCGAAGCGCCAGGATTGGCACGTCTAATGGATGCGCCACTTCTGGGGCGGCTGCAGCCTGCTATTTTTAGGCTGTGGAGTGTCCAATAACAGTGGACCTCCCTAGTCTGAGAATATCAGACCCCAGCTGTCCGCTTTACCTTGGCTGGTGATCCAATTTGGGGGGGGACCCCACATTTTTTGTTTTAAATTATTTATTTCATGTAAAATAACAGCGTGGGGTGCCCTCTGTTTTGGATTACCAGCTGCCAGCTGTGGTCTGTAGGCTGCAGCCGTCTGCTTTACCCTAGCTGGCTACAAAAATAGGGGGAACCCCACGTCATTTTTTTTTTAATTATTTATTTTTTGGCTAAATACAAGGCTAGGCACCCTTTAGTGCCACATGAAAGTCACTAAAGGGTGCCAGCTTAGAATATGCAGGGGGGTGGAACATTATATAGGTCTTTCTCATCTATCTATCTATCTATTCATCTATCTATCTATCTATTCATCTATCCATCTTTCCCTCTATCCATTATCTGTCTATCTATCGATTATCTATCTATTATCTATATTATTTATTTCTGTTCAGCATAAAAAAAACGCAGGGACCAACCTGCGGAAAAACCGCGGCAAAACCGCGGCAAAAACGCATGCGTTTTTCCCGCGGATTTGGTGCGGGTTTTTACCGCAGGTGCGGTAATCTTCAACTCCCAGAAGTTTCTCAAGAAATTTTCTTGAGAAAAATCACTTTTCTAGTGCGCACATAGCCTTAGGCTAGTTTCACACTTGCATTGTGCGTCATCCTTCGCATTGCGTTGCGTGATGGATGTAACAGATGCGTTGCATATAGTGGCACAACTGATGCGATGGATGCTGCAAAACAACGGAATCCGTTGTGGCCTTTTTTTCAACAATTACTTAACTGAGCATGCGCAGTTGTGTAAAAACGGATGCGTCACAGGAATCCGTCAAATGACGGATTACAACGGATTCCGCCACCATAGGCTTCCATTATATAAATGACGTACGCCAACGGAATCCAGCACATTGCGTTTTTTTTACGCTCAGGGAAGCGCAGAAAAACGCTACATGCTGCATTCTTTCCGCCCGGCGGATGCAACGCAGAATCGGCCGGCGGATGCAACGCAGGACCATCAGTCGCAATGCGTCGTCCATACAAGTCTATGGGAAGCAGCGGGAAGCAGCGAAATCAGGTAACGGATTCCGCTGTTTTCCAAAACGGCGGATTGCGACTGAAGGAAAACAAACGCAAGTGTGAAACTAGCCTTAGATTACTGCCTGCAGCCGTTCTGATAAAATCTGAATATTTAGCTTAAATCATGTAGCTGAGCCCAGGGAGCTGTCTCCGCCCACACCAGACTGTAGATATTGCAAAAGGTAATCCGGCTCACCAAACATGGAGTTAAATATTGGGACGGTGCATGGAAAGGGAGGCAAATCCGATTTCAAATGAAGCAAGAAAGGTCCAGCATCCAAGTCCGCATATAATAAAGCTTCGATGATTTGTTCTTTCCATTTCCGGTTACGTTCTTTTTAAACCTGCTCTGCACTTATTGTGATAGATGACTAAGGACGCTAGACGTCCGAAACGTGTTTTCTTCACCTATATACCCTCCCTGAGTGGTTTTTTATGGAGTTGTGTTTTTTAACATGAATTTCTAAATAAATCGAAGCTTTATTATATGCAGACTTGGATGCTGGACCTTTCTTGCTTCTCAATAGATATTGTACATTAACAGTGAGGTGCCAATTACAGGAGGAGACGTGCCAGACTGCCCTGCAGATGCCAGCTAGTCACAGAAATGATAATCACCAAGAGATGAAGCTTATAGTTTAAGTAAACAAGAGCACGGAGCCTGATAAAGAGAGGTATAGTTAGTTGAGTTTTTCTTTTAAACCCCTACAGCATGCTAGCTTCAGCTTACATAGCAAAAACCTGCTGACAGATTCCCTTTAACACTTTTATAATACGAGATGCACAAATAAACTATTGTCATATGGGGAAGAGTTATTCACCAAAAAACTGGTGTGTGAAAGTAGCCTTACAGGAGCTGTCTGTCTGTCTGAAGAAAACAAGCTACATAATAAATGCCGATTTTTACAGTAGCATAACAGATGGAGGGGTAAGAGTGTGGACAGTAGAGAACCGGTGACATCTTTACCATTACATACAATGATAAGTAGATTTTGGGTACTCACCGTAAAATCTCTTTCTTGGAGCCTTTATTGGGGGACACAGATACCATGGGTTGTATGCTGCTGCCACTAGGAGGCGACACTAAGCAAAAAAAGGTAAACTCCTCCTATGCAGTATACACCCACCAACTGGCAATCGTTCCTCAGTTAGTGAGAAAGCAATAGGAGACAACAAGAAATAACGAACAATCTTACAGAAGTGAACATTAAACTCAACATTCAACAGTAACATATGTCCAACACAAGGGCGGGTGCTGTGTCCCCCAATGAAGGCTCCAAGAAAGAGATTTTACGTTGAGTACCCAAAATCTACTTTTCTTTATCGCTTCATTGGGGACACAGAGACCATGGGACGTCCTAAAGCAGTCTCACGGGTGGGTCTAATGTTACTCTCAGGGCTGACCTCGGTCCACTGCAGCCTGCAGGACTCGTCTACCGAGGCTCGCATCAGAGGATGCGAAAGTGTGGACCCTGTAGAACTTTGTGAAACTGTGGAGCGAAGACCAGGTGGCAGCTTTGCAAAGCTGCAACGCTGGAGCGTGGTGACGGACCGCCCAAGAGGCTCCCACCGCCCTGGTGGAATGGGCCGTAATCCTGAGTGGGCGCGTTCTCCCTCTTACCCGGTAGGCTTCTAGCATGGCAGAGCGGATCCATCGCGCAATGGAGGACTTGGAAGCAGGGAGGCCTCTGCGCGGGCCGGATGGAACCACAAATAGAGAATCCGACCGTCTGAAATGAGACGTCCTGGAAATGTACAGGCTGAGGGCTCTGACCAAGTCCAGTTTGTGGAGAAGAATCTCACGAGGGTGAGACTGGTTCGGGCAAAAGGAGGGAAGAACAATGTCCTCGTTGAGATGGAAAGAGGAGACCACCTTGGGAAGAAAGGACGGTACCGGCCAAGGACTACCTTATCCTGGTGGAAGACGAGATAGGGAGAGCGGCAGGAAAGCGCCGCTAGTTCAGATACCCGCCTGATTGACGTGATGGCAACTAAGGCGGTGACCTTCCAAGAAAGGAACGTTAGAGACACCTCTTGAATAGGTTCGAAGGGGGTATGCTGAAGAACGGATAGAACTAGGTTGAGGTCCCAGGGCTCCACTGGAGGCTGAACGGGGGGCACTGAATGAGCGGCCCCTTGGATGAATGTGCGAACCTGTGAGCGAGAGGCAATCCTCTTCTGGAAGAGAATGGAAAGAGCAGACACTTGCCCTTTGAGAGAGCTGAGTGCCAACCCCGCATCCAGACCAGACTGCAGGAAGGACAACAGAACTGGTAAGGAGAAGGTCATGGCTGCGACCTGGTTAGCTTCACACCAGCGGAAGTAGGCCTTCCACGTACGGTGGTAGATGTGGGAAGAGGAAGGTTTCCGTGCTTTAATCATTGTCTGGACGACCCTTTCTGAGAATCCTGAAGAAGCTAGTACTGCGGCTTCAACAGCATTAACATGCCATTAAATTGAGCGACTGTGAATTCTGGTGAAGGAATGGTCCCTGAGTGAGAAGGTCCGGGACGTCTGGTAGTTTCCACGGGACGTCGACGAGAAGGTGCACGAGTTCTGCGTACCATGGGCGACGGGGCCAATCTCGGGCCACGAGAATCACCGGGACTCCATCCGATTTGATCTTCTTGACTAATTTGGGGATGAGCGGAAGCGGAGGAAAGAGGTACGGCAGAGAGAATTGCGACCAGGGAATCGCTAGGGCGTCCGTTGCGAGCGCCAGTGGATCTCTTGCTCTGGAGACGAACAGGGGCACTTTGTGATTCCACCTGGATGCCAGGAGATCCATGTCGGGGGTCCCCCACCTGGAACAGATCTACTGGAAGATTCTGGGATTTAGGGACCACTCTCCCGCGTCGAGTCCTCGGCTGAGGAAGTCGGCGGCCCAATTGTCCACTCCCGGAATGTGGACCGCTGAGGTCGCTGGGATGTTCTGTTCGGCCCAGTCGAGGATTTGAGATACCTCCTTCATTGCCGCTCGGCTGCGTGTTCCGCCCTGGTGGTTTATGTAGGCCACAGTTGTCGCATTGTCGGACTGTACCCGAATTGGGTGTCCTAGAAGCAGGGACTCCCAGTGTAGGAGAGCCAAGCGGACTGATCTGAGTTCCAAAATGTTTATGGGAAGCTTGGTTTCCGGCTCGGTCCAGCGACCCTGAACTGTAAGGTCTTGGAATGTGGCTCCCCAGCCTAGTAGGCTGGCGTCTGTCGTGATGACCTTCCATCGAAGGGGAAGAAATGATCTCCCTTGGAGGGTGAGGGGAGAGCGTTTCCACCATTCCAGAGACTCTTTGACTCGTGGAGGGAGCGCGACTGGTCGATCCAGGGAGTGAAGAGACTTGTCCCATGTTGATAGAAGGAGACCCTGAAGAGGGCGAGTATGGAATTGGCTGTAGGGCACCGCTTCCATTGACGCCACCATTTTTCCGAGAATGCTCATGCAGTACCGAAGAGAGCAACGGGGAGCGCATTGGAGCTTCCAAATCCCCCTGAGGATAGCCGAGAGCTTGTCCTCGGGCAGGAGAACCTTCGCCTGTGCGGTGTCGAAGATCATGCCGAGGAATGAGATACGTTGAGCCGGGATCAGAGATGACTTTGGTCTGTTGATCAACCAGCCGAGACGGTCTAGCATATCCAGAGTATGTTGAGGCTTTTTCGCGGCACTTCGACGCCGAGGGAGCCTTGATTAAAATGTCGTCCAGGTACGGGATGGCTAGAATTCCCCGGGTCCGAAGAATAGCCATGACGGTTGCCATCACCTTGGTGAAGACTCTGGGAGCCGTCGAGAGCCCGAATGGGAGAGCTGTGAACTGAAAGTGTTGCTCCTGAACCACGAAACGTAAGAATCTCTGATGAGCTGGGAAGATAGGGATGTGGAGATAGGCGTCCTGGATGTCCACCGAACAAAGGAACTCCCTGGGTTCCATGGATGCAATCACTGAGCGCAGAGACTCCATGCGGAATCAACGGAGACGGACCCGCTTGTTGAGCCGCTTCAGGTCCAGAATGGGACGGACGGTGCCATTCTTCTTCGGAACAACGAAAAGATTTGAATAAAAACCCCGAAGTCAGTCTTGAGGGGGGACGGGGGTGATGACCCCAGAGTCTCGCATGGACTGAATGGCTGCGAAGAAACCCTTGGTGAGAGAGGGATCCTTGGGGGGTTTGGACTTGACGAAGCGCGAGTGTGGGAGAGAAGAAAACTATCTTGTAGCCGTGAGAGACGACGTCTCGGACCCAGGCGTCGTCTATCACGGAAAGCCACGCGCTTCTGAACATACGGAGGCGACCGCCGACCCTGGACGAGGATCCGGGGATGGGAGCCCAGTCATGTGGAGGAGAATCTGTTGGATCTGGAGCTGGAGGTCTTGGACTGCTGGCCACGGGAACGCCAGGAACGCTAGTGGGGTGTTGCCTTAAAGGAGGGCTTCCGTCTCTCTTGACGTGCTGGCGACCGCTCCCGACGGGTGTTGCTGTTGGTAGAAAATTGACGAAAGGGACGAAAGGGAAAAACCAGTCGTTTGGGAGGGGCACGGGGGATCCTTCGTTGGGGAAGGAAGGTACTCTTGCCCCCAGTTGCCTCAGAGATGATCTTGTCCAGCTTTTCTCCGAAGAGTCTGGCACCAAAAAAGGGAAGACTGGTGAGAGACTTTTTGGATGCTGAGTCCGCGTTCCACGCTTTAAGCCACAAGGCTTTGCGGATTGCTACAATGTTGCCGGCTGCCAGGGCTGCAGAAGCAGCGGAGTCGAGGGACGCAGCAACTAAATACTTTCCGGCATGGGCGATCTGATCTGCCAGATCTGCCAGCTCGGGGTTGGGAGCTTCAGCCAGGATACCACGCCGAAGGAGCTTTGCCCAGGCGGAAACAGCCTTGCAGACCCAGGTGGATGCAAAGGCTGGAGTGATGGCGGAGCCGGAGGCTTCAAAGGCCGACTTGGCTAGGGATTCTATGGTCCAGTCAGAGGGGTCTTTAAGGGAGGCGCCATCAGAGAGCGGCAAGGTGGTACTGGATGAAAGTCGGGAGATCGGAGGATCCACTGAAGGAGACACCGACCACTTCTGAAGAAGTTCCGGTGCAAAGGGATAAAGGACCTGTGCCCGCTTGCGCCTCTGGAAACGCTTGTCAGGATGTTCCCACTGTCTAGAAAAAATGTCCTCAAATTCCCTATGGTTGCCAAAGCTTCTTGGCAGTTTCTTGGCCCTTTTGAAAGGGACCGACTGACTGGTAGGAGCCGGACCTACATCCTTCCCCTCTAGGGTTTGGTTGACGGCAATAACCAGACTGTCCATCATGCTGGTCAGCTTGGAGATATGTTCAGAGTCCAGATCGGAGTCAGAATCAGGGTCCTGGTCCGAATCTGGGGCTGCCGCAGATGAGGTAGGAGATAGAGAGCGTATTGCTCTGGAGGCCATAGAGGGGTTAGGAGAGCTGGAGGATGACCCCGAGAAGGACCGCTTCCTAGACCTCTTGTGCGTCCTGCCTTGCCGGGCTAGTGGCGCTGCGGGCTCAAACTCGCTCTTGGTCACCGGGGGGGCTCCAGAGGTGGAGGCGGGCAGGCGCTCAATGGCTGAAACCAAGGTTTGAGATACCTTAGTTAGGTTGTCCACGGACTGAGAGAGAGCTGTAGCCCACTCAGGTGTGGGGGCCGAGTCCTCGTTACGGGCGGTGGGGGGCTCCGTAGTAGTCATGTTAGGGGTGCTGCAGGCTTGGCAGATGGGGGATGACTGCCCTGAGGGAAACTTCTTTAGACAAGAGGTGCAGGCGAAGTGTAGTACTATGGCCTGTGGCTGAGAGCGGGATGCTCTTGTGCTGGACATGGGACAGAGGGGGGAGAGAGGAGAGGAAGAGAAGAAACAGACCGGAGGATGCCAGGTGGATGGGATTTTGGCGTCCTGTGTGTGCTGGCGCTGTGCGGTGAGACTGCAGGCTGAGGGAGCAGAGGTGGGGGCTCCGGGGAGCTTCAGGGGTACGAGGCCGGAGGCTGCTCGTGGAACGCTGCCGCCGCACAGAGAAACCGCAGGGCTGTGATGGCGCTGCTGAAGGTGTCCGGGCCGGGGGAGGAGCAGGAAAGAGCGCAAAAACCGGCGCGCTGCAGAAGAAAGGACTGCAAGGATTGGCTGGGAGAGAAAGGGCCCGTGAGTGGTTGAAAAAGGGCGCGCAGAGGCCTGCTGTGAATGGCTGTTGGAGCGGGCGGGCCTGCTGGGAAGCAAGGACTCGCGCGATAGGCCGGCCGGGAGGGGGCGTGGCAGGACGGGAGCTAGGCCGGAGAGAAGCCGGGGGCTAAATTAGGGATGAGGCCGCAGGGGGAGCCGGTGGACAGCGCCGAGGACGGGACATGGGCGAGTGTACTGCCTGCTTAAAGGGGAGCTGACCTGGGGTAAGCTAATCCTATGGATCCTCTGCCTCTCTCTCTTTTTTTTTTTTTTTAAAACGGAGCCCCCCATGACCCGGGACAAGGGATGGTACCTGTCCCGATGGCTGATAGTCCTCCTTGATCCTGGCCTCCTGGGAAAGGTATAGGGAGACGGGTATCTTCCTGTGTGATTTTTCGTCTCCCCTCCCTGATCAGGCCGGCTGGGGAAGGTGAGCGTGCAGGGGGAGGGGGGCAAGGACCATCTGCCTGTCCCTCTGTGCGGATGCCCCCCAAACAGTCTTGAGAGTGTTAGGGGGGTAGGGTCCTGCCAGACAGACACAGAGGACAACGGAAGTGGCGGACGGACCCCACTTCTGTGCCACCGGTCTCTAGGGGGGAGAGCAGGGTGAGCTATTACACCCTGTCGCCCGACGAGCTGTGTCTGAAACGAAAAAGCAAACAAATTAAAAATACAAACCTGGGGGGCTGAGAGCAGCCCCAAGTGTGTCCACCTCCTATGGACACTAAGCTTAAACTGAGGAACGATTGCCAGTTGGTGGGTGTATACTGCATAGGAGGAGTTTACCTTTTTTTGCTTAGTGTCGCCTCCTAGAGGCAGCAGCATACAACCCATGGTCTCTGTGTCCCCCAATGAAGAGATAAAGAAAAAACTGCTTCTGAAAAGGTGACAGGAGGTCTATTTTATCAGTATCGTCAATCACAGACCTGGGCAAGGGGCGGCCCGCGGGCCACATCCGGCCCGCCTGCTCTCTGTGACCGGCCCGCCCGTCTTCAGCCGGTGCAGTGGAGCCGGGCTGCAGCGTGCCGAGCAGGGAGAGATCCTGTGCAGGTCCGCACAGTCAGTGCAGGCAGCGGAACGCAGGAGTCTTTCCTCTGTTCCCTGCCGGCACTAATTGTCAGTGACACACGCGCGCGCTCTGACGTTGTCAGTACTGCGCTGCGTGTGTCATTTCAAAAGTTCCCGCCGGGCAGGAGAAGAAGCAGCACAGCAGACGGAATAATTCATCCTGCACTGTAGGACCTGCGATGATGTCACGCCCATGTGACTGTGTGGGAGGAGACACAGGATGCCGGGCAGGAAGCATTCAAAGCAAGATACTGAATCCTGAAGGAGATGTGGACACATGATGACTGGTAATGAGAAAAGAGGGGACATGAGGGGGAAGGGGGCTGCAGGGTGAGTGACATATGAGGGAACATGGAGCTGCAGGGTGAGTGGCATATGTGGGAACATGGAGCTGCAGGGTGAGTGCATATGTGGGAACATGGAGCTGCAGTGTGAGTGCATATGTGGGAACATGGAGCTGCAGAGTGAGTGCATATGTGGGAACATGGAGCTGCAGAGTGAGTGCATAAGTGGGAACATGGAGCTGCAGGGTGAGTGGCATATGAGGGAACATGGAGCTGCAGGGTGAGTGCATATGAGGGAACATGGAGCTGCAGGGTGAGTGCATATGAGGGAACATGGAGCTGCAGGGTGAGTGCATATGTGGGAACATGGAGCTGCAGGGTGAGTGCATATGTGGGAACATAGAGCTGCAGGGTGAGTGCATATGTGGGAACATGGAGCTGCAGTGTGAGTGCATATGTGGGAACATGGAGCTGCAGGGTGAGTGCATATGTGGGAACATGGAGCTGCAGGGTGAGTGCATATGTGGGAACATGGAGCTGCAGGGTGAGTGCATATGTGGGAACATGGAGCTGCAGGGTGAGTGGCATATGTGGGAACATGGAGCTGCAGGGTGAGTGGCATATGTGGGAAGATGGAGTTGCAGGGTGAGTGCATATGAGGGAACATGGAGCTGCAGGGTGAGTGGCATATGTGGGAAGATGGAGCTGCAGGGTGAGTGCATATGTGGGAACATAGAGCTGCAGAGTGAGTGCATATGTGGGAACATGGAGCTGCAGTGTGAGTGCATATGTGGGAACATGGAGCTGCAGGGTGAGTGCATATGTGGGAACATGGAGCTGCAGGGTGAGTGCATATGTGGGAACATGGAGCTGCAGGGTGAGTGCATATGTGGGAACATGGAGCTGCAGGGTGAGTGGCATATGTGGGAACATGGAGTTGCAGGGTGAGTGCATATGTGGGAAGATGGAGTTGCAGGGTGAGTGGCATATGTGGGAACATGGAGCTGCAGGGTGAGTGCATATGTGGGAAGATGGAGCTGCAGGGTGAGTTCATATGTGGGAACATGGAGCTGCAGGGTGAGTGCATATGTGGGAAGATGGAGCTGCAGGGTGAGTGGCATATGAGGGAAGATGGAGTTGCAGGGTGAGTGCATATGAGGGAAGATGGAGTTGCAGAGTGAGTGGCATATGTGGGAACATGGAGCTGCGGGGTGAGTGGCATATGTGGGAACATGGAGCTGCAGGGTGAGTGCATATGTGGGAAGATGGAGCTGCAGGGTGAGTACATATGTGGGAACATGGAGCTGCAGGGTGAGTGCATATGTGGGAAGATGGAGCTGCAGGGTGAGTGGCATATGAGGGAAGATGGAGTTGCAGGGTGAGTGCATATGAGGGAAGATGGAGTTGCAGGGTGAGTGGCATATGTGGGAACATGGAGCTGCAGGGTGAGTGGCATATGTGGGAACATGGAGCTGCAGGGTGAGTGCATATGTGGGAACATGGAGCTGCAGGGTGAGTAGCATATGTGGGAAGATGGAGCTGCAGGGTGAGGGGCATATGAGGGAAGATGGAGTTGCAGGGTGAGTGCATATGAGGGAAGATGGAGTTGCAGGGTGAGTGGCATATGTGGGAAGATGGAGTTGCAGGGTGAGTGGCATATGTGGGAAGATGGAGTTGCAGGGTGAGTGCATATGAGGGAAGATGGAGCTGCAGGGTGAGTGGCATATGAGGGAAGATGGAGTTGCAGGGTGAGTGGCATATGTGGGAAGATGGAGTTGCAGGGTGAGTGCATATGAGGGAAGATGGAGTTGCAGGGTAAGTGGCATATGAGGGAAGATGGAGTTGCAGGGTGAGTGGCATATGAGAGCTGCAGACTGACAGAAGGATGTGAAGGGGTGCAGAGTGTTTGAGAGGGGTAAGTTGGGGTACAGGCAGGGTGAAATATGTGGGCAGGGTGTGTGACATATGGGGGTGTAGTGTGTGTGATATGGGGGTGCAGGCTGTATGGGGAGCAGGGTGTGTGACATATGGGGGTGTAGTATAATACAGGTGTGCTATATAGGGGGTGTAGTGATGTAGTATATTACAGGTGTACTATATGGAGGTGTAGTATATTACAGGTGTGCTATATGGAGGTGTAGTATATTACAGGTGTGCTATATAGGGGGTGTAGTGATGTAGTATATTACAGGTGTGCTATCTGGAGGTGTAGTATATTACAGGTGTAGTATATGGGGTGTAGTGATGTAGTATATTACAGGTGTACTATATGGAGTTGTAGTATATTACAGGTGTGCTATATGGAGGGGTAGTATATTACAGGTGTACTATATGGAGGTGTAGTATATTACAGGTGTGCTATATGGAGGTGTATATTACAGGTGTATATAGGGGTGTAGTGATGTAGTATATTACAGGTGTATATAGGGGTGTAGTGATGTAGTATATTACAGGTGTACTATATGGAGTTGTAGTATATTACAGGTGTGCTATATGGGGGTGTACTATATTACAGGTGTAGTATATGGGGTGTAGTGATGTAGTATATTACAGGTGTGCTATATGGAGGTGTAGTATATTACAGGTGTGCTATATGGAGGTGTAGTATATTACAGGTGTAGTATATGGGGTGTAGTGATGTAGTATATTACAGGTGTATATAGGGGTGTAGTGATGTAGTATATTACAGGTGTACTATGTGGAGTTGTAGTATATTACAGGTGTGCTATATGGAGGTGTACTATATTACAGATGTAGTATATTACAGGTGTGCTATATGGAGGTGTACTATATTACAGATGTAGTATATTACAGGTGTGCTATATGGAGGTGTACTATATTACAGATGTAGTATATTACAGGTGTGCTATATGGAGGTGTAGTATATTACAGGTGTACTATATGGGGGTGTACTATATTACAGGTGTAGTATATGGGGTGTAGTGATGTAGTATATCACAGGTGTAGTATATAGGGGTGTAATGATGTAGTATATCGGAGGTGTATTATATAGTGGTGTAGTATAATACAGGTGTATATGGGGGTGTAGTATATTACAGGTATATGGAGGGAGTGTAGTATAATACAGGTGTATATGGGGGGTGTAGTATAATACAGGTGTAGTATATAGGGGTGTAGTTTATTACAGGTGTAGTATATGGAGGGGGTGTAGTGATGTAATATATTGGGTAGAACTGAGGTAATTATATTAGTCCGGCCCTCTAAACCAATCCCAATTTCTCATGCGGCCCCATGGGAAAATTAATTGCCCACCCCTGGTCTATCACATAAATTACCTTAGACTTTTCATTCTTTATTCTGTGTGCCTCATCAATAACAAGGTATCTCCAGTTGAACTTCTTAAAAACAGATTTTTCCCTTATGACCATTTCATAGGAGGTAACGCAAACATCCCACTCTCCCGGCATCATGACATCTCGTATAAAAGCAGCCTGGTTTACATATGAAACGAGAACATCATCAACATGAACTGAGAAAACAATACGTGTTACATTTCAATAGAATATATACATATTTAGGAGCTGTCACTAATTGTATCACTTTCATCTCTTAAATGCTGCTGTCGTGTATACAGCATTGCAGAGAATTGTGTAGGCGAGCAAGAGTTACAGGTTTAAGGGCGGCGTTACACGGTATGCTCTATCGTGCGATCGCACGAGCGATCGTACCGGCCCCCGTCGTTTTTGTGCGTCACGCGCAATTAGTTGCCCGTGGCGCACAAAGTCGTTAACCCCCTGTCACACGTACTTATCTCCCGGACGACGTTGCTGTGGGCGGCGAACATCCTCTTCCTGGAGTGGGAGGGACGTTCGGCGTCACAGCGACGTCACACAGTGGCCGGCCAATAGAAGCGGAGGGGCGGAGATGAGCGAAACTTAAACATCCCGCCCACCTCCTTCCTTCCGCATTGCCGGTGGGACGCAGGTAAGGTGTGTTCGTCGTTTCCGGGGTGTCACACGGAGCGAGGTGTGATGCCTCGGGAAGGATCAACAACCGGAGCACAGAAGGAGGACCGACATTTTGAAAATGAACGACGTGTGAACGAGCAACGATAAGGTAAGTATTTTTGCTCTTCACAGTCGTTCGTAGCTGTCACACGCTACGATATGTCTAACGAGGCCGGATGTGCGTCACAGAATCCGTGACCACGACGACATATCGCCCGATATATCGTAGCGTGTGACGCCACCCTTAGTCTTCTAAGAGAACTGATAAAAATGGAGAAAACATTTGAATGGGACTGCAGGCGACAGCTGAGTAGAACTGTATCTCAGTCAGTCCCTTAGACAGTCTTGGCAATCGGTTTCTCAAGTTATTACCCCCCTCACCTCTGGGCCATTTTCCATTTTTTTTTGCTCCCCTTCTTCAGAGAGCCGTAACGTTTTTATTTTTCCTTCAATCATTACACATAAGAGCTTATTTTTGCGGGACGAGTTGTACTTATAAATCAAACAATGAGTTTTACCATATACCGTATTTTTCGCTTTATAAGGCGCACCGGATTATATGACACACCCCAAATTTAGACATAAAAAAGGGTAAAAAAATAAAAATGGGGCCCGTCTTATACTCCGGTGTTGTCTTACCGGAGGGAGGCAGCAGTGGTGGTGAAGCGGGGTCACAGGAGGCAGAGGTTGTGCTGGCAGGTGCGGTGGGTCAGTGGCGGCGACGTCCGTGGTGGCAGGTGCGGCGGGGTCCGTGATGGCAGGGGCGGCGGGGTCCGTGATGGCAGGGGCGGCGGCGTCCGTGGTGGCAGGACCGGCGGCGTCCGTGGTGGCAGGCGCGGCGGCGTCCGTGGTGGCAGGCGCGGCGGCGTCCGTGGTGGCAGGCGCGGCGGCGTCCGTGGTGGCAGGCGCGGCGGCGTCCATAGTGGCGGCAGCAGCGGCGGCGGGTGAGTCATGCAGCAGGCCGGTGCGGTGAGAGTCCCAGTGTCCGCGGTCCCGGTTCAAATGATGGCGCCTCTCATCCAAGGGCTCCATCTGCGCACACACTGAGTCCAGGAGCGGCGCATGCGCAGATGGAGCTCTCATCCAAGAGCCATCATTTGAAAATGGGACCGCAGACAAACTGGGTAACCTGCTGCACAGCCGCCCGCACGCACAGAGTGGCACCGACAGACACCCAGCTGCCGCCCTCACGCAGGCACCCGGCTGCCTCAAGCACACAGGCACCCGGCTGCCGCCCGCACGCAGGCAAAGGCACCCGACTGCCGCCCGCACAGGCACCCGACTGCCGCCCGCACGCAGCCACAGGTACCCGGCTGCCACCCGCACGCAAGCACAGGTACCCGGCCGCTTGCACGCAGCCACAGGCATTCGGCCGCCCGATCGCCGCACAGACAGGACTCCCAGGTAAAGCTATGTTCGGATTTTAAGACGCACCCCTCATTTTACTCCCAAATTTTTCGGAGGAAAAGTGCGTCTTATAATCCGAAACATACGGTAAGTGGTAAAAAAATCTAAGTGCGGAAAGAAGGGAATTTTGTTTACTTACCGTAAATTCCTTTTCTTCTAGCTCCAATTGGGAGACCCAGACAATTGGGTGTATAGCTTCTGCCTCCGGAGGCCACACAAAGTATTACACTAAAAGTGTAAAGCCCCTCCCCTTCTGCCTATACACCCCCCCCGTGCATCACGGGCTCCTCAGTTTTGGTGCAAAAGCAGGAAGGAGGAAACTTATAAATTGGTCTAAAGTAAATTCAATCCGAAGGAAGTTCGGAGAACTGAAAACGATTCAACATGAACAACATGTGTACACAAAGAACAACAGCCCGAAGGGAACAGGGGCGGGTGCTGGGTCTCCCAATTGGAGCTAGAAGAAAAGGAATTTACGGTAAGTAAACAAAATTCCCTTCTTCTTTGTCGCTCCATTGGGAGACCCAGACAATTGGGACGTCCAAAAGCAGTCCCTGGGTGGGTAAAATAATACCTCGTAATAGAGCCGTAAAACGGCCCCTTCCTACAGGTGGGCAACCGCCGCCTGAGAGACTCGCCTACCTAGGCTGGCATCTGCCGAAGCATAGGTATGCACCTGATAGTGTTTCGTGAAAGTGTGCAGGCTCGACCAGGTAGCCGCCTGACACACCTGCTGAGCCGTAGCCTGGTGCCGCAAAGCCCAGGACGCACCCACGGCTCTAGTAGAATGGGCCTTCAGCCCTGAGGGAACCGGAAGCCCAGAAGAACGGTAGGCTTCGAGAATTGGTTCCTTGATCCACCGAGCCAGGGTTGATTTTTAAGCCTGTGACCCTTTACGCTGGCCAGCGACAAGGACAAAGAGTGCATCCGAGTGGCGCAGGGGCGCCGTACGAGAAATGTAGAGTCTGAGTGCTCTCACCAGATCTAACAAGTGCAAATCCTTTTCACATTGGTGAACTGGATGAGGACAAAAAGAAGGTAAGGCGATATCCTGATTGAGATGAAAGGGGGATACCACCTTAGGGAGAAATTCCGGAACCGGACGCAGAACCACCTTGTCCTGGTGAAACACCAGGAAAGGGGCTTTGCATGACAGCGCTGCTAGCTCAGACACTCTCCGAAGTGATGTGACTGCTACTAGGAAGACCACTTTCTGCGAAAGGCGTGAAAGAGAAATATCCTTCATTGGCTCGAAAGGTGGTTTCTGAAGAGCCATCAGCACCCTGTTCAGATCCCAGGGTTCTAACGGACGCTTGTAAGGAGGGACTATGTGACAAACCCCCTGCAGGAACGTGCGTACCTGTGGAAGTCTGGCTAGGCGCTTCTGAAAAAACACAGAGAGCGCTGAGACTTGTCCCTTAAGGGAGCCGAGCGACAAACCCTTTTCCAATCCGGATTGAAGGAAGGAAAGAAAAGTGGGCAAGGCAAATGGCCAGGGAGTAAAACCCTGATCAGAGCACCAGGATAAGAATATCCTCCACGTCCTGTGGTAGATCTTGGCGGACGTTGGTTTCCTGGCCTGTCTCATAGTGGCAATGACCTCTTGAGATAACCCTGAAGACGCTAGGATCCAGGACTCAATGGCCACACAGTCAGGTTGAGGGCCGCAGAATTCAGATGGAAAAACGGCCCTTGAGACAGCAAGTCTGGTCGGTCTGGTAGTGCCCACGGTTGGCCCACCGTGAGATGCCACAGATCCGGGTACCACGACCTCCTCGGCCAGTCTGGAGCGACGAGGATGGCGCGGCGGCAGTCGGACCTGATCTTGCGTAACACTCTGGGCAGCAGTGCCAGAGGAGGAAACACATAAGGCAGTTGAAACTGCGACCAATCCTGAACTAATGCGTCTGCCGCCAGAGCTCTGTGATCTTGAGACCGTGCCATGAATGCCGGGACCTTGTTGTTGTGCCGGGACGCCATTAGGTCGACGTCCGGCATCCCCCAGCGGCAACAGATCTCTTGAAACACGTCCGGGTGAAGGGACCATTCCCCTGCGTCCATGCCCTGGCGACTGAGAAAGTCTGCTTCCCAGTTTTCTACGCCCGGGATGTGAACTGCGGATATGGTGGAGGCTGTGGCTTCCACCCACAGCAGAATCCGCCGGACTTCCTGGAAGGCTTGCCGACTGCGTGTTCCGCCTTGGTGGTTGATGTATGCCACCGCGGTGGAGTTGTCCGACTGATTTCGGATCTGCTTGCCTTCCAGCCACGGCTGGAACGCCTTTAGGGCAAGATACACTGCCCTTATCTCCAGAACATTGATCTGAAGGGAGGACTCTGGCTGAGTCCAGGTACCCTGAGCCCTGTGGTGGAGAAAGACCGCTCCCCACCCTGACAGACTCGCGTCCGTCGTGACCACCGCCCAGGATGGGGGTAGGAAGGATTTCCCCTTCGACAATGAAGTGGGAAGAAGCCACCACCGAAGGGAGACTCTGGCTGCCTGAGAAAGGGAGACGTTCCTGTCGAGGGACGTCGATTTCCTGTCCCATTTGCGGAGAATGTCCCATTGAAGTGGACGCAGATGAAACTGCGCAAAAGGAACTGCCTCCATTGCTGCCACCATCTTCCCTAGGAAGTGCATGAGGTGCCTCAATGGGTGTGACTGGCCTTGAAGGAGAGATTGCACCCCTGTCTGTAGTGAACGCTGTTTGTCCAGCGGAAGCTTCACTATCGCTGAGAGAGTATGAAACTCCATGCCAAGATATGTCAGTGATTGGGCCGGTGTCAGATTTGACTTTGGGAAATTGATGATCCACCCGAATCTCTGGAGAGTCTCCAGAGCAATGTTCAGGCTGTGTTGGCATGCCACTCGAGAGGGTGCCTTGACAAGCAGATCGTCTAAGTAAGGGATCACCGAGTGTCCCTGAGAGTGTAGGACTGCTACCACTGTTGCCATGACCTTGGTGAAAACCCGTGGGGCTGTCGCCAGGCCGAAAGGCAGTGCCACGAACTGAAGGTGTTCGTCCCCTATGGCGAAACGCAGGAAGCGCTGATGCTCTGGTGCAATCGGTACGTGGAGATAAGCATCTTTGATGTCGATTGATGCTAGGAAATCTCCTTGGGACATTGAGGCGATGACGGAGCGGAGCGATTCCATCCGGAACCGCCTGGTTTTTACGTGTTTGTTGAGCAGTTTTAGGTCCAGAACAGGACGGAAAGATCCGTCCTTTTTTGGCACCACAAACAAGTTGGAGTAAAAACCGTGACCCTGTTGCTGAAGAGGAACAGGGATCACCACTCCTTCTGCCTTCAGAGTGCTCACCGCCTGAAGAAGAGCATCGGCTCGCTCGGGGGGCGGAGATGTTCTGAAGAATCGAGTCTGAGGACGAGAGCTGAACTCTATCCTGTAACCGTGAGACAGAATGTCTCTCACCCAACGGTCTTGTACCTGTGGCAGCAAGGCGTCGCAAAAGCGGGAGAGCCTGCCACCGACCGAGGATGCGGTTTGAAGAGGCCGAAAGTCATGAGGAGGCCGCTTTGGGAGCGGTTCCTCCGGCGGTCTTTTTAGGACGTGACTTAGGCGGGCTTTGCACACTACGACATCGCAGGCCGATGCTGCGATGCCGAGTGCGATAGTGCCCGCCCCCGTCGCAGCAGCGATATGTGGTGATAGCTGGCGTAGCGAAAGTTATCGCTACGCCAGCTTCACACACACACTCACCTGCCGTGCGACGTCCCTGTGGCCGGCGACCCGCCTCCTTGTTAAGGGGGCGGGTCGTGCGGCGTCACTGCGACGTCACACGGCAGGCGGCCAATCAGAGCGGAGGGGCGGAGATGAGCAGGATGTAAACATCCTGCCCACCTCCTTCCTTCCGCATATCCTACGGAAGCCGCAGTGAGGCCGGTAGGAGACGTTCCTCGCTCCTGCGACTTCACACACAGCGATGTGTGCGGCCGCAGGAGCGAGGAACAACATCGGACCATTGCGTCAGCGTAATTATGAATTACGCCGACGCTGTACCGATGATACGATTACGACGCTTTTGCGCTCGTTAATCGTATCATCCAGCCTTTACACACTGCGATGTCGCATGCGATGCCGGAAGTGCGTCATTTTCAATTTGACCCCACCGACATCGCACCTGCGATGTCGCAGTGTGCAAAGTGCCCCTTAGACCGCCATGAATCGGAGTTCCTCTGGCCCTTCTGTGGCCTGTTGGACGAGGAGAATTGAGACCTGCCCGCGGGCCGAAAGGACCGAAACCTCGATTGTACCTTCCGTTGTTGAGGTCTGTTTGGTTTGGACTGGGGTAAGGATGAGTCCTTTCCCTTGGATTGTTTAATGATTTCATCCAATCGCTCACCAAACAGGCGGTCGCCAGAAAATGGCAAACCGGTTAAGAACTTTTTGGAAGCAGAGTCTGCCTTCCATTCACGTAGCCACATGGCCCTGCGGACTGCCACCGAATTGGCGGATGCTACCGCCGTACGGCTCGCAGAGTCCAGGACAGCATTAATGGCGTAGGACGCAAACGCCGACGCCTGAGAGGTTAAGGACACCACCTGCGGAGCAGAGGCACGTGTGACTGCATTAATCTGCGAGTGACAAGCTGAGATAGCTTGGAGTGCCCATACGGCTGCGAATGCCGGAGCAAAGGACGCGCCGATAGCTTCATAGATGGATTTCAACCAGAGCTCCATCTGTCTGTCAGTGGCATCTTTGAGTGAAGCCCCATCTTCCACTGCAACTATGGATCTAGCCGCCAGTCTGGAGACTGGAGGATCCACCTTGGGACACTGAGCCCAACCCTTGACAACGTCAGGGGGGAAGGGATAACGTGTGTCCTTAAGGCGCTTAGAAAAGCGCTTATCTGGACAAGCTCGGTGTTTCTGGACTGCCTCTCTGAAGTCGGAGTGATCCAGAAACGTACTCATTGTACGCTTGGGAAACCTAAAACGGAATTTCTCCTGCTGAGAAGCTGACTCCTCAATTGGAGGAGCTGGGGGAGAAAGATCCAACACCTGATTGATGGACGCTATAAGGTCATTCACTATGGCGTCTCCTTCAGGTGTATCTAGGTTGAGAGCGGCCTCAGGATCAGAATCCTGATCTGCCACCTCCGCTTCATCCTCTAGAGAGTCCTCCTGCTGAGACCCTGAGCAGTGTGATGAAGTCGAGGGAAGCTCCCAGCGAGCCCGCTTAGGCGGTCTGGGACTGCGGTCCGTGTCGGAGACCTCACCTTGGGACCTATGAGTCACCCCAGGAGCACTTTGCTACTCCAACCGAGGGGGGCCTGGGGTCAATGATTCAACAGTGCCCGGGGCCTGTGTTACCGGTCTGGACTGCAAGGCTTCTAGTATCTTAGCAGACCATTTATCCATAGACTCAGAAAGTTTGTCAGCGAATACTGCAAACTCCGTCCCTGTCACCTGGACAGTGGTAGCAGGTGGTTCCTCCTGGGCCACCAGTGGCAGGGGCTCCGGCTGAGTAAGTGCCACAGGGGGCGAGCATTGCACACAATGAGGGTAGGTGGAACCTGCCGGTAGCATAGCCGCACATGAGGTACAGGTTGCAAAGTAATCCTGTGCTTTGGCACCCTTGCTTTTTGCGGACGACATGCTGTTGTCTCCTCTGAGTACAATCCGGGAGGGTATATAGCCAAAAACCAACAGTGCGACCGTACAGAGTAAATGTATAGCATATAAGCATATATATATATACACTTCGGCACCCAGGGGGGCCAGCACCTAGTAACAGGTGCGGCTTACCGACCGCCCAAAGCGGTTGTGTGACCACCAGATTCCCTGCCTGGGCCTCCCAGAGCCGTGTTGTCTCTCCTCTCCAGCTTCAGAAGTGCTGACAGGAATGGCTGCCGGCGTTCTGTGAGGAGGAGGGGGCCGTGGGCGTGCCCTAGAAAGTGCGGGAATCTGGTGCCCCACGGTGCTCAGTGAGGGGGGAGGAGGATACAAAGTATGCTCCGGCCCTCAGCGCTGACGTCCAGTGCAGCGTCCCGCCCTTCCCCTGACTGGCAGGCCCGGGGGCGGGAGTATGCGGTACTAGGCCGCAGAAGCCGGGGACTAAAGTTATAAGTGCGGCCGGCAAACAAGCGCGGTCAGCGCGGTAGTACCCAGCGCACTAACACACCCAGCAGTGCTGCAGCGTGTATAACACAAGCGCTCCATGCGCCGTCCCCAAGGGGACACAGAGTACCTCACAGTAGCAGGGCCTTGTCCCTGACGATACCCGGCTCCTGTCCAGCAGATTCCCCAGGGGCTGCGGAGGGAGCACGGTCCCAGTGCCTGGAGACCGATTAGGATCCCACTTCACCCAGAGCCCTTAAGGGATGGGGAAGGAAAACAGCATGTGGCTCCTGCCTATGTACCCGCAATGGGTACCTCAACCTTAACAACACCGCCGACCAGAGTGGGGTGAGAAGGGAGCATGCCGGGGGCCCTGTTATGGGCCCTCTTTTCTTCCATCCGATATAGTCAGCAGCTGCTGCTGACTAAATTGTGGAGCTATGCGTGCATGTGTGCCTCCTTCGCACAAAGCATAAAAACTGAGGAGCCCGTGATGCACGGGAGGGTGTATAGGCAGAAGGGGAGGGGCTTTACACTTTTAAGTGTAATACTTTGTGTGGCCTCCGGAGGCAGAAGCTATACACCCAATTGTCTGGGTCTCCCAATGGAGCGACAAAGAAAAATTGCAAAAAAAAAAAGCGCAATTGCACAATTGTTTTTGGGATATTTTATTCACCGTATTCATTATAAGGTAAAACTGATGTGTTGATGTGACGCCTCAGGTCGGTGCGAGTTTGTAGACACCAAACATGTATAGGTTTACTTTTATCTAAGGGGCTAAAAAAAATTCAGAAATTTGTCCCAAAATATTTTCCCATTTTCCGAAACCCGTCGTTCTCATTTTTCAGATCTATCTCTCGAGCTGATGTTTTTAACTGTACCATCCATTTTTGCGCAGATACTATGTTTTGTTCGCCTGTTATTGCATTTTGCGGCGACCAAAAAACAACGTAATTTTGGCATTTAGATTTTTTTTTTTGCCCCTACGCCGTTTACCGATCAGATTAATTGACTTTATATTTTGATAGATTGGTCATTTCTGAACGAGGCGATAAAAAATGTGTATATTTTTTTTTAACCCTTCAATTTTCAATGGGGCTAATTTGAACGTTTAGGTTTTTTAATTTTTTAAAACTTTTTTAACTTTGTTTTTTTTTATTTTACTAGTCACCCTAGGGGGCTATAAGGATCAGCAGTCTGATCGCTTGTGTATTTCTGTAGATCACAGCTGCATAGCTGAGATCTGCTGAAATGCTGCTCTTCTCTAACAGCCGGTGCTCTGTCGGCTGTAAGAGGAAGTGAGTCATGATAGCTACAGGAGTCATCACATGACCATGTGCTACCATCGGCTTCACGTCATCAAGTCACGTGACTTCCGATGGCGGCGGGTGAGTACGCACTTAACGCAGCAGGCATTTACATTATGCTGTCATATTTTGACAGCGCAATCTAAGGGATTAACAGGTGCACATGTCTGCTGTTCAAATCAGCTGACATGTGCAAGACTCACAGCCGGCTGCCCGCAGCAGCCGGCGGTGATTACCCCGACATGAGCAATGATGTACCCAATACATCATGTGTCGTGAAGAGGTTACTACAAGGTATAGATGAAAATAACCCTATAACTGAGTCACTTATACGCTTTTAAAAAGTCTTACAATAGCTATACTTACCCGTGCGTCTTTGTCACCAATAAGACAGACAGCACAAAGTGATGGGACCCAGCGTTTAAATTCATTCATCCAGTTGTGTAGAGTGGATTTTGGTACCAGCACCATATGTGGACCTGGAGTGTTCCTGTAGTGCTTAAGGTAGCCCAACAAAGCAATTGTTTGCAATGTCTTACCTAATCCCTAAATACAAAGATAAAAATAAGTCAAATAACACAGATCCTGCTGTACAAATACGTAACTATAACAGTTACATATAAGCCGATTGCTATGGTACGACGCAGCTCCTCGGACAACCCAATAAACTGACCCAATTGCGAGCTTAATACAGGCATTTTTTTCTGTTGGTTTAACAGGTCATAATTAGTGATGAGCGGCACTTAGATGCTCAGGTGATTGATACTCGCAACGAGCAGGTTGGACTCGACTTAATTACCAAGTATAATGGAAGTCAATGGGAGACCCAAGCATTTTTCAGAAAGACTCTTCTGGAAAAATGCTTGAGTCTCCCACTCACTTCCATGACACTCGGTAATTGAGTCGAACCTGTCCAAAAGTCCGATCTGCTCGTTCCGAGTACCAAGCGTTCGAGCATATTAGTGCTAGCTCATCACTAGCTAAAGAAGGGAATTTTGTTTACTTACCGTAAATTCCTTTTCTTCTAGCTCCTATTGGGAGACCCAGACAATTGGGTGTATAGCTTCTGCCTCCGGAGGCCACACAAAGTATTACACTTTAAAAAGTGTAACCCCTCCCCTCTGCCTATACACCCCCCGTGCATCACGGGCTCCTCAGTTTTGGTGCAAAAGCAGGAAGGAGGAAACTTATAAATTGGTCTAGGGTAAATTCAATCCGAAGGATGTTCGGAGAACTGAACCATGAACCAAAAGAACAATTCAACATGAACAACATGTGTACACAAAAGAACAACCAGCCCGAAGGGAACAGGGGCGGGTGCTGGGTCTCCCAATAGGAGCTAGAAGAAAAGGAATTTACGGTAAGTAAACAAAATTCCCTTCTTCTTTGTCGCTCCATTGGGAGACCCAGACAATTGGGACGTCCAAAAGCAGTCCCTGGGTGGGTAAAAAAATACCTCAATAACAAGAGCCGAAACGGCCCTCCTCTTACAGGTGGGCAACCGCCGCCTGAAGGACTCGCCTACCTAGACTGGCGTCTGCCGAAGCATAGGTATGCACTTGATAGTGTTTCGTGAAAGTGTGCAGACTAGACCACGTCGCTGCCTGACACACCTGCTGAGCCGTAGCCCGGTGCCGCAATGCCCAGGACGCACCCACGGCTCTGGTAGAATGGGCTTTCAGCCCTGAAGGGAGCGGAAGCCCAGAAGAACGGTAGGCTTCGAGAATCGGTTCCTTGATCCACCGAGCCAAGGTTGACTTGGAAGCCTGCGAACCCTTACGCTGGCCAGCGACAAGGACAAAGAGCGCATCTGAACGACGCAGGGGCGCCGTGCGAGACACGTAGAGCCGGAGTGCTCTCACCAGATCCAAAGAGTGCAAATCCTTTTCACATTGGTGAATTGGATTAGGGCAAAATGAAGGTAAGGAGATATCCTGATTGAGATGAAAAGTAGATACCACCTTAGGGAGAAATTCCGGAACCGGACGCAGAACCACCTTATCCTGGTGAAACACCAGGAAGGGGGCTTTGCATGATAGCGCTGCAAGCTCCGACACTCTCCGGAGTGATGTAATTGGCACTAGAAAGGCCACCTTCTGCGAAAGACGTGATAAAGAGACATCCCGCAGCGGCTCGAAAGGTGGTTTCTGAAGAGCCGTTAGCACCCTGTTAAGATCCCAGGGTTCCAGCGGACGCTTGTAAGGTGGGACTATGTGGCAAACTCTCTGCAGGAACGTGCGGACCTGCGGAAGCCTGGCTAGGCGCTTTTGAAAAAATACGGAGATAGCCGATACTTGGCCCTTGAGAGAGCCGAGTGACAAACCCTTGTCCATTCCGGATTGGAGGAATGAAAGAAAAATGGGTAAGGCAAACGGCCATGGAGAAAAACCGTTATCAGAGCACCAGGATAAGAAGATTTGCCAAGACCTGTAATAGATCTTGGCAGACGTTGGCTTCCTGGCCTGTCTCATGGTGGCAATGACATCCTGAGATAACCCTGAAGACGCTAGGAGCCAGGACTCAATGGCCACACAGTCAGGTTGAGGGCCACAGAATTCAGATGGAAAAATGGCCCTTGTGACAGCAAGTCTGGGCGGTCTGGAAGCGCCCACGGCTGACCCACCGTGAGATGCCACAGATCCGGGTACCACGACCGCCTCGGCCAGTCTGGAGCGACGAGAATGGCGCGACGGCAGTCGGATCTGATCTTGCGTAACACTCTGGGCAGCATCGCCAGAGGAGGAAACACATAAGGCAGTTGGAACTGCGACCAGTCCTGAACTAACGCGTCCGCCGCCAGAGCTCTGTGATCCTGAGACCGTGCCATGAATGCCGGGACTTTGTTGTTGTGCCGTGACGCCATGAGATCGACGTCCGGCGTTCCCCAGCGGCGACAGATCTCTCGAAACACTTCTGGGTGCAGAGACCATTCCCCCGCATCCATGTCCTGACGACTGAGAAAATCTGCTTCCCAGTTTTCTACGCCCGGGATGTGAACTGCGGAGATGGTGGAGGCTGTGGCTTCCACCCACTGCAGAATCTGCCGGACTTCCTGGAAGGCTTGACGACTGCGAGTGCCGCCTTGGTGGTTGATGTATGCGACGGCAGTGGCGTTGTCCGACTGGATACGGATCTGCCTGCCCTCCAGCCACCGCTGAAAAGCCAATAGGGCTAGATACACTGCCCTTATTTCCAGAACATTGATCTGAAGGGAAGACTCCATCGGAGTCCAGGTTCCCTGAGCCCTGTGGTGGAGAAAAACCGCTCCCCACCCTGACAGGCTCGCGTCCGTGGTGACCACAGCCCAGGTTGGGGGTAGGAAGGATTTTCCCTGCGATAGAGAATTGGGAAGGAGCCACCACTGAAGTCACGTCTTGGTTGCAAGGGAAAGAGAGACGTTCATGTCGAGGGAAGCCGACCTCCTGTCCCATTTGCGGAGAATGTCCCATTGGAGCTGCCGTAGATGGAATTGCGCGAACGGCACTGCCTCCATCGCTGCCACCATCTTCCCCAGGAAGTGCATGAGGCGCCTTAAGGGGTGTGACTGACTCCGAAGAAGTGATTGCACCCCTGCCTGCAGAGAAAGCTGTCTGTCTCGCGGTAGCTTGACTACCGCTGACTGTGTATGAAACTCCATCCCGAGGTAAGTCAGTGATTGGGTCGGTGTCAACTTGGATTTCGGGAAGTTGATGATCCACCCGAACTGCTGGAGAGTCGTCAGAGCGACTGTGAGGCTGTGTTGACATGCCACCCGAGAAGGGGCCCTGACTAGGAGATCGTCTAGGTAGGGAATCACCGAGTGGCCCTGAGAGTGTAGGACCGCCACGACAGTGATTGGGCCGGTGTCAGATTTGACTTTGGGAAATTGATGATCCACCCGAATCTCTGGAGAGTCTCCAGAGCAATGTTCAGGCTGTGTTGGCATGCCACTCGAGAGGGTGCCTTGACAAGCAGATCGTCTAAGTAAGGGATCACCGAGTGTCCCTGAGAGTGTAGGACTGCTACCACTGTTGCCATGACCTTGGTGAAAACCCGTGGGGCTGTCGCCAGGCCGAAAGGCAATGCCACGAACTGAAGGTGTTCGTCCCTGATGGCGAAACGCAAGAAGCGTTGATGTTCGGGTGCGATCGGCACGTGGAGATAAGCATCTTTGATGTCGATCGATGCTAGGAAGTCTCCTTGTGACATCGAGGCGATGACCGAGCAGAGAGATTCCATCCGAAACCGTCTGGTTCTCACGTGTCTGTTGAGCAGTTTGAGGTCCAGAACGGGACGGAATGATCCGTCCTTTTTTGGCACCACAAACAAGTTGGAGTAAAAACCGCGACCACGTTCCTGAAGGGGAACGGGGGTCACAACTCCTTCTGTCTTCAGAGCGTCCACCGCCTGAAAAAGTGCGTCGGCCTGAGCGGGGGGCGGAGAGGTTCTGAAGAAACGAGCCGCAGGACGGGAGCTGAACTCTATCCTGTAACCGTGAGACAGAATGTCTCTCACCCATCGGTCTTGAATATGTGGCCACCAGGCGTCGCCAAAGCGGGAGAGCCTGCCACCGACCGAGGATGCGGTTAGGGGATGCCGAGAGTCATGAGGAGGCCGCCTTGGAGGCAGTGCCTCCCGCGGCCTTTTGGGGGCGTGACTTGGACCGCCACGCATAGGAGTTCCTCTGGCCTTTCTCCTGCCTGCTGGACGAAGAGGATTGGGGCTTGGCGGAGGGACGAAAGGACCGAAACCTCGATTGTATTTTCCGTTGTTGAGGTCTCTTAGGTCTGGACTTGGGTAAGGATGAGTCCTTTCCCTTGGATTCCTTAATAATCTCATCCAATCGTTCGCCAAACAAGCGTTCGCCAGCAAACGGCAAACCGGTTAAGAACCTTTTGGAGGCCGAGTCTGCCTTCCATTCGCGCAGCCACATGGCCCTGCGGACTGCCACAGAGTTAGCGGATGCCACAGCTGTACGGCTAGCCGAGTCTAGGACTGCGTTCATGGCGTAGGAAGAAAAAGCTGACGCTTGAGAAGTCAAAGACGCAACTTGCGGAGCAGAATTACTTGTGACAGCATTAATCTCAGTCAGACAAGCCGAGATAGCTTGGAGTGCCCACACGGCTGCAAAGGCCGGGGCAAAAGACGCGCCCGTGGCCTCATAGATGGACTTCACCAGGAGCTCTATCTGCCTGTCAGTGGCATCCTTTAGTGATGAGCCATCTGCCACCGATACCACAGATCTAGCCGCCAATCTAGAGACTGGAGGATCCACCTTGGGATATTGAGCCCACCCCTTAACGACTTCAGCGGGGAAGGGGTAACGCGTGTCAGTGAGGCGCTTAGTAAAGCGCTTGTCCGGAACCGCTCTGGGCTTCTGGACAGCGTCTCTGAAGTTAGAGTGATCGAAGAACGCACTACGTGTACGTTTGGGGAACCGAAACTGGTGTTTCTCCTGCTGAGACGCCGACTCCTCTACCGTAGGAGGCGGGGGAGAGAGATCCAACACCTGGTTGATGGACGAGATAAGATCATTCACTAATGCGTCCCCCTCAGGTGTATCAAGGTTAAGGGCGACGTCAGGGTCAGAACCCTGAGCTGCGACGTCCGCCTCGTCCTCCAGAGAGTCCTCAAGCTGGGAACCCGAGCAGCGTGAAGAAGTCGGGGAAGATTCCCAGCGAGCCCGCTTAGCCTGTCTAGGACTGTGGTCCTGGCAGGAGTCCTCCGCGTGGGACCTAGGGCCCAACCTGGGAGCGCGCTGCGGCTCGGACCGAGAGGGGCCTGGAGGTGACGATCCAACGGGGGCCGGGGCCTGTGTAAGGACCGGTCTGGACTGCAAAGCTTCTAGTAGCTTGGCAGACCATTTGTCCATAGACTGAGCCATGGATTATGAAAGTGACTCAGAGAGTTTCTCAGCAAAAGAGGAGAACTCTGTCCCTGGCGCCTGGACAGGGGGAGCAGGGGGGTCTACATGAGCCGAGGGGCCCACTAGTGACCGAGGCTCCGGCTGAGCAAGCGAAACAGGGGTCGAGCATTGCTCACAGTGAGGGTAGGTGGAATCCGCAGGTAACATAGCCCCACAAGAGGTACAGGCCGCAAAAAACCCCTGTGCCTTAACAGCTTTGCTGCTTGTGGACGACATGCTGTTGTCTCCTAGGAGAATGATCACTGAGGGTATATGGGCAAAAACAGGGTATACAGCCCGACCGAACAGAAATATATATATATAAATACGTATCAATTCCGGCACCCTAGGGGGGACCAGCACCGGGTGACCGGTGTGGCTTACCGACCGCTAACAAGCGGTGTGTGTGCCTCCAGATTCCCAGCTTTAGGTCCCCTTGGAGCTGCAGAGCTGTGCCTGAGAATCCTCCACCGGCAGACTGCTCAAAAAATGGCTGCCGGAGATCTCAGGGGAGGAGTGGAGCCGTGGGCGGCGCCAGGAAAGTGCGGGAATCTGGGGTCCCCACAGTGATCAGTGAGGGGGGAGGAAACATGCAGGATGCTCCAGCCCTCACATCCGACGTCAGGTCGGCAGTCCCGCCCTTACCCCTGACAGGCAGGCCCGGGGGCGGGATTTTTGCGACTAGGCCGCGATGAAGCCGGGGACTAAATTTGAGACCGCGCCCGACAAGCAGGCACGGTCGGCGCGGAAGTCCGCCGGTCTTCTCAATTCAGAAGCTGCCGCAGCGTCCGGGAAGAAGCTCCTGCACATTCCTCAATGGGGACACAGAGTACCTTATAGTTGCAGGGCCCGGTCCCTGAGGTTGAATAGACTCCGGTCTGGCAGATTCCCACAGGGGCTGCGGAGGGAGCACGGTCCCAGCAACTGGATGACCGTTCAGGATCCCACTTCTCCCAGAGCCGCTAAGGGATGGTGAAGGAGACGGCATGAGGCTCCGGCCTTTGTACCCGCAATGGGTATCTCAACCTTAACAACACCGCCGACATAGTGGGGTGAGAAGGGAACATGCCGGGGGCCCCGTGGGGGCCCTCTTTTCTTCCAAACGACATAACTAATATGAGAATGCATGAGTGGATGTGTGCCTCCTTCCACACAAAGCATAAAACTGAGGAGCCCGTGATCCACGGGAGGGTGTATAGGCAGAGGGGAGGGGTTACACTTTTTAAAGTGTAATACTTTGTGTGGCCTCCGGAGGCAGAAGCTATACACCCAATTGTCTGGGTCTCCCAATGGAGCGACAAAGAAATCTTTTATTATAATTAATGGTCTTAAAACATGTTCATAACATATTGCAATAGGCAACTGAATCACACAGTGCATCTAATCCTAAAGGCTGCTCACCCTTCAAATTGTTCCAGAAAATAAAGTATTGTATTTTTCGAATATAAGATGCACCAAATTAAAAGACATACCCCAGCCGTCCTTTCCAGAACGGTACACTGGATCAGACGTCCACCGAGTAAATTGTGGATATCTATAGAAGAATACCTAGCCCCCACCTCTTTACGAGCTATGTTACTTTCCCCTCCCAGCCAGAGAGATAAAAGAACCTTTACAAATGAACTAACGAGAACTCTTTTGCAAAAATGGAAGGAAAACAGGGAGATATTGGCCCCACCTCTCTCCCCTCTAACCCAAGTTTCAGATATATTAGACGCCGATGTAAACCAAGCCGCGTCCACGAAGTCCACATCCCTGACCAATGCAAAAGTTCCGTTGGCTGATCTTTTGGTAGATGGCTCTTTGATATCTAAACAGGAGATGTGTACGAACCCCCTCCTCTCTAAGCTTACATTTCTTCATCATACGAAATTAAAACATGTGATCCACCCATTATTACCTCATACCCATCTTGACAGACCTTTAACTACATTTGAATCTTTCTGCATGCAAACCCGGGCCCCCAGAAAAATTCTTTCTAATCTATACCATACTCTGCTTACAAAAAAACTGGTGATGAAGAGAGCATATATACTGAGATGGGAAAGGGACCTGAAAACTACATTTACCGATTTACAAATGAGCCAATTTATAATGCCTCACACGGTCCGTCATGTTGTGTGAGAGTTCAAGAGAATTCTTTCAAAGTGATTGCGAGATGGTACATTGTCCCCACCTCGTCTAGTACGTGGAGCTCCTCCACCTCAGATCAATGCTGGCGATGCGAGAGGGACAAGGGAACATATTTACATGTGTGGTGGACATGTCCGATTATCCAGACCTTCTGGTTGACAGCTTCACAGTTAATATTTGACCTCACAGGCAAAAAGGGGGTCCTGGACCCTAGACAAATGCTTCTGAACTTCCCAATGTGGCCTAAAGATAAAGCTACTTCGAAACTAGCGTCATTTGTGGGCTCAGCGTGTAAACTTCTTATTGCTCAATTGTGGCGCACAACGAAAATTCCCACTCTCACGCAGCTTTTGCTGACAATTGATCAATTATATCATGTTGAAGAACTCTCAGCCCTTTCTAGTCAAAATATGCTCTCTTTCCTCCAGGTATGGAACGCATGGCAGACCTATAAGTCTAAACTCCAATTTTTAGTAGTCACCTCTCAGAAGGCAACATAGTGTACTGCAAGCCGCCTTACCCTCCCACTAACGAGTTGAATGACGGCCTGCAGATCATTATGTCCACGGTTGGATCGGACCTATGACCAAAATCTCTTCCCTTCTTCCTATCTTTTCTACCCCCTCTCTCTCTATTCGTCTCCTGAAACTGCTAACTCGACTCTTTTATCTGAATTTCAAGTGAAATAACCTCGCTTACCTTTACTCAAGCTATCCCCCCTTTTTTCTAGTTCCTTTGTTACTCACGATTAGAAAATTGTTTCATATTAATCCAGGAACCAGGCTGATAACCTAGATCGATCTTCCCCATTGCCTGTTGGATAAGCTTATTGTTATCTGGCTAAGGCCAGATTTTGCACAGGCAATAAGAGTCATGGAGACATAAGGGAAGCCTTTGTAACAATCGTAATAATATTAGTTAAGACTGTGTTTTCTGTTGACTATGTATTCTCATTTTTTGCCTCAATAAACAAAACATTAAAACAAACAAAAGACATACCCCAAATTTAGAGGAAAATAGAAAAAAACAGTAATGTTAAAAAGGGGGTCCATGTTATAATCCTATATCTGTTTTATAATCCAGATATAGCTCACCGGGAAGAGGGGGGCACGGCGCCAGTGGAGCAGCGTTAAAAGGGGCAGGGTTGCAGCTGAAGTACGGTTGCGGCGGTGCATGAGGGCCTGGGGCTGGAAGAAGGGGGCACTGCGGCTGTGCAATGCGGACGCCTATTGATCTCCGGGCAGTGGACGTGATGGGCCTCAGGAATATGGCTGCAGAGGCAGTGCACACGCAGATTGAGATCTCGGAGAGCTGAGCTCTCAATCTGCATATGTGCCGCTTCCGACGCAATGGACTTCAGGAAAATGGCTGCAGTAGACATGCACATATTTAAATCTCGGCTTTTCAAGATCTCAAGCTGCGCGTGTGCTGCATCTGCAGCCATTCTCCTGAAGTCTATTGTGTCCAATGCCTGGAGATTAATGGTGCCTGCATAGCACCGCCGTGACACCTCCTCCTCCCAGCCCGGGCTCGCAGCATTGCCCAACTTGTGCTGCCGCCAACGTCCTTCAGCTGCTACCCTGCAGATTGTGTCATTATACACAGTGAAATGAGTACTCCATCAACATGGGCTGAAAACCCCCTCTCCTGAGAAGCAATTACTCCAAAAGAAATATAAAAAAGACAGATTAATGTTTGTAAATGCACACAGGAACACAGACCTTAATTTTTTGAGACATGTCTTGTGGTCTGAAGAAACCGAAATTGAATTGTTTAGCCATAATGACCATCATTACGTTTGGTGAAAAAAGGGAGAAGCTTTGGAGTCTAAGAATACCATCCCTACTGTGAAACACGGGGGTGGCAGCATCATGTTGTGGAATTGTTTTGTTGCAGGAGGGACTGGTGAACTTCACAAAATAGATAACATGATGAGGAAAGAAAATTATGTGTCAATACTGAAGCAGCCTCTCAAGACATCAGCCTGGAACTTAAAGTTTGGGTGGAAATGGGTCTTCCAAATGGACAATGACCCAAAGCATACTGTCAAACTGGTTACAAAGTGGCTTAGGCATAACAAAGTCAATGTTTTGTAGTGGCCATCACAAAGCCCTGATCTCAATTCTATTAAAATTTATGGGCAAAGCTAAAAAGGCCGGTGTGAGCAAGGTGACCTACAAACATGGCTCAGTTACTCCAGTTCTGCAATGGCACCAAATACTAATGAAATGTATGTAAACTTTTGACTTTGCAGAAAGTAATAAAAATGCCTTAATACATTCTCTCTCTCATTATTCTGGCATTTGGTGAATATAAATAACTTTGATTACTAATTGACCTAAACGGGAAAGGTTTATTCTGATTTCATGTCAGACAGTGAGAAAAACATGCAGATGTGTCTTTTTAGATAGTGGATGTAAACTTCTGGTTTCAACTGTAAATAGACAGATAGATATACAGACAGACAGACAGACAGACAGATAGATAGATAGATAGATAGATAGATAGATAGATAGACACATACAGAATTATGTCTCTAAATGTCTATTTTTGAGTTTATTGGACACGTAAATAGACTTTACCATTTCATCTGCCAGTATGCCATTAATACCATTTTCATACAAAGAGATCATCCAGTTGAGGCCTCGGACTTGATAATCTCGCAATTTTCCTGATTTCACATCTGCAGGACAAATATTTGAAAAGGAAATGTGCTGAAAACTTGCATAAGACAAAGACATAAAATCACAAATACAACTACAAGCGTTTTGCCTTACAAAATTCATCTTTGCAGGATAAATCTTACTAAGAGAACTGTCAACCCTCTTGTTCCATTGAGTTCCCCCAATAAACTGCTGCAATTTTCTTTCCAAACTGAATAAAGTATTGATCATCTGCTCTCTCAACCAACACAGAAGAATCCTGACAGTGTGCTGGGCACGCACTGCAAGGCTTCAGGAGTCTGCAGTCACATTAAGTCACTGCAGACTTTAAGCAGTAGACTGGACAACCCTTTTAACATTCTCATGGTAAGACACTTCCTAATTTACTTGTTTTTTCATTTTTACTGATTTTACTGATGGTAAAAACTGAAACGCTAATGTAAATTAGATGAGAACCACTGATGAGGCCTGTGTGTGATATCACGGCAGTAATTGTGTAGCAAGGCTTGGCATTAGGCTGTTGCTTTTCCTAATTTTGAAGCCTTGCCCGGGTATTAAAGTGCAGCCATTATTACAACAACAAATCTTATCACTACCCCTCCTTAGGGGCCTGTATATGTGCAGTAGATATAGCGCAGATGGACACAATGTGGGTCTTCTCCTGCTTTCTGTACTTTCTTTCCTAGTGGGGTGGCTTGTCTTATAATGTTGTGTGTTTAGCCAGTCTTACCTTGCCCTGCCCCCCATCATGCAGTCTCTCCTCCCCCCATCTTGTATTTGATGATGTTACATGTGTGATGTATACATGTGAGCAGCTCTAGCTGGATTCATAAAATGCTCATATAAAAGGGATTGTCCTCTTTAGAAAACTTTCTGCCATAAGCTAAGATAGCAGTAAAGAAAACCTGAGTATTCCTTATTATCCCTGGATCCAGTCTCCACCGCGGTCTGTTAATTGGCTGCAGGTGACCTCATGATCACAGTGCTGCAGCCAATCACTGAGCTCAGTGGCTAATGCCGTTTATATGGGCACAGCCACTGATCTCCATGATTGGCTGCAGCGCTGCCAATGTGGTGTGACATCAATGTTGCAGCCAAACAATATTGTGACGTAAAATTTCTAGGTTTAAGAGATCTATTGATGCAGCCTATATTATGAATTCTGGGGACAGATCTGCTGTGTTCTGGATACCAAACAAGTGGTCCATCAGGCTTCTAAGCACATGACACAGGAAAACACTATATCAGACATTATAGACTTGCTTGGGATGAAATTCTGATATGTATTCAATTCTGTTATCGAACATTCAGGCTTCATCCACAAATTCCTGTAAAACAGAGCGCTTTTCTGTGTCATCTGTGTTGCCTCCGTTCCTTACTCATCTCATTAAAGCTGAAGCACTAGACTACGCTTATACAGGGTGGTCCAAGAGTAGGTGGACAGTATGTGTAAGGCTGGGGCCACACGGGGATTACTGCGATCCCCTTGCATGACACTCTGGCAGTACAGCAGAGCCGAGTGTCATGCGAGTGTCCCTGCGACTGAGGTCCGACCGTGCGAGCAGACCTCAGCTGCGGGGGGCGGGCCAGCACTAAGGAGGGGCGGGCCGGCACTGCAGAGGGGCGGGAGGGATTTATCTCCTTCTCTCCTCCGTAGGCGGCTATTGCCATTCTCGCCCTGCACTCCCATTACACCGGTGTACTACGAGTGCCGTGCGAGTGCAGAGTCTCCCATTGCAGTGGCAGCATGCTACGATTGTTTTCTCGGTCTGATTAGGACTGAGAAAATAATCGCTCATGTGTGCTGACAAACAGGCTAATATTGGTCCAAGTGGAATGCGATTTGTTATCGCACTCCACTCGCACTGATTTTCATGCTGTGTGGCTTAGGCCTAATAGGGTTATCAAACAAGGTGTGAAGTGAAACTGACTTAGTTGCCCTTAGCAACCAATCAGATTCCACTTTTCATTCTTCACAGACTCTTTGGAAAATGAAAGGTGGAATCTGATTGGATGCTAAGGGCAACTGAGTCAGTTTCACTTAACACCATGCTTGATAACCCTATTACACATACTGTCCACCTACTTTTGGACCACCCTGTATATGGCCATTGGCTCCTAACAATGGATCAGTTTAAAACAAATTAAACAGCAATGGAAAAGTGAAGTAAAAAGTATATGTTCTGTTTTTCATGCTTATCTTATGGCTTTCCAGAGAATTTCATAACGGCCGAGTCTGATCCATAAAACGGAGGACAATAGGACCTGCTCTGAGAATCATGTGGGTATGAATCTATGAGACTCTATGGTTCAGTGTGCTGTCCGAGAAAAATCAGGCAACACACAGACGTTACAAAAAAAGATGTGAATGTAGCCTTAGGGCGGCTTTGCACACTACGACATCGCAGGTGCGATGTCGGTGGGGTCAAATCGAAAGTGACGCACATCCGGCGTCACTTGCGATGTCGTAGTGTGTAAATCCTAGATGATACGATGAACGAGCGCAAAAGCGTCGTTATCGTATCATCGCTGCAGCCTCCGACATTTCCATAATGCCGATGCAGCGACAGGTGCGATGTTGTTTCTCGCTCCTGCGGCAGCACACATCGCTGTGTATGAAGCCGCAGGAGCGAGGAACTTCACCTTACCTGCCGCCGGCTGCAATGAGAAGGACGGAGGTGGGCGGGATGTTTACATCCTGCTCATCTCCGCCCCTCCACTTCAATTGGCCGCCTGCCGTGTGACGTCGCTGTGACGCCGCACGACCCGGCCCCTTAGGAAGGAGGCGGGTCGCCGGCCAGAGGGACGTCGCACGGCAGGTATGTGCGTGTGAAACTGCCGTAGAGATAATAATCGCTACGGCAGCTTTCACTAGATATTGCACGTGCGACGGGGGCGGGACTATCGCTGCAGCATCGGTAACACATTGTTACCGATGTCGCCGCGTGCAAAGCCCACCTTAGTCCTATGTGGACAAAAGATTAGAAGAACAGCAGTGCAGCTTAATTTTAAGGTACCGTCACACTTAGCGACGCTCCAGCGAACCCACCAGCGATCTGACCTGGCAGGGATCGCTGGAGCATCGCTACATGGTTGCTGGTGAGCTGTCAAACAGGCAGATCTCCATAGCGATCAGAGATCAGCCCCCAGCGACCCGTGTAACGACGCTGTGCTTGGTAACCATAGTACACATCGGGTTACTAAGCAAAGCGCTTTGCTTATAGTTACCTGATGTGTAACTTGGCTACGTGTGAAGCGAGCAGGGAGCCGGCTTCTAGAAGCTGCGGACGCTGGTAACCAAGGTAAATATCGGGTAACCAAGCAAAGCCTTTGCTTGATTACCCGATGTGTACCTTGGTTGTCAGCGTCCGCAGAAGCCGGCTCCCTGCTCCCTGCACATTCAGATCGTTGCTCTCTCTCTGTCAAACACAGCAATGTGTGCTTCACAGCGGGAGAGCAACGACCACAAAATGGTCCAGGACATTCAGCAACGACCGGCGACCTCACAGCAGCTGCCCGGTCGTTGAAGGATGTCATACACAGCGACATCGCTAGCAACATCGCTGTTGCGTCACAAAAAACGTGACTCAGCAGCGATGTCGCTTACTGAGACGTGGCCTTTAGTATATGACAAGTAAATCATTTTGCACGAAAATTTACAACATACAAGAAGGTGACTCTTCAAATCGCACGCAGACATTGGAAGTTTTGCGGCTTTCAGACAATAACTCTTCATCTTCTTCTTGCTCTGTCCGTCGGTGTCGATTGCTTCAATTAGAAAACATAAAGGTATTTTCTGTATCAGTAATGGTGTCAATCAGTGTCCCCACATACAGTGCATATAACCAAACACTAATTTCTATCATCCTCAGAATACCAACACCAGAGCATCTTTTCCTACAACTTTGTGTTACACTGTTCTGCTGGTATTTTTCCTGGAAATGCATAAAAAAATAATAGGTAGGTGTGGATCACACAGCTTCATACTTTTTACAAAGGTGAAAGGAGCACACCTTCATGCAGAGGTATGATAATATCGCATGTAGGAATAACAGATTAGATCTGCCAAAAGCCACTACCAAGAACAAGATGCCACTGCTTTATAAGACCACAAGCTCTGTATTTTAACCAGTGTCAAAATATCCAAAAGGAGTGTACACACACACACACCCACACCCACACACACCCACACCCACACTCTGTATATACACATACACCATGCACACAATTTTTAAGCAAATATTTTGAGTATTTCATCATTTTTATGCAGATTTTCCCACTCCAAGATGAATAAATTTGAATACTTATTACATGAAGCAGATTAGGTGATGTGTATTTGTGTAAGGCCTGTTTAACACATCAGTGAAAAACACAGACATTTTTCACTAACGTGTTAAACACGCATATGTCCCTCCATGTGACGTGATTCACGGCACACGTGGGTTGTCCATGTGCAATCCGTGAGACGTTATCCGTGCTCCGTGATTACACATGGACATAAACTCACCTGCCCCCACTCCTGCTGTCCGTGGTGCTGAAGAGTCCCGCGGTGCAGCATCCGGCCGCCGCTTTCTGACCTCTGCAGCTACTTTCGGGTCAGCTGTGTCGTGCATAATGAATATGCACGACAGTAATGAGCCGGGCAGGAAGCTGCAGAGAGCAGAGGCAGAACACAGCGTCGCTGGAGAAGGTGAGTTAAGAAGGGAATTTTGTTGCTTACCGTAAATTCCTTTTCTTCTAGCTCTTATTGGGAGACCCAGACGATTGGGGTATAGCTACTGCCTCCGGAGGCCACACAAAGCACTACACTAAAAAGTGCAAGGCCCCTCCCCTTCTGGCTATACCCCCCCGTGGTATCACGGGTTCTCCAGTTTTAGTGCCAAAGCAAGAAGGAGGAAAGCCAATAACTGGTTTAAACAAATTAACTCCGAGTAACATCGGAGAACTGAAAAACCGTTCAACATGAACAACAGGTGTACCCGCAAACAACGAAAACATCCCGAAGGACAACAGGGCGGGTGCTGGGTCTCCCAATAAGAGCTAGAAGAAAAGGAATTTACGGTAAGTAACAAAATTCCCTTCTTCTTCAGCGCTCTATTGGGAGACCCAGACGATTGGGACGTCCAAAAGCTGTCCCTGGGTGGGTAAAGAAATACCTCATGTTAGGGCTGCAAAACAGCCCTCCCCTACGGGGGTGTCACTGCCGCCTGCAGGACTCTTCTACCTAAGCTGGCATCCGCCGAAGCATAGGTATGCACCTGATAATGCTTGGTGAAAGTGTGCAGACTGGACCAGGTAGCTGCCTGGTACACTTGTTGAGCCGAAGCCTGGTGTCGTAATGCCCAGGACGCACCCACGGCTCTGGTTGAGTGGGCTTTTAGCCCTGAAGGAACCGGAAGCCCCGCAGAACGGTAGGCCTCTAGAATTGGTTCTTTGATCCATCGAGCCAGGGTGGCTTTAGAAGCCTGCAACCCCTTGCGCGGACCAGCGACAAGGACAAAAAGTGCATCGGAACGGCGCATGGGCGCCGTGCGGGAAATGTAGAGTCTGAGTGCTCTCACCAGATCTAACAAACGTAAGTCCTTTTCATACCGGTGAACCGGATGAGGACAAAAGGAAGGCAAGGATATATCCTGATTAAGATGAAATGAGGATACGACCTTAGGGAGAAACTCCGGAATGGGGCGCAGCACTACCTTGTCCTGGTGGAACACCAGGAAGGGAGCCTTGGATGACAGAGCTGCCAGCTCAGATACTCGCCGAAGCGATGTGATCGCAACGAGAAACGCCACCTTCTGTGACAGGCGAGAAAGGAAACTTCCTTCAGAGGCTCGAAAGGCGGCTTCTGGAGAGCAACTAATACCCTGTTGAGATCCCATGGATCTAACGGCCGCTTGTACGGGGGTACGATATGACAGACCCCCTGTAGGAACGTGCGCACCTTAGAAAGACGTGCTAGACGCTTCTGAAAAAACACGGATAGTGCCGAGACTTCCCCCTTAAGGAAGCCGAGCGACAAGCCCTTTTCTAACCCCGATTGCAGGAAGGAAAGAAAAGTAGGCAATGCAAATGGCCAGGGAGACACTCCCTGAGCCGAGCACCAGGTTAAGAAAATCTTCCACGTTCTGTGGTAGATCTTAGCAGAGGTGGACTTCCTAGCCTGTTTCATGGTGGCAACGACCCCTTGGGATAATCCTGAAGACGCTAGGATCCAGGACTCAATGGCCACACAGTCAGGTTCAGGGCCGCAGAATTCCGATGGAAAAACGGCCCTTGGGACAGTAAGTCTGGCCAGCCTGGTAGCGACCACGGTCGGCCGACCGTGAGATGCCACAGATCCGGGTACCACGATCTCCTCGGCCAGTCTGGGGCGACGAGTATGACGCGGCTGCAATCGGATCTGATTTTTTGCGCAGTACTCTGGGCAAGAGTGCCAGAGGTGGAAACACATATGTGAGCCGGAACTGCGACCAATCTTGCACTAAGGCGTCTGCCGCCAGAGCTCTGTGATCGCGCGATCGTGCCATAAATGCCGGGACCTTGTTGTTGTGCCGAGACGCCATTAGGTCGACGTCCGGCACCCCCCAGCGGCGACAGATTTCCTGAAACACGTCCGGGTGAAGGGACCATTCCCCTGCGTCCATACCCTGGCGACTGAGGAAGTCTGCTTCCCAGTTTTCTACGCCCGGGATGTGAACTGCGGATATGGTGGATGCTGTGTCCTCCACCCACATGAGGATTCGCCGGACTTCCTGGAAGGCTTGCCGACTGCGCGTCCCTCCTTGGTGGTTGATGTATGCCACCGCTGTGGAGTTGTCCGACTGGATTCGGATCTGCTCTCTTTCTAGCCACTGCTGGAAAGCTAGTAGGGTAAGATACCCTGCCCCGATTTCCAGAACATTGATCTGAAGGGTGGACTCCTGCTGAGTCCACGTCCCCTGAGCCCTGTGGCGGAGACAAACTGCTCCCCACCCTGACAGACTCGTATCTGTCGTGACCACTGCCCAGGATGGGGGTAGGAAGGATCTTCAGTGTGACAATGAGGTGGGAATAAGCCACCATTGCAGAGAGTCCTTGGCCGTCTGGGAAAGGGAGACTTTCCTGTCCAGGGAGGTTGACTGCCCGTCCCATTGGCGGAGAATGTCCCCTTGCAGTTGGCGCAGATGAAACTGCGCAAAGGGAACTGCCTCCATGGCTGCCACCATCTTCCCTAGGAAGTGCCTGAGGCGCCTTAAGGGGTGCGACTGGCCTTGAAGAAGAGACTGCACCTCTGTTTGCAGTGAACGCTGCTTGTTCAGCGGAAGCTTCACTATCGCTGATAGAGTGTGAACTCCATGCCGAGATACGTTAGTGATTGAGTCGGTGACCGATTTGACCTTGCCAAATTGATGATCCACCCGAAAGTCTGGAGAGTCTCCAGCGTAACATTCAGGCTGCGTTGTCATGCCTCGAGGGAGGGTGCTTTGACGAGTAGATCGTCCAAGTAAGGGATCACCGGGTGTCCCTGAGAGTGCAAGACTGCTACCACTGCTGCCATGACCTTGGTGAACACCCGTGGGGCTGTCGCCAGACCGAATGGCAGAGCTACGAACTGAAGATGGTCGTCTCCTATCACAAAACGTAGAAAACGTTGGTGCTCCGTAGCAATTGGCACGTGGAGATAGGCATCTTTGATGTCTGTTGAGGCAAGGAAGTCTCCTCGAGACATTGAGGTAATGACGGATCGGAGGGATTCCATCCGGAACCGCCTGGCGTTCGCATGCTTATTGAGCAGTTTTAGGTCCAGAACAGGACGGAAGGAGCCGTCCTTTTTTTTTTTTTTTTTTTTTTTTTTTGGAGCCACAAAGAGATTGGAGTACAAACCCTCGCCCTCGTTCCTGAGGGGGGACAGGGATCACCACTCCTTCTGCTCTTAGAGCGTCCACCGCCTGCAGCAGGGCATCTGCTCGGTGGGGAGGTGGGGCCGTTCCGAAGAATGGAGTCGGAGGACGAGAACAGAACACTGTCCTGTGCACGTGAGCACAATGTCCGTCACCCACCGGTCTGTGACCTGTGGCAGCTAAATGTCGCCAAAGGCGGGGGAGTCTGCCATCAACCGCGGATGCGGAGAGAGAGAGAGAGCTGAGAGTCATGAGGAGACCGCCTTGGTAGCGGTTCCTCCGGCTGCCTTCCTTGGGCGTGATTGAGCCCGGCCGGAAACTGAGCCCGTCTGAGGTTTTGTAGCCCTTTTGCACGAGGACAATTGGGACCTGCCCGAGCTTGGGAAGGACCGAAACCTCGACTGTACTTTTAGGACAGCATTAATAGGGTAAGTCGCAGTGCAGACATTGCGGAGTTACGGACGCCTCTGCGGTACAGATGTACATGTGCTCAAGGCCAGCTGCGCAAGAACAGCTGAAAAGGTTAGGTTGCCTATACGGCTGTGAATGCCGGAGCAACCGACACGCCGATAGCCTCCTAGACAGATTTCAACCAGAGTCCATCTGTCTGTGAATGGCATCTTTAAGTGAAGCCCCATCTCCAGTGCAACTATGGCTCTAGACGCAAGCCTGGAGATTGGAGAATCCACCTTTGGACCCTGGGTCCAGCGCTTGACCACGTCAGGGGAAAAGGGATAACGTGTATCTTAAAAACGTTTGGAGAAGACGCTTATCTGGTAAGCGTGGTGTTTCTGGACTGCTTCTCTGAAGTCAGCGTGGCCAGAAAAATACTCAATATCCGTTTGAGATACTGAAAAGGGACTTCTCCTGCTGTGAAGCTGACTCCTCCACTGGGGGAGCTGAGGGAGAAAGATCCAACCTTCCATTGATGGACGCTATAGGATCATTCCGTATGGCGTTACCATCCGGTGTATCCGGATTGATAGCGATGTCAGGATCAAAGTCCTGGAGAGCTGCCTTATCATACAGAGAGTCCTCCTGGGACCCCCCCGTTCCAAATGAGGTTGGTCAGGAAGATTGCCCATGGCCTGTCTGGACTGCAAGTCTCTATCTTATGACAATATATCTGTCGAAACTGCAACTCCGTCCCTGTCCTTGGACAGGGATGACAGGTGGTTTCTTTGGCCACGACTAGTAGAGACCCCGGCAGACGAAGTGCTAGAGACCCCGGCAGACGAAGTGCTACAGGGGAGCATGCACACAATGGGACGGTGTCATGAACAGCATCCCATGTAGTAAAAACAGCACTGAAAATCTGTGTTGCTTTTTTTTTTTTTTTTTTTTTTTTTTGCCGCTGCCGACTAGCCATCTAGAAGTATATAGCCAAGATTGGTGACCGTACAGTGCAATGTATAGCATACAAGCATAAAGTACAAATGAACACTGCAGCACAAGCAATACAAGCAGCATAGAAGCCTGTGCCCTGGCACCTCTGCTCTTCTGCTGCTGTAGACTAGTCATCTAGGGGAATATAGCCCAGAAGAGTGACCATACAGTGCAATGTATAGCATACAAGCACAAGTACAAATGCACACTGCAGCCCATGCAATACAAGCAGCATAGAAAAAAACCTGTGCCCCAGCACCCTTGGTTTTCTGCTGCTGTAGTCTAGCCATTCCAGGAGAATATAGCTAAGACTAGCGACTGTACAGTGCAGTGTATAGCATACAAGCATAAACACAAATGAACACTTCAGTACGTGCAATACAAGCAGCCTAGAAAGCCTGTGCCTTAGCACACCTGCTTTCCTGCTGCTGATGTGTCGCTCTCCAAGCGGGCATATAGCGACCTATGCAGTTAAAATACACATGTACACACTGCAGTATATATTGGGGTCAGCACTATGTGTGCCGCTTACCGCCCGCCTATAAGCGGGTGTATGGTCGCCACCGTCCTGCCTGGTTGCCGAAAGTCCGAGCTCGGACTGCAGTAATGGCTGCCGGCGTCTTCCCCAGCTCGTGTGAGGAGGGGCGGGCCGTGGGCGTGCCCCAAGTCAGAGCGGGAATCCGGCGTCCGACAGTGTGCAGTGAGAGGGCTGGAGCATGTAAATAAGGCTCCAGCCCTCGGCGCTGCCGATTGCTCAGCATCTGTCCCCTTCCCTGAGTGACAGGGAGGGGGCGGGAACGAAGCGGCACTAGGCCGCAGAAGCCGGGGACTGGATTTATAAGCGCCGCCGCCGTAAAAGCGCGGTCGGCGCCCAGTCCCCGGCGAACTACAAGTCCCAGCCGCGCCGCCGCTCCCGGAGCGTCCGGCGCGGTAGTTCCCAATACACAAAGTCACTCAGCAAAGCTGCAGTGACTGTAACCCTTTACTGTCCCCGGCGCACTAGCACACCCAGCAAGTCTGGAGTGTGCTGTGCCTGTGTGTACGGGGACACAGAGTACCTGTAATGGTGCAGGGCCATGTCCCTGAACGGTACTCCAGCTCCGTATCCAGCAGGTTCAAATGGGTCTGTGGATGGAGCCCGGCGTCAGAGCTTTGAGGCCGGCAGGATCCCACTTCCTCAGAGCCCCCCAGGGGGATGTGGAAGGAAAGCAGCATGTGGGCTCCAGCCTCCGTACCAGCAATAGGTACCTCAACCTTACAACACCATCAACGGGTGAGAAGGGAGCATGCTGGGGGCCCTATATGGGCCCTCTTTTCTTCCATCCGAAATAGTCAGCAGCTACTGCTGACTAAAATCTGTGGAGCTATGCATGGATGTCTGACCTCCTTCGCACAAAGCTTGAAAACTGGAGAACCCGTGATACCACGGGGGGGTATAGCCAGAAGGGGAGGGGCCTTGCACTTTTTAGTGTAGTGCTTTGTGTGGCCTCCGGAGGCAGTAGCTATACCCCAATCGTCTGGGTCTCCCAATAGAGCGCTGAAGAAAAATGCTTTTTATTTTCAATGTCTGTGATTTGCTGGTACATATTTCACGGATCACACCATAGTGTGGTCCGTGGGACTTCAGTGATGCCAGAAAAAAACGGAAATGCCTGTGTGCAGCAATCTCTGTGTGCGGCAATCACGGACACGTGTGTATGCCGCACGGAGACACGGTTAGTGAAAAATCACTGATGTGCGCGCAGACCCATTGAATATAATGGGTCTGCTTATGTCAGTGATTCTGGTACGTATAAAAACTAACACGAGTACTAGAATTACTGACGTATGAAACAGGCCTAATGATGGAGGATATGGCCTAACGATACAACACTCTTTATCAAGGTAGGCAGGATTGTAAGGCAGCTTGTTTTCCTCAGGCAAAATGGGCCAAAAAAGAGATTTAACTAACTGTAAAAAAATCAAAAATTGTTACATGTTACTGAGGAAAGTAGAACTCTTGAAATTGCTAAGATATTGTGGTACTATCACAGAACCTCAAAAAAATTGTGACAAATAGTTGTCAACAGGGTCACAAAAAAGCATTGAGAAAAAAAGACGCCTATTAACTGCCAAAGATTTGAGAAGAATAAAACGTGAAGCGACCAGGACCCCATTATCACTGAATAGGATAACTGAAGTGAGCACTAATATTTATATATTATGAGTGCAAGCCAAAAAAATATATAATACATAAGGATAAGGCTGCACATCAAACTTTGCTAATAGTATAAAGCCTTAATCATATTGAAAAATATTGAAACATACAATGAAAAATGCCACTTGCTAACTTGAAAGTGTGAATAATGAAATGCATACCTGCCATGAATATTAGGAAAAATTAGATATTTAACAATCGCATTGATCAATGTAACTGAGCCCCAAAACTCATTAAGGTATATCTCTATACTGGGGTCCCTAGCTCTATGACCCTAACTCTGTGTATGTACACATATATATATACACTAGAAGGTGGCCCGATTCTACGCATCGGGTATTCTAGAATTTACGTATTGTGTAGTTAATATATGATTTTTGTTATATATATAGATGTTGTTGTGTGTAGTTAGCAAGTGTTTGTGTAGGGCGCTGTACATGTTCTGGGTGTTGTCTGGGTGTGGGGGGGTGAGAGCGGTGTTGTATGTGTGTTGCGTGTGTTGCGTTGTTTGTGGAGCGCTGTGTGTCTGTAGCGTTGTGTGTGTGGGTGTGTTGTGAGGTTTGTGTGGGTGTGGTGTGTTTTGGGGGGAGGTATGTTTTGTGCAATGTGTGGGTGTTGCGTGGTATGTGCGTATATTTATGTATGCCGCGGTGTTTGTGTGTTGGGTGTTGTGTGTGTGCAGCGTTGTCTGTGTGTGTGGGTGTCTGTGTAGGGCGGTGTTTGTGGTTCCCAGTGTGTGTGTGGTGTGTTGTGTGTGTGTGTGTGTGTTGGGGGGAGGTGTGCACCTCCCATCGTGCTCCATCCCCCATGCTGCGCACCCCCCATCGTGCTCCATCCGCCACACTGCGCACTCCCAAACGTGCTCCATCCACCATGCTGCGCACTCCCAAACGTGCTCCATCCGCCATGCTGCGCACTCCCAAACGTGCTCCATCCGCCATGCTGCGCACTCCCAAACATGCTCCATCCACCATGCTGCGCACTCCCAAACGTGGTCCATCCGCCATGCTGCGCAGTCCCAAACGTGCTCCATCCGCCATGCTGCGCACTCCCAAACGTGCTCCATCCCCCATGCTGCGCACTCCCCATCGTGCTCCATCCCCCATGCTGCACCAGCATCAGCCTCTCTGCCCCCAGCATCAGCCTCTCTCCTCCTAGCATCAGCCTCTCTCCTCCCAGCATCAGCCTCTCTGTCCCCAGCATCAGCCTCTCTCCTCCCAGCCTCAGCCTCTCTTCTCTCAGCCTCCCCCCTCCCAGCCTCCCTCCTCCCAGCCTCCCCCAGCATCAGCCTCTCTCCTCCCAGCCTCCCCCAGCATCAGCCTCCCCCAGCATCAGCCTCTCTCCTCCCAGCCTCCCCCAGCATCAGCCTCCCCCAGCATCAGCCTCTCTCCTCCCAGCCTCCTTCCTCCCAGCCTTCCCCAGGCTCAGCATCTCTCCTCCCAGCCTCCCTCTTCCCAGCCTTCCCCAGCATCAGCCTCCACCTCCCAGCCTCCCTCAGCATCAGCCTCCCCCAGCATTAGCCGCCATCCTTCCAGCCTCCCCCAGCATCAGCCTCTCTCCTTCCAGCCAACCCCAGCATCAGCCTCCCCCAGCATCAGCCTCTCTCCTCCCAGCCTCCCCCAGCATCAGCCTCCACCTCCAAGCCTCCCCCAGCATCAGCCTCCCCCAGCATCAGCCTCTCTCCTTCCAGCCTCCCCCAGCATCAGCCTCCCCCAGCATCAACCTCCGCCTCCCCCAGCATCAGCCTCTCTCCTCCCAGCCTCCCCCAGCATCAGCCTCTCTCCTCCCAGCCTCCTCCAGCATCAGCCTCTCTCCTCCCAGCCTCCCCTAGCATCAGCCTCCCCCTCCCAGCCTCCCCCAGCATCAGCCTCCCCCAGCATCAGCCTCTCTCCTTCCAGCCTCCCCCAGCATCAGCCTCTCTCCTTCCAGCCTCCCCCAGCATCAGCCTCTCTCCTCCCAGCCTCCCCCAACATCAGCCTCCCCCTCCCAGCATCAGCCTCCCCCAGCATCAGCCTCTCTCCTTCCAGCCTCCCCCAGCATCAGCCTCCCCCAGCATCAGCCTCTCTCATCCCAGCCACCGCCAGCATCAGCCTCTCTCCTCCCAGCCTCCCCCAGCATCAGCCTCCCCCAGCATCAGCCTCTCTCCTTCCAGCCTCCCCCAGCATCAGCCTCCCCCAGCATCAGCCTCCGCCTCCCAGCCTCCCCCAGCATCAGCCTCCGCCTCCCCCAGCATCAGCCTCTCGCCTCCCAGCCTCCCCCAGCATCAGCCTCTCTCCTCCCAGCCTCCTCCAGCATCAGCCTCTCTCCTCCCAGCCTCCCCTAGCATCAGCCTCCCCCTCCCAGCCTCCCCCAGCATCAGCCTCCCCCAGCATCAGCCTCTCTCCTTCCAGCCTCCCCCAGCATCAGCCTCCCCCAGCATCAGCCTCTCCCAGCATCAGCCTCCCCCTCCCAGCCTCCCCCAGCATCAGCCTCCCACAGCATCAGCCTCCCCCAGCATCAGCCTCTCTCCTTCCAGCCTCCCCCAGCATCAGCCTCCCCCAGGATCAGCCTCTCTCATCCCAGCCACCCCCAGCATCAGCCTCCCCCAGCATCAGCCTCTCTCTCCTCCCAGCCTCCCCCAGCATCAGCCTCTCTCCTTCCAGCCTCCCCCAGCATCAGCCTCCCCCAGGATCAGCCTCTCTCATCCCAGCCACCCCCAGCATCAGCCTCCCCCAGCATCAGCCTCTCTCTCCTCCCAGCCTCCCCCATCATCAGCCTCCCCCAGCATCAGCCTCTCTCCTCCCAGCCTCCCCCAGCATCAGCCTCCCCCAGCATCAGCCTCTCTCCTCCCAGCCTCCTTCCTCCCAGCCTTCCCCAGGCTCAGCATCTCTCCTCTCAGCCTCCCTCTTCCCAGCCTTCCCCAGCATCAGCCTCCACCTCCCAGCCTCCCTCAGCATCAGCCTCCCCCAGCATTAGCCGCCTTCCTTCCAGCCTCCCCCAGCATCAGCCTCTCTCCTTCCAGCCAACCCCAGCATCAGCCTCTCTCCTCCCAGCCTCCCCCAGCATCAGCCTCCCCCTCCAAGCCTCCCCCAGCATCAGCCTCCCCCAGCATCAGCCTCTCTCCTTCCAGCCTCCCCCAGCATCAGCCTCCCCCAGCATCAACCTCCGCCTCCCAGCCTCCCCCAGCATCAGCCTCTCTCCTCCCAGCCTCCCCCAGCATCAGCCTCTCTCCTCCCAGCCTCCTCCAGCATCAGCCTCTCTCCTCCCAGCCTCCCCCAGCATCAGCCTCCCCCTCCCAGCCTCCCCCAGCATCAGCCTCCCCCAGCATCAGCCTCTCTTCTTCCAGCCTCCCCCAGCATCAGCCTCTCTCCTTCCAGCCTCCCCCAGCATCAGCCTCTCTCCTCCCAGCCTCCCCCAACATCAGCCTCCCCCTCCCAGCCTCCCCCAGCATCAGCCTCCCCCAGCATCAGCCTCCCCCAGCATCAGCCTCTCTCATCCCAGCCACCCCCAGCATCAGCCTCCCCCAGCATCAGCCTCTCTCCTCCCAGCCTCCCCCAGCATCAGCCTCCCCCAGCATCAGCCTCTCTCCTTCCAGCCTCCCCCAGCATCAGCCTCCCCCAGCAGCAGCCTCTCTCCTTCCAGCCTCCCCCAGCATCAGCCTCCGCCTCCCAGCCTCCCCCAGCATCAGCCTCCGCCTCCCCCAGCATCAGCCTCTCGCCTCCCAGCCTCCCCCAGCATCAGCCTCTCTCCTCCCAGCCTCCTCCAGCATCAGCCTCTCTCCTCCCAGCCTCCCCTAGCATCAGCCTCCCCCTCCCAGCCTCCCCCAGCATCAGCCTCCCCCAGCATCAGCCTCTCTCCTTTCAGCCTCCCCCAGCATCAGCCTCCCCCAGCATCAGCCTCTCCCAGCATCAGCCTCCCCCTCCCAGCCTCCCCCAGCATCAGCCTCCCCCAGCATCAGCCTCTCTCCTTCCAGCCTCCCCCAGCATCAGCCTCCCCCAGGCTCAGCCTCTCTCATCCCAGCCACCCCCAGCATCAGCCTCCCCCAGCATCAGCCTCTCTCTCCTCCCAGCCTCCCCCAGCATCAGCCTCCCCCAGCATCAGCCTCTCTCCTTCCAGCCTCCCCCAGCATCAGCCACCCCCAGCATCAGCCACCCCCAGCATCAGCCTCCCCCAGCATCAGCCTCCCCCAGCATCAGCCTCCCCCAGCATCAGTCTACACCCTCCCAGCCTCCCCCAACATCAGCCTCCCCCTCCCAGCCTTCCCCAGGATCAGCCTCTCCTCCCAGCCTCCTCCAGCACGCCGTGCTCCCCTGCCAACACTCACAGATCCGATCGCATACTCACACACACCCACCCGATCGCATACACTCACACCCACCCGATCGCATACACTCACACACACCCGATCGCATACACTCACACACACATTGACGATATTGCACATACGCGCTCACTCACAACATCCGGAGATACCACATGCTTCTGGCCATGTGATCGTCCGGCAGGTCCTGGAAGCTCACAGCACAGTATCGCGGCCGAGAAGCAAGCGATATCTCCGGATGCTGTGAGTGTGTGGATGCGATCTGATGTGTGTGTGAGGTGTGAGTGAGAGTGAGTGTGATCTGATGTGCGTGTGTGTATATGTGTGTGTGTGTGTGTGTGTGTGTGTCTGTTATGTGTGTGCGTGTGGATGTTCCGCCGCTGCAGGACCTTGATGCGCTGGTAACTATGCTACCATGGTTACCAGCGCATCCCATCCCCCACTCGCACGGGAGCCCACACCAGCATACGGCGGCAAACCCCAGCAATGCGAGGGTTTGTGTCGGCTGGGTTGGCGGCGTATGCTGGTGTGGGCTCCCGGGGGTACAGTACTCACCTGGGAGTCGTGTCTCCGTGTCAGTTCGGGGGATGCGTGCGGGGGGGCGCGGCCAGAGCGAGCGTGCATTGTGTGAGGGGGGCGGGGCGTGGCCGAGTTGCCAATACAAGCAGGGTGCCGGGGCGAGAGGCCAATCCGTGTGGGGGGGCGGAGCCTGTGCGAGCGGCAGGCCAATCCGTGTGGGGGGGGAGCCAGGGCGAGCGACCAATCCGTGCGGGGGGGCGGGGCCATGGCGAGGCCAGCGGCCAATCCGCTTTGTGTCACCGTAAGGACACAATTTTGGAGCAAGACAGACAGACAGACAGAATAAGGCAATTATATATATAGATACACATATATATATATATATATATACATACACACATATATATATATATATACACACACACACATATATATATATACAGTCAGGGCCAGAAATATTTGGACAGTGACACAAGTTTTGTTATTTTAGCTGTTTACAAAAACATGTTCAGAAATACAATTATATATTTAATATGGGCTGAAAGTGCACACTCCCAGCTGCAATATGAGAGTTTTCACATCCAAATCGGAGAAAGGGTTTAGGAATCATAGCTCTGTAATGCATAGCCTCCTCTTTTTCAAGGGACCAAAAGTAATTGGACAAGGGACTCTAAGGGCTGCAATTAACTTTGAAGGCATCTCCCTCGTTAACCTGTAATCAATAAAGTAGTTAAAAGGTCTGGGGTTGATTACAGGTGTGTGGTTTTGCATTTGGAAGCTGTTGCTGTGACCAGACAACATGTGGTTTAAGGAACTCTCAATTGAGGTGAAGCAGAACATCCTGAGGCTGAAAAAAAAGAAAAAAATCCATCAGAGAGATAGCAGACATGCTTGGAGTAGCAAAATCAACAGTCGGGTACATTCTGAGAAAAAAGGAATTGACTGGTGAGCTTGGGAACTCAAAAAGGCCTGGGCGTCCACGGATGACAACAGTGGTGGATGATCGCCGCATACTTTCTTTGGTGAAGAAGAACCCGTTCACAACATCAACTGAAGTCCAGAACACTCTCAGTGAAGTAGGTGTATCTGTCTCTAAGTCAACAGTAAAGAGAAGACTCCATGAAAGTAAATACAAAGGGTTCACATCTAGATGCAAACCATTCATCAATTCCAAAAATAGACAGGCCAGAGTTAAATTTGCTGAAAAACACCTCATGAAGCCAGCTCAGTTCTGGAAAAGTATTCTATGGACAGATGAGACAAAGATCAACCTGTACCAGAATGATGGGAAGAAAAAAGTTTGGAGAAGAAAGGGAACGGCACATGATTCAAGGCACACCACATCCTCTGTGAAACATGGTGGAGGCAACGTGATGGCATGGGCATGCATGGCTTTCAATGGCACAGGGTCACTTGTGTTTATTGATGACATAACAGCAGACAAGAGTAGCCGGATGAATTCTGAAGTGTACCGGGATATACTTTCAGCCCAGATTCAGCCAAATGCCGCAAAGTTGATCGGACGGCGCTCATAGTACAGATGGACAATGACCCCAAGCATACAGCCAAAGCTACCCAGGATTTCATGAGTGCAAAAAAGTGGAACATTCTGCAATGGCCAAGTCAATCACCAGATCTTAACCCAATTGAGCATGCATTTCACTTGCTCAAATCCAGACTTAAGACGGAAAGACCCACAAACAAGCAAGACCTGAAGGCTTCGTCTGTAAAGGCCTGGCAAAGCATTAAGAAGGAGGAAACCCAGCGTTTGGTGATGTCCATGGGTTCCAGACTTAAGGCAGTGATTGCCTCCAAAGGATTTGCAACAAAATATTGAAAATAAAAATATTTTGTTTGGGTTTGGTTTATTTGTCCAATTACTTTTGACCTCCTAAAATGTGGAGTGTTTGTAAAGAAATGTGTACAATTCCTACAATTTCTATCAGATATTTTTGTTCAAACCTTCAAATTAAACGTTACAATCTGCACTTGAATTCTGTTGTAGAGGTTTCATTTCAAATCCAATGTGGTGGCATGCAGAGCCCAACTCGCGAAAATTGTGTCACTGTCCAAATATTTCTGGACCTAACTGTATACACACATATATATATATATATATATATATATATATATATACACACACACACACACACATTATATATATATATTAGTGCTCACTTCAGTTATCCCATTCAGTAATATGAAGTTTTATTCTGAATGTGAACACAGCTCCGCCCCTTTCGGCCATGTTTTTTTCCATCTCCTATATAAGCAAGTCCTTGGTTACCCCTCTCCACACACAGCAGTTTTGCAATGAGATGACAAACAGTTAGGGTCATCCTTACAATACTTTGATCTGCCCTGCTCAGGACCTGAATGCCGGCCAGTGTGTGACATCGGAGCCGTCATGCACCGCGGCTAGACAAGAAGGAGAACAAAGATGGCCAAAAGAGGCGGCGCCGGCACCGGAGACGCCCATAAGGCCCACAGCGCGACCGATAGGTAAGTATTATAAAGTGTTTTTTATGTTATACCCCCGGCCTGGGCTCTTATATGCAGCATGTTAGAATGCTGTATATAAGAGCCCGGTGGTGGTGGCCGCAGCTTATAGGCCGAAAAACTGGTGACAGGTTCCCTTTAAGAAACCGATAGAATAGAAACCACATGACTAATTGAAATGAAGGCCGGCTATATTTTTAGATATCAGAAGAAGGGAATTTTGTTACTTACCGTAAATTCCTTTTCTTCTAGCTCCAATTGGGAGACCCAGACGATTGGGGTGTATAGCTACTGCCTCCGGAGGCCACACAAAGTATTACACTAAAAAGTGTAAGGCCACTCCCCTTCTGCATATACACCCCCCGTGGGATCACGGGCTCCTCAGTTTTAGTGCAAAAGCAAGAAGGAGGAAAGCCAATAACTGGTTAAACAAATTCAATCCGAAGGAACATCGGAGAACTGAAACCATTCAACATGAACAACATGTGTACCCGAAAAAACCAAAAATCCCGAAGGAAACAGGGCGGGTGCTGGGTCTCCCAATTGGAGCTAGAAGAAAAGGAATTTACGGTAAGTAACAAAATTCCCTTCTTCTTCGGCGCTCCATTGGGAGACCCAGACGATTGGGACGTCCAAAAGCAGTCCCTGGGTGGGTAAATTAATACCTCAAGTTAGGGCCGTAAAACAGCCCTTCCCTACATGGAGGCAACCGCCGCCTGCAGGACTCTTCTACCTAGGCTGGCATCCGCCTAAGCGTAGGTATGCACCTGATAATGCTTGGTGAAAGTGTGCAGACTCGACCAGGTAGCTGCCTGGCACACCTGCT